>NC_056727.1:589839366-590156866 GCF_019279795.1 Protopterus annectens | reverse complement strand
CCTCCTTCCTCTTTCCAGATGTCACACCAAGCACCTTTCTAGCAGTCTCCCTTACTAGCTCTGCTGTAGTTTCCCAGCTATTCGGTAATTCTTCACTGCCTCCCAGTGCCTGTCTTAACTCTTCCCTGAACTCCACCTCACAATCACCCTTTTTTAACTTCCACCATTTAATCCTTGGCACTGTTTTCACACTTCTCCTCCTCTTCTTGATGACCAACATCATCCTACAGACCACCAATCCATGCTGCTTAACTACACTTTCCCCTGTCACCACTTTACAGTCTCCAATCTCCTTCAGACTGACCCTCCTACATAGGATGTAATCCACCTGAGTGCATCTTCCTCCTCTCTTGTACGTCACCCTATGCTCCTCCCTCTTCTTAAAATACATATTCATCACAGCCATGTCCATCCTTTTCGCAAAATCCACAATCATTTGACCTTCTGCATTCCTCTCCTTAACACCATACCTACCCATCACTTCCTCATCCCCTCTGTTCACTTTAAAAACATGCCCATTGAGGTCCTCTCCAATCACTAGTCTCTCACCCTTGGGTACACTCACCACCACTTCATCCAACTCATTCCAAAATTTTTCTTTCTCATCCATAGCACACCCAACTTGTGGAGCATATGCAATAACAACATTCATCATTACACCATCAATTTCAAGCTTCATAAACATCACTCTATTAGACACTCTCGTCACCTCCAAAACACTCTTGACATACTGTTCCTTTAGGATAACCCCTACCCCATTTCTCCTGCCATCCACACCATGATAAAACAATTTGAACGCACCTCCTATACACCTGGCCTTACTTCCCTTCCATCTGGTTTCTTGCACGCACAATATATCAACCTTCCTTCTCTCCATCATATCAGCTAGCTCTCTCCCTATACCAGTCATACTGCCAACATTCAAAGTTCCTACCCTCACTACTACACTCCTAACCTTCCTCCTCTCTTCCTGCCTTCGGGCATGCCTTCCCCCTCCTCTTCTCCTTCGGCCAACAATAGCCCAATTTCTGCCAGCACCCTGTTGGCTAACAGTACTGGTGGCGGTCATTGTTAACCCGGGCCTCGACCGATCCGGTATGGAAATATGAAATGTTCTCCGCATAAGTAATTTGGCAGAGGTTTTACGCCGGATGCCCTTCCTGATGCAACCCTCCCCATTGGGACCGGCGCAAAGAAATGCCCTGGCTTGTGCATCCCCAGTGGCTGAGTTCTATATATATATATATATATATATATATATATATATATATATATATATATATATATATATACTACATCTGAAATCACACAATATCATGGAAAGGGCATATTCTCCAACCCTGAGATTTATAAAATCTCACATACTTGCCTACTATCTGCTTAGACAACTAAACAGATGTCGACCAATATATATATATATATATATATATATATATATATATATATATATATATATATATAAATCTGGACATTCTGCAAAATTCTAGGCAGTTGAGTGGTATGTGTCTAAAAACAAACAATAACTGCTACTTGAATCGCAGAATTGTTTAATGTAAAGAACAACAGCGTGTATTATAACATGAATGCCAGTGGTTCAATTGCAGACACACAGTACTAACTAAACTGTGAGACATACAATAAGTTTGAGCATTCTTTGCATGAAATTGGCTGTGACAAGGATTATTATAGGACTCAGTGAGAAAATAGATTATTTTTTTTTATTTTACTGAGTGAAGTTAAGTTTTGAATCAAGACACAGGCACTTCTGAGGAATTGAAGTAAGTCCAGATAGCGAAAGAAAGTGCTGGTAAAATAAATTAGTGATTTATATGTATGTATTTGCCTGTGCATGCATGTGTGTATGTGCATGCATGCATGTGTGTGTGTGCGAGTGTATCAGTTGGCTGTCATAGAAGGAATGTTGTTCTTTAATTATGAGCGCAAGTATGGAATTATTACAAACCCCAGAAAGGATGGAATGGACATACGTAACTTATACAGTTTGTTCTGTGCATACAACATGTAGTTAATAAACTATGCAGACAGAGAAACATAGATGCTGAAAGTAGATGTCAGGTTGTCTGCTTACTGGATAAGTACTGATCCTAGTTAACTTAGTGCCTAATTCTGACTCCCTAGCATAAATTGTCCTGTGATAAAACTATGAGGAGGAATAATGAAGTTCAAATCTGTGTTAAACCAAACTAAAAGTCACAAAAAAGAAAAAAGAAATACAACAGACAGTGCCAGGGATTGCCCAACCAATTAATTAAATACAGTAAGCACATCAGCAAGTGCATTCCATTCCTGGCACTGTCAGCTGCATTTTTTTTTTGTAATAAATTGTCTTCTGCTTGATCCCTGCATCACTCAGCTCTTACCACATTTGAGTCAGTCATCTCAGAAAGACTTTTCATACATTCATCAATCAGTCGTTTTCTAACAAGTGCTGTTTCACATTGCCCTTGAAATCATCTGGCTTCTTCACTCATACTTTGTCTATTCTTGCACGCGCCACTGTCCAAAGGGTGCAGTCTCTTTTAATTCTCTATCTCCCTCTTTATCTCTCATTTCCATATCAGCATGCATATTCGGTGCCTTTAAATTGCTCAGACTACTACCTTTGTGGAAGAAATGCATGGAATTAGGGCCATAGGAATAAGAATCAGAGAGTGAGAAAAAAAAATAAAAGATAAAGTAAATGGATAATGCTTTCAAAAAAGTGTAAAGTGATTTTACCTTAGTACATTCCATTTAAAACTAAATCAATAAACCAGTGTTTCCCAAACTTTTTAGATTCTCGGCTCTCTTGCTGAATCCAGATTTTCCCAAGGCACCCTCCCTCACAGTGCACATAAAGTGCATATTAGATCAAAACATTTCAAAATTTCAGCAACTTCAGTTTAGAAATATACACATGAATTAATATATACTTATACAGACATGTATGCTCAACACATACATAATGTGCAAATGTACATACGTATGTGTATGTACACAAAATTCTAATAGCCCATCCCCATTAAATGATGTCATATAGTTGCTTATTTTAGGCATAGATGCAGCTCCCTCATCAGTATTTCTTTCTGTATCTCCACTCTGCAGAATAGTAGAGTCAGTACCCTGGCTACAGCTTTGGCATAATCTAGGATGGTGTCCATTATTGAACTTAACTAATGGCTCAGTAATATCCGTTGCAATCTAGTCACAAAATACCTTTATAGCAATCAGGGGTGGAGCTTCAAGGGAGTTCCAACCACTCTAGCAGAGGTCTTATCACATTCCATCAGTTTTGTATAATGTTCATGCTTCTTGACAGATTTAACATTCTTATCAGAGTTTACATAATTACTACTGAATTCAGCAATGTAGCCCATATTCTCACATACAAGAAAGTATATTTGTAACTGTTGTGATACCACGGATTTTTCTTTTTGTATATATGTAACTGTCCCTGTCTGTTAACCAGTTTCTCTACCACTCAATATGATTCAGCTATTCCCTCTACTAAAGTAACAAAACTATAGGAATGTAGGCTAAATCAACACACCTACTGCATCTAAATACATCCAGGAATGTCTGTTTGAACCTTTCAAGTACCACTATCTCATTCATTGTTTCTTTACAAATACGACCCTCTGTGTCAACATACAAATACCCTATATATGCTTTAATTTTGACAACTGAGATCTTACCATTCTGCTCTGGAAAAAGTCTACTTGTGAAATTTTCAAACTTGAGTCTCCACTGTGGACCCAGCTCAAGCAAGCATTTTTATTTTATTTTTTTCTCAGTCCTTTCCTTTCACGTCCATGAAGACTCTAGATGGGATCATCCAACAGCTTTATAGAATGTGTACAAGCCTAATCATCCTGATCCCATCCCTCCTGGCTGGTGATCCATCCGAAAGCAATTAGATAAGCCTCTAGGTCCTCCTCTTGGGACAGCAACTTTAGTGGTGGCATGACTATTGCTTTTGCAATGAATTCTATGAGTGTTACCATTTCCTCAAAAGTGATAGAGATCATTTGAAAGAGTTGCTCCACAGCAGCAATTTGTAAGTAATACAGAAATTGGTATTTTCTCTTGAAAACAAAGCAAAGACTTACGAAATAGTTATATACGTAGGGATGCAGAAAAAGCCTCTGCAGCAGATACACTTGCCCAAGAACATAGCATAAGGATTAAAAGGAGGTACATTCCCTTGGAACACACACACACACACACACACACACACACACACACACACACACACACACACACACACACACACACACACACACACACACACTTCTCTGAAAGTTTCCTTACTTACATGGAGTCTTCATTCTTTCTGGTCGGACCCACTGCAGGTCCGATTCTTGTTCCCCAAACATAATCCGTTCATTGCCATTCCCGCTCGCATTTGAGCAGCCATGCCCAGCTGGAAATACATGAGCTCCTTGCTTAATTCCGACAGGCTGATAGCCCTGATGGAGCTGACGTCATCGTGCATGTGGTGACATCAGCTCAAACAGTGTGAAAATGAAAAAAAAAAAGAAAAAAAAATCATAAATGAAGGGTATTAGTTCGCAGTGCCCCTGTAAGTAAGTTGCGGCTCCCCAGGGTGCCGTGGTGCACACTTTGGGATCCCCTGTAATAAACTATACAGGGAAGCTACAGAGGTGTAAGACTTTTTAATAAGACAGTGGTTAGAAGCAGCAATGAAGGTAAAGCATAACAGTGTTATAGACTAGATAAGAAAATGAAATTTCTGGACATATATATGTAAAAAGTACATATATGTATAGGTTTACTATCACTGACTTGAAGCATACTTTCTTGAAAACCATAATCGTGAGATCATAATATTGAAAGACCAAAATTCTGAAGATCACAATGTCTAAAATTTTTGAATACTGAATTTCCCTACCAGTCTGAGCCCAGGAACGATACTAACATTATTCCTGAAGGAGAATGGACCCCGGAATGAGTGCTAACAAAGGTCTTGCTGGGCCAGACGTGCAGGAGTTCGATATTTCTGTCTTCAGTGTTTTGGTCTTTTGACATTATGGTCTTGGGATTACAGGTTTCAAGACTGGGATTCAGCATTGTGGCAGTATATATATATATATATATATACACACGTGTGTATATTATTTCTACGCAGTGATGAATCACCTCTTTTTACTTATTCTAAAATGGAAGATCTTTAAAGAGCTCATAAATAAGTGACACAGTTGGAACAGAGTTTTGGCAGATTTAGTGATAGCAGCAAAAAAGGATAAACCTTGATGTTAGGCTATTAAAGGTCAATATTTTTGCCTTTTTGGAGACAATGGTACTTATTCTAATATAAAAAAGTTAAGGGCATTGTGAAGATATTTTGGAATTCATAAATAATGCTTGCATGCATGAAAAATAAGGTGGAAGCAGTGAAAATGAGGTAGAATCAGTCACAGCCATACCACTTGTTCTAAAGCCAACAGATGTAGACACTGCAAAGGAGATTGACAGTGGAAAAAACAACATCAAGTATTTAGTAAGAGTGTGACTAAGACACTGCATAAAGACTGTAGTGTTTGTTTTAGCAATGTCAGGTATTAGGAACCAAAAATGACCCAGCGACGTTTAACATCCTATAGGCTTTGAAATCTTATGACCTTGACTTTTCTGAGCAAAATAGTGTTCCATATGTTTGAAATGTTAGCGAAAGGAGCATGTAGAAGAGTTTCAGGTTCTATAAAGTGATTATTAATAAGACTGTTCTAAGAACTTTAATTCAGTTATATAATAATAGGTTTTTTGACTGCTATTTAAAACACATTAAGAGAACAATTTCTAGTAGGCTAAATGACCAATACACAGTCCTGCCTCTATTTTTGTGATAATTCTGAAGGTAACAAATGAGCCATAAGTGAAACAGCATAAAGAGCCATTTGCTGATAATGATAACCACAGGGTACACAATGTGCTTACTACTCTTTTATAGCCATTACAGTAAAGCTGCTCCTATTTTTAAAACTATTACAATAAGGTCCAATAAACACAGATATGGTCACAGCTTGAATAAGTGGGCCATTGAACAAAGAAATAAGAATAGTCTACAGCAGCATCCAACGAACCACCAAATGAATTAGGAAGTCACAGTACACATATAAAATCAATCAATAAATTATATGTGCACTGTGACTTCCTAATTCGTTGGTTGGTTTGTTGGATGCTGCTGTGGACCATTACAGTAATGCTTCAGTCTGGAGGTAGACTGCTGAGCGAAATAACATCTGTGACTTGGTCATCTCATGACAATAGGCATGTACACACCACACACTTCAAGAAACGGTAAATAATTCTTAAGAATGACTGGCAGTTAAAATCCATACAGTAACAAAACATTACGCATTAATAATCTTGCAGTTTGCCGCATACACCATGTTGCCTAAAGGTCACTGTGCTTGTGGAGTAAAGTATATAAATAAAGACACCATGCAGACCTCTTTAAAATACAAAGACATACAATCAAGGTAGAGTCATAAGTTTTTCTATGAGTGGATAAAGTCTCTCAGAGGTTCTGGGGCATTGGTACAGTAAACCAAGTCATCAGGATTTTCTGCAGCAGAAGAGTTCAGTTCAAGAGAGGATGAGTGAATGGAAGTAAAGTAGACTGGCTAGCTTGCTGTTGCCAATGGGCTTTTTTCATTTTTAGTCACTGCACACTCTTAAATTAAGTAAAGAGAAGACAAGGCTTCTTGTATAACATTTCCGATCTACAACAGAAGAAAAGTAAATCAGGCTGTAATTGTTGTACAAATGTAATGTTTCTATGATGATATACATATTATTAGAAAAGCTATATTGCAGTAATACTTCACTGACTCTTTTCCATGTTTTGTGTTGTGCAGAGTAGCAAAGAGGGTACTGGAATAAGCATGTTGTCCCTCTCTATTTTTTGAAAATGGGATATATCCATAATATGTAACATGCGTTATTATTTCACCTGTTACTACAGTCCAACTTACACCAATGTAAGTTGCTATTACCAACATACATTGTAATTCTGTTGTTATGTTAGTAGTTGGCTTGTTTAACTTCATTGTATAATGCTGTATTATTTTTGCCATCTGACCTGGGTCATGCATGAAAAGGGTCATTTGGCCAGCTCATTTACCAGTTAACAAACAAACAAGTAAATAAACACATTTATGCATAAAATAAATAAATAATGATCATCTCCTATACTTGCAGAACAACGTAGGCATGTTGGAGTTATGAAAGCATACAATTGTCTTTTGCTGTATCTCTTATGACTTGTTTAGTTCTCAGAAATGCTGTTGTGTTTTCTGGTACTTTGATGATTTGTTGTTTAGTTCTGAGAAATGCTGTTGTGTTTGTGGTGCTTTGATGATATGTTGTTTAATTTTCAGAAATTCTATTTTGTTTTACAGTACTTTGATGATTTGTTGTTTAGTTCTCAGAAACGCTGTTGTGTTTTTCGATACTTTGATGATTTGTTGTTTAGTTCTCAGAAATGCTGTTGTATTTTCTGGTGCTTTGATGATTTGTTGTTTAGTTCTCAGAAATGCTGTTGTGTTTTCTGGTACTTTGATGATTTGTTGTTTAGTTCTCAGAAATGCTGTTGTGTTTTCCAGTACTTTGATGATTTGTTGTTTAGTTCTGAAAAATGCTGTCGTATTTTCTGGTACTTTGATGATTTGTTGTTTGGTTCTCAGAACTGCTGCTGCTCACATGTAGTAATGTGGTACTATTGTAATTCCACCTTGCTTTTAAAAGCTTAGTCTGAGGCTGTACTTAAGCTGAATAAGCTGTTTTCATTTAATTGTCTGAGTTAAAGAATAGCAGTGACTCTTTTAAGAGATTTCTTTTGTTTTCCAAGCATGGAGCATAACAACATCTGTAAAACATCCTTACTTAAGTTCTGCCTTTTGTTTCATGCATCTTCAGCAGCTGTTTCACAAATGGAGTATGGAAGATGGAAAACAGCTGTATGGAGTACAGTTCAGAAAAAAAGGTATTCCCAAACAAAGGAAATGGCACAGGTCTCAAGGACAATGCAGATTTTTCTAAGTCTGTAGGGTATAGTTGATGCTGTGAGCTTTAAAGTGCTCTTATACAGTGCAAACTAGTAACTTTCATGTTGTGCAGTGTGCATTATTAATGCCATTACCCTTTATTTCAGGTGTATGAGTAGCATACCAGTCATATCTGAGTACCTTTTTAGCATAGATGTGGCAGTCATCTAATCAGTTACTGAGATAGTAGACATACTTATCAGCACAGAAACACATTTGAATAGGATTTGAGCAGGTCCACTTATAGATCCAATAGCCTAACTGTGGCTGCCTTTGAGGTTAGTACTGGTGGTCCTTCAGTGCACATAAGTACCAAAACTCACTTTGCTGGCTGTAGCCTAAGTACTATAGTTGGGGCCCCAATGAAAATTACTACAGCTCCTTGGACTTTAATGATGGTTCCTTGGGACTAAATAATGGCAATAAAGACCCCTTAGTGGATCTATGTACATTTGATTGAACTCCTGAGGGGTGAAGTACTATGAGTTCCTTAGTAAACTTGAGCAGTGGTACTGAAAGTGTCTCAGTCACTCTAGAAACTGTAAGAAGAGGAGTATAGGATACTCTACCAGCCACATGTACACAGAGCCACCCCTTGTATTACTAAATTACAAAAATGGCTAATTATATGGAGTAAAATATGTGCCTCCTTAATAAGGACATCGGTGCACCTAATGGATCAGTGACACACAGGGGATAAAAAGCCATCAGGATTTCACTTCTTTAACAAAGTGATGAGTTTGAAGGGTTCCACAATACTCAAGACACTTTACTGCTTAATTGTCAGAAGAGTATGAATTTGCATATTACTCCAAGAACAGTGCTTTTTATCAACCATGCTTTATGTGAACAGTAGAATAGATTTTTATTGTTGATCAGCCAAATGAGATTCTATAAAAAATGCTGGTATGACAAACCATGTTAAACTATCATGGCAATGAATAAAGGTGGGCCATTTACAGACACTGGAAACTACAGATCCATAAGTCTGCAAAGCCATGGAAAGAATTATCATGGAAATGATCAATAATGATATAGTAAATCTCCAGACACTACACCCAACCCAGTTTGGTTTCATCAAGGGCAGGATATGCCTACTCAACCTGGTGGACTTCTTTGAGAAGGTCACCAAAGTAATGGATGAGGGCAAAATAGTTCACACTGCCTACCTTCATCTGGCAAAGCCATTTGACACAATACCCCACTTGGGCATTGTTGACAAACTGAAGAGGTTAGGTACAAGCCCATATGTCACCCGGTAGATAGCCAACTGGCTCAGACAGGACCCAGGAAGATAGAACTGGGGAGTTCAACTCTACAAAGAGGTCAGTCACAAGTGGAATCCCTCAGGGATTGGCCCTTGGAGTGCTTCTTTTTGGCATTTGCTTCTCTGAAGTCAAGGCCAATGTCAGTGGTCTCTGGCTGACTAAATTTGCAGATGATTGCAAATTAGGAGCTGTCATTGAAATCCACACTGACACAAATGTTTTCCAGGAAGGGCTGACACAGTTAAACAAAACAGCATTTCTGGGAACTAAAAAACAAATCATCAAAGCACCGGAAAACACAATAGAGTTTTTGAGAACTAAACAACTGGTGACAGAGCCATGGGGCTAAAAATAAATGCCAAGAAATGCATAATAGTATCACTTGGGAAGTTATCCACCCCTAGTAACTATCATATTGACAACATATCCCTTAGAGTTGAGCCAGTAATCAGGGACTTAGAGACATATATAGACAGTAATAGCCTTTGACCATCATGTGTCTACATTACTGAGGAAATCATTCTGTGTTGTGCAACTTATAGATATTAAGGTATGGCATCCAAGTCCAAGGAAGTCATTGTTCCACTGTATTCAGCATTCATCAGACCTGTCACTGAGTACAATGCCCCCTTTGGTATGTACCTAGCCAGACATATCCAACAAATGGAACATCCACGGAGGTTCCTCACTAAAAGAATACATGGCATAAGTAAAATGTCCTGTGCAGACTTCCTCAAGTCCCTATCAGGGATTCTGTCTTCTACAGGCTGTTGAGGGAAGATCTATGCTTGGCATAGAGGGCATTATCAGACCCCACTCTGATAGACCTCCTGCAGATCCACAAAACAAACAGCACCAGAATTACCCATTCTAAAGATGTAAACATTGCCTGTGATATAAATAGGACCTGCTGGAGAGACAGGTATGTATCCCAGAGACTACCCCATCTCTGGTCAGGCTCCCCATCCATGTGAAGCTGAATTCCTCCCTAACCCAATTCAAGCGTAACTTGGAAAATTGGGTGGGGAACAGGAACTTTATCCCTGACTTGGCACCTATGTCTCTAATGGAGACAGGCCGCCTGCCTGTCAACGGTTCATCTCCCAGATTCCTGCTTATAAAAGCTTCATATCCCATGCCCCTGCTTACACTTATCAAGGGTACCAGAACTTGTCAGAGATTTGGGATGCATGGCTAAACTTAAAAAGGCCCTTCTGGTCATTAGCCTAGTAAACACCTATGAAACTATGATACTGTGTTACTTCCCAGCCAAGGCCATTCCTAGCCATGCATTCAGGGAAACAAAGATGCAAGACATGTCTTTGTAATCAAAAGGCAAAGATGACAGAGAATATTTTGTTTACATTCTTCATAGATATACTTGAATGTTGTGGAAAGACAACTGGAGGTGGTCATTGAACAGAATCCTGACACTGACAACAAAGCAGGATGCTGATCTCTGTAATACTTAAGAATTCATGTTTCAGAATGTAATATATATGGCTTCCTATTGAAATGTTGACACTCATTACTTTGAGTGCTGACAGACCAAAAAATAAAGATTGAAAACTCATTAGAAGAGCAAATCCTGAACATCACTGTTTTTCTTTAAACTTATTTTTTTCAGGGGAGCAATCCCCCCTCCAATGTGGGAGGTGAGCCCTATAACTTCTAACTTATATATAGCAACTCCGAGATCACCATGCCTTGGCTATTTCCCAGAATATTCACTTTTCTGCATCTCAGACTTAATATATACAAGTCGCTTTTTCGGCCATTCAGTTTCCATGTTTGTTCTAGCAGGTGCTGACATTTCAAATGTTTGCCAATGCAGCACTGCTCCTAAAATCAAAAAATGAATTAGTAGTCCTAATGGACCTATAAATGCAAATGCACATGCATTGTAACGTGAGAGCAGAAAAGTAGTTCAACACCTCCTTGCAGATGAATCAACTAATTCTCCACTGAAGCAGCTATCTTTGCCTGTGTGCTACACTCTGAGTTGTCTGGCAGTATAGAATTCTACAAAGGTTTTGTAGAGTTTGTTGAATGCAAGAGAAGACAGTACTATTACAAAGATGTAAACATGAGTGGGAAATTCTGTGGTACTTAAGCACATATCTGTGTTACTGTACCTGCTACAATGCAGAAGCTTGAAAGGAGAATAGGCTTCACACTACAGTTGTGTACCTTTATACAATGCAGTTACTGCACAGAGAGATTACATAAAACAATAGTACAAAGGTGTGAGGCTCTACCAAGCATTGCAATATATCTGTAACAGAGGTGAAAGATTTTTGTGCTCTTATTGTAGATTATGACAGAGATTAATCCGACTGCATGACTACTACCATAGAAGCAGGGGACACAGGATGGGTGAGTCAAGCAGAATGTAGCAGTTCATTCAGAAAAGTTTAGTTAGTGTGAATTCTTTGGAAAAGACCAGAAATTGTTTGAAAGTTATGAGTTTGGTGTGGTTGCTACAAGAAATCCGAAATTCCGTGCTAGTGTGACAGTGAGCCATATTACAGCATTGTCCTTAAATCATGCTTTGCATTTTATGGAATATAGCATGGTACAGCTTAATGGTGTGAAGGTTTTTTTGACATTGTATTACAAAAATAAAGGAATCCGGAATACTATTATGTTGACAACACTTATGATCCATGAAGTATATATCCACTTCCTTTACCATGCAACTTTGTGTTTTGACACGGTTTTTCAGAATGTGGTAATGAAACCAGCCGTTGTGTTGCTAAGGTGAGCTCTGCCAAAACTAGTGTAAGGTCCATAGTGATTGTTTGTTGTTAGAAGATGGCAGTTTTGTGCTGTGATTGACGTCAAGTTTTCTAATGAAAAAGAATGCAGAACAACATTTGGCAGACACCAGAGAACAATACTTGACTCAATTGTAAACCATTCATGATTTCCTGGGTAGGATGGTGATGATTACTTATGCTTGCTTACTTACGATACTCCCTGAATGCTCAAACCTCACCTACCACCTTCTGGCAAAGATTTGGCCATGCCAGCTTAAAAAGGGGATACAACCACCTCCTCATCTGATGTGCCAGATGGCTATTGAGTATGTATGACAGTGCAGTCATGCTTTGAAAAGTGTGCATCATAGACTAAGCATGATTGTCTACATAAAAATCAAAATATCTACCAAAAGGTAACCGAGTACATGCAACACAAAACAAGGGGTTTGCATGCTTCTTAGACACCCCCACCTTGCAGGACCTTAAGGAAATTTTGCTATTTTTTATTAATGGAAAAACAATTGTAAGTCAGTGCAATTATAAACAGAGCAATCAGTTGGGCAGAAGTCAGACGAATCAATGGTCACATTTGGAAACACTGCTTCAGAGAATACCAATAGTTAATTAATGTTTCACAGTTATATATGGGATGTAGTAAACTGTATGTAGCTTTTGTTAATTATTACACCCTGACTTTTGTCCCAATTAATATTACTCTGCTTATTATTTCCCTGATTTGGACACATTTTTCATTAATAACATTGTACATTTTCTTCAGGTTTTGATGGGGGTATGGGCTGCACATTTTTTTTTATTTGTGGTATGTGGCAGTTACTACACTAGATCTTGCTTTTTATTAATGCTGCACTTTGACTTTCTATCCAGTTCATTTGTATATTCATAACTTCCCTGTCTTGACTATTCTTACAATGAGCTGATTGTTTCATGTTTCTATGAAATCATTATTTAACCATTCATGGCCATGCCACACCAGATGTTATAAGTATATTACACCACCAAGCTTTGTTTTGTAAATCGTTTCTAAGATTCTCATAATTTCTTAATGAAATTGCTCTAATACAGCTGCCCAGGGCACTTGGTCAAAGTGTTGAGAACTGCTATGCACATACCACATTTAGTTCTTTTATCCTCTGTGCTTGATGGAAGGCTGTGGTATCGCCTGTCTTATGATAGGATATATATGTACATGTGTAAGCTTCCTCAGTTTTAATGGAACAGTATGTTCTATGTTGCTGTAGTTTTCTCTCATGCATGGTTTTATAATAGCATTGGGAATGTTGTCTGTATGGAATCTGTATCTATGCAGTCATTGCTAGTGATACGGCAATTTGTGTATGTGCATCTGTGTATGTGATATGCTTGTAATTTGACTGCAGCCGTGAGTAGTATTGTAGTTGGAATGGCCATCTTTAGTGCTGGCTGCCTTGATATGGTAAAGAAAAGCATACCATCATTTCACAGTATGACCAGCATTTGCTCATTGTGCAGCCAAAAGCTAGCTTGTGTCTGTTGGTTTGTAATGGTCTTCAGGGGATTTTTGTCTTGAGTGTTCAGTGGGGATTGCTACCAAGTATCTTGATCTGGTGCCCACTTCTCAGCTGTACAGTTTGACCTGTTGTATTAGTACATTGTAACCATGTGCCATTTTCTGCAGCTTATACTCTGGTGTGAGAGGTCCTCTGGTCTTGGCTATCTTGATGTGGTACATAGAATTACAAAGGCTACATTGATAATGTGTAGAGGCAATTCAGAATTGTGACTCATCATAATTGTACATTATAGCCTATTGTCTTCACTTCCTGAGTAATAAAGGGTTGGTGGGGCTGCAGTTTGGGAGACAATATTTAGGAAATTAATGACAATTCCAAAAATCCTGCCTGCATCTCTGGGTCATGGGGAGGTAGATGGACTGCAGATACTATGCTGCAGCTGCATCAGCTGTTTTAATGGTGAATGAATGCATACATGTGTGTGTGTCTACACAGGTGTGCATATGTGTGTGCGCATGTGTGTGCATGTGTGTGTGTGTGTCTACTGAGGTGTACATATGTGTGTGTGTCTACAGAGTTGTGCAGATGTGTGTGTGTGTGTGTGTGTGTGTGTGTGTGTGTGTGTGTGTGTGTGTGTGTGTGTGTCTACTGAGGTGTACATATGTGTGTGTGTCTACAGAGTTGTGCAGATGTATGTGTGCGTGTGTGTGTGTGTGTGTGTGTGTGTGTGTGTGTGTGTGTGTGTGTGTGTGTGTGTGTGTGTATATACACATATCTATGTGGGTCTGTGTATAAGCAACCAAGGAACACCTTGCAATGATCATATAAATATCTGGAAATATTTTGATGACAAGTGATAAACTTGAGGAGCAAACATGAAATATCAAGCTAAATTTCCAATATGATATAGGAAACAAGGCCAATACTGGGTACAGCTCTGCAATTTTTGGAAGAAGGGAAAACCTGAAATCAGAGTCTTGTGAGTGGTTACATTTACAGACTGTAAACAAGGTGCTATGGTGAAGTAAACGCATTCACAGGAGATGGGCTAGCTTAGGATAGATATGATAATAAAAGAAAAGATCTGAAACTTTGACATAGTATACACATACTGCAGAAAAAAAAGCTTGTACGTGCACAGTTTAGTAAATTCAGTAAGGCAATAGTAAATGAGTTGTTCATGTGGATTAAATTACATGATCAGGGTGAGTTATCACCATGGCATGCAGTAAAGTGTCTGCGGTTTCATGTAATGAGTTTCAGCTGTGTAACCAGCTGCACGTAGTCAAGCAATTACTGTTAGAGAAACTACAGAAATAAGTGTAACGTATTCTGTTACTCCATGTGTGACTGGATTAGTACTGAGACCATGCTAATTTTCAGCACTTGATAAATGTGCTTCCAGAAGTGGCTTGATGTTCCTTTAATCCTCCTCCTTAAACTGCTTCATATAGTGATTATATTTGTTTAATTTACTTTAATTATGTAGCATCTGATTAGCACAGTAACTGAACACACTTTCTTTAACAGTGCCAAATGATATGGTTTCTCTGGGGGTGCTAGTAAGGGAGGCCACCTTACTAATAGTAGCATTCCTTTTTAAACAACACAGGCATCTGATGAATGTGTAACCCAACCATCTGACAAATGTGTCTGTTTAATGCATGACTGCTGCCCACTGGTTTGTAGCTGGAAAGGAAAGACACTGAGGAAACTGCATAACAAAACAAAGATGCCATGCACTTATCTCCACAAAGTTATTCTGAACAACTACTATTGTTAGATAACAGCTCAGACTTTACATTGGGTTGAACATCCTTCTATGGTGTACAGTTGTCTCAGTATGTAAATACTGAATTGTGTCAGTATGTAAACCTCATACTTGATGATTTGTCACAAAAGTTTTGCTGGAGGCATCTGCTGATTGGTGTTATCATCTTGCATAGCTTAAAGAATTACTGTATTGTGTTCATATGAAGTTACAAAGCATGTAGTCAAGGTGACCATTGAGGGGACTCATTGATTGCTCCCAATTTGCAATCATCAGCAAACTTGGTCAGCCACAGGCAGTGCAAGTTTGCCTGGACTTCTGAAAAATAAATTCTGGACAGTAAGGGGCCCAGCACAGAACCCTGTGGTACTTCACTAGTGACTGGTCTTTTGCTAAAAGTGAAATCACCCATTTTTACAGTATACATCCTGTCGGCGAGACATTTGGCTACTCATCTGGTAAAGAAAGGATTAATTCCTAATTGGGAGCACTTCTGTATATTCCTGACTGGAGGATTGTGTCAAATGCCTTGGCTAGGTCAAAATAGGCAGTATGAATTGTCTTTCCCTTTTTTAGGGCTTTGGTGACTTTCTCAAAGAGGTCAACCATGTTTAACAGGCATTTAATAGACATGATTTACCTTTAATGAATCTGAACTGGGTTGGGTCCAGAATTTGGAGATTGCCTATGTTCTTATTATTAAGCTCCATAATGATTCTTTCCACGGCCTTGCAGATGAGGCTAATAAAGCTTATGAGCTTATAATATCTAGGGTCAGTTGGTGACCCCCTTTGTGCAGAGGGATTACTGCTGATGTCCTTCATTCCACTAGAACATAGCCAGTTCACAGACTGTGGTTAAACAGGGATCAAAGTGGGTCTGCTAGGTCATATTTTAAGTTGTTTAAAAAGCAACCTGGGATGTTGTCCAGCCCCATTGATGCAATGCTTTTGACCTTGGAGAGTGCCAAGATGACCTGCTCTCTTATGATAATAGGCTGAGGAATGGTGGCAGATATACTTTGGGGGATGACTGGAGGGGACAGGGGAGTTTGTTCCAAACCTGTCAGCTAGCATGTTGGCTATTACCTCCAGTTGAGTATGGGTGATGCCATCCACAACCATATCAGTAATTAGCTGGGTATTCCCTTTTAGATTTTAGGCATAATTAAAGAATGCCTTGTGATTATCCTTAGCTAGGGAGGCTAGTTTTGCTCTGCAATTACCTTTGGAGGACTTGATAAGATCCCTAATTTGTTTATTTAAGCTAAATATGGATTTCTTCCTCTGCTGAGCCAGTTCCTCTTGTTCTTGGACATTATTTATGGACATTATTTTTTTTTCTCTAGTTGTATAGCCTGTTTATACTAGGGGTCCACCAGGGTGGCTTGTTTTTTCAGCAAGACCTAGTTTTAATCCAGTCAGGTACAGCTAGTTCTATGCAACTGCTTAAGTGGTTATACAGGGCATTGGTGTACACCTCTGCATAGGAGTCCATGTTATCTGTGTTCACGGGAGATTTAAAACTTCTTATACCATCACTTAGTAGGAGGTAATTTGTCTTTGAAAAATTCTTAAACATTTTTGAGCATAGGTTCATAGGTTGGTACTAGGCTGTCAGCCCTAGGGCCTATACAAGCCTAGCCATAACAATTCCATGGCTATTTCTTCCCACACTATTTACTTCCCTGGACCCCTGTCTAGCAGGGCAACTGACATGATCCCCGGAGTGAATTTCCTTTCTCCCATCCAATTATCAAGGTTCCTTTTGAAGAGGGCCAGAGAGGCACTCTGCTTGAAATGTATGGGCAATCTATTCCAGAGTCTGGGGAGTCTCTGGGTCAGGAACCTATCCCTCCAGCATGTTTTGTTTATTGTGATGACAAGGTTTAGATCCCTGGAGTGTGTGGCTCTGAGTGATTGGGATTTCTTTAAGTGTAGCATGTCCAACAGCTCTGGGTTTGACATGGACTTGTATGTTAAGCAGAGATCGCCTCTGAGTAGATGATATGCGACAGAATATAGCTGGAGTTTTTTAAGGCAGTCAGCATAGGGCATCTGCTTTAGGCCTGTGATTCTTTTAGTGAGGTATTTCTGTGGCCTTTCCAGTTGTTGCAGATGTCTTGAGAGGTACATACCAAACGGGACATTGTATTCTATAATGGGTCTAATGAGGGATGAGTACAGTGGAACAATGACCTCCTTTTTTCTGGAAGTAAAGCCCTTAGTGATGAGGTATGCCACATAGAAGGATTTCCTGACTGTTGTGGCGATGTGGTTATCGAAGGTGAGACCACTGTCCACCTGTGTCCCTAAGTCTCTTATCACACTTTTGGTGTTTAGTGTACTGCCACCTGTATGGTAATTCATGGATACATGTTTTTTCCCAAAAGGGATAACTATACATTTCTTGGCATTGAGTTTGAGCCCATGGCTCTGGCACCAACCATCTGTTTCTGTAAGTCCCTTTTGTAGAGTATCCACATCATTTCGGGATTCAATAATGGCTCCCAGTTTGCAGTCATCTGCGAACTTTGTTAGCCAGAGTCCCTTAGTGTTGGCCTGTACTTCAGAGAAGTAGATCCCAAACAAGAGCGGTCCCAAGACTGAACCCTGAGGTACTCCACTTGTCACTTGTCTGGAGCTGGATTTGGAGTCGGCTACTTTTACAGTGTGGGTTCTTTCAGTAAGCCAGTTAGCAACCCATTGGGTGACGTAGGGATTAATTCCCAGTTTAGTAAGTTTATCTATGATTCCAGAGTGGGGGATGGTGCCAAAGGCCTTGGCAAGGTCTAGATAGGTTGTGTAGACCACCTTACCCTTGTCCATGGCTCTGGAGACTGATTCGAAGAAGTCAATCAGGTTCAGGAGACAAGATCGGCCCTTCACGAACCCAAACTGGGTGGGGTCCAGTGTATGAAGGTTGCCAATGTCTTTGTTTATAAGTTCCATGATAATATGCTCCATGGCCTTGCAGATAAGGCTTGTCAGACTGATGGGACGGTAGTTTCCGGGATCCAAGGTGGATCCCCCCTTGTGGAGTGGGATAATTGTAGCTGTGCGCCACTCAGTCGGCACGAATCCTGAGGTGAGGCTATGATTAAGCATGACACTTAGGTGAGGTGCCAGTTCATTTTGTAGTTCATGTAGTACACAGCCCGGGATGTCATCTGGTCCCATGGATGCTGTATTCTTAGCTTTGGAGAGTGCATTTTTTACCTGTGTGGCCATTATTACCGGAATTTGGCAATCTTCCGGTATTGAGATGGGCCATTTAGGGGTTGAGAGGGGGGTGAAGTTGGCACTGAATTGATCTGCCAGGATATTGGCAATATCCTTGGGATCAGTATATTTGATGCCATTCTGTTTTAGCTCAGAGCAGATCTGAGCACTGACATTTAGATTCTTGACATAGTTATAGAATGCCTTGTGATTGTCTTTGGAATCTTTGGCAATTTTATTTTCGTAACTAGCTTTGGAGGATTTTATGAGGGATCTCAGTTTCTTACTGAGACTTGTAAGGGAGTTTTTTGCATCCTGAGATTTTCCTCTTTTCTGCAACAGTAACACTAGCATTAAGCAGCAGTACAATGGTCTTATTATTACATTGAATGAGACTGATTTATGGCCCGATCTTACCAGAGGGGACATCACATGTGGAGGTATAATGTTCTCCCGTGTCAGTGAGTACTATGTCCAGGACATTTTAACCTCTTGTGGGTGTGCTGACTAGGTGTTCCAGAGCATTTGCATTGACAAAGTCCAAGAACCTCTGAGCTAGCATGTTTGTGGTTGTGTATGTTTCCAGTCGATGGCAGGATAATTAAAATCGCCCATGAGTAAGGTGTTGGGCTGAATGGCAAGTGACTCCAGTAAGTCCAGGTATGCGGTGTGCTTTTCCTGTTTCATGATGGGGGAACCTATAGCTAGCTATGATGTGGTAGGGGGCTTTGCCTATAGTTAATTGGACATGGAGTAGCTCAAGAGAGTCATACTGTTGGACCAGTCTCGAGGTGTACTTATCATTAATGATGATAGCTACACCTCCTCCTTTGGTTCTTTCACGCTCAGTTTGTGGTCTGAATGTATGGAAGGCAATGTAGCCCTGAATGGCTGGGGTGCTTTCTGCACCTTTGAACCATGTCCCTGTAAATGCACAAATGTCAGCATCTTCCAAAGTGAGGAATGCTTCCTGGGAGTGCAATTCCTTGTTTAGATTCCTAGCATTAAGCAGCAGTACAATGAGTTTATCTAGAGAGGATTCTGTTATGTTGGGATGTTGGTTATTTTGGTACTGCCTAAAATAGGCACAATAGTGGTGGCTAATGCCTTTGCCAGTATCTGAGGCCTAGAGGAGACAGGTGCAGACCATCTCTGGCAAAGCAGCATGGCCTGTCGACCATGTCTTGGCAGGCTGGCAGATATTGGATCCCCTTGGACTGACAGCAGAAGCTAAGCCAATTGTCAAAGTCAATCGTTTTTTGGGGGTGAATGAACTGAGATGTACCTCACTGAACTATATGAAGAGAGCCATGACTAAGCTCTTAAATTATGTGTCACAGGCAGATATAAGGCTAGCCTTACGCAGCATTCTACCTTATCCAAGGATGATGCCACAATACAAACCTTATATCTGCCTGTGACACATAAGCTTAGTCATGACTCTCTTCATATAGTTCAGTGAGGTACATCTCAGTTCATTCACCCCCACATGGACTATGATGGAATCATACTGGTACTTGTGTTTGAGTGACTCAAGTATATATTAGGAAAAGGTATACAGTCTGTTCAACTTTAACAACAGGCATTTGGCTTAATTTTATTGAATTATGTTTAAAAGTATGTTGTATCACTTCTATGAGTACAAGAAAAGAACTATTACTGTAAGTTTAACATCATTATTTCAATGCAATATTCATTTATATCAATAATGAATAGTTTTTCATAATGAAAAGCTTAAAATAGCATGCATTCCAGTCTTGAATCTAGTCTCTTTGCAGGTTTTTACAGCATTCACTGCTGTGTTTCTGTAATTTAACATCACTTCTAGTGCTTTGGGTGGTATTGCCCTTTCAATTTTGTTAGGGCTATGTGACATTCATAGTAGGTTGTCAAGTCGATTTTTTTTTTTTGGGACTCAGATTTTTCATCTGTCTCTACAACTGGTAGCTTACAATGCTCCCAAGGTATTGCGTCAGTCTTGAACCATATTTCATCTGTCTCTACAACTGGTAGCTTACAATGCTCCCAAGGTATTGCGTCAGTCTTGACCCATATTTCATCTGTCTCTACAACTGGTAGCTTACAATGCTCCCAAGGTATTACGTCAGTCTTGAACCATAAGCAAGTGAGAACAATATATTTAAGTTCCTACGCCAACCTTCAGCACTTATGCAGACTGATGACATCTTTAATTTTCCAAGAATGAAGGGGAAAGCTCTGCAACTATGCATATTTTCATGTGTAGGAGAACTTACATTAGTACACATTACCAAATCAGTTACCCCATTTTCCATTATCCCACTAGAAACCCTTTAATCCAGGGGTGTCTAGCCTTTTGGATTGCCTGCGCTGCATTGACATAATATGAATTGTCTTGGGGCTGCATATAAAATATATTATATAGTTAACTGTTTCACTGCCATGGGCGACTAAAGTCGACCTCCTGACTCCACTCTAGGTGCATTCAAGCAATGAATAAATGTAATAATGAATGCCTAATAGTTGCCTTAAAATTCTAATTCTCATTCCAATTCTAATTTTCTAACAGTTAATTCTAACATCTTAGTTAATATTTTTCTTTCAGATAAACAGATATGGAACCCTTCCATTTTTAAGAGATCATACCTCTTGATTTATCTGCTTTCTTAAATGTGTCCATGCCTAATGTCATTTCCTTAATGTCCTTACGTCTTTCCAGAATGCATGTCCAAGTAGCCATATCTTTTAATTACAATTTCTGTTCAGCCATTAATAAACAAACCTGTAGCAGACTATAACTGGCCATTTAATCATTGGCAGTTGGCAGTGTTTTACTTCTTTCACTTTCATTGATAGTTATTGTTGTGTTTACAATTCTTTTGCAGTAGGTGTGTCATCACGAGTGGGATATTTGACCTTGTTTTTGTGAAACTAATACATCAATGTCTGGTTCAATAGAAGTGGTTGCAATTCTTACTAAGTTCTCAAGGTACTCGTCAGAAATGTTTGATCTAATTTTGTTCTTCAAGTACTTCATAGGATCACGGGAGGTTACTAGGCTAATGGCCCCAGGGCCCTTACAAGCTTAGCCAAGTTCAACATGTGTTACCAAGGGTGTCTGATTCAAGCAGACACTAAAATCAGCACCTATTGCCCCTGTCCAAGAGGGACACAGGTGGAACTCCTGGGGTGAATTTCCAGTTACTCATTCTATCATCCAAATTACGCTTAAATAGGGCCAACGAGGGGCTTTGTTTAATATGAATAAGAGGTTTGTTCCAAAGGTGAGGCAACCTCTGTGAGACAAATCTGTCTCTCCAGCAAGTTCTGTTGATGTCACATACCAAGTTAAGGTCCTTTGAGTGAGTGACCCATGTGCCATTTGAATTGCGAATGTGCAGCATTTCTGTTAAAGCTGGGTCAGAGATTGCTTTATATGCAAGGCAGAGGTCACTTCTGAGCAGTCTTTCATCCCTGAAAATAGTTGTTCAGAAATGTACGTACTATCAAATAGTGATGACATGAATAAAGCATGATTGTGAAGTGAGGGATATTTTTCTCTGGGAGGATAGTTCTTATAAAAGTCTAGTAAGGAAACGATAAATTTTTTCTTTGAGTTGAATGTCTGATTTCAGCTCTATACATTCCATTTGAAAATATGCAGGCAATGTATGTATGTTGACTGAAAATGGAGTCACAAATATATCAATAAATTAATGATTTTTTTAGAAATCTTAAAATCTACTCTCAAATTCCTCTATCAAAACAGAAAGTAAGGCTGCATATATTTCACTGTTCACAGGACTGTGTTTAGCCAATGTATCAAAATGCATAAAATTATTTGCCATAACTTGAGCTTGCCATAATTTAAGTTTCATTTTAAATGCTGTTATGGTTTGAAACAGAGCACCGATAAGTTGATTTTCACCTTGGAAATGCATGTTTAACTCATTTAAATGAGTGGTTAAATCCAATAAAAATGCTAAATCTCTGAGCCATTTTTCATCTTCAAGTTCTGGCACAAATTTTCCTTTTGATTCCATAAATGACTTGATTTCATTTTGCAAATTATAAAATCTTTTCAGCATTTTACCCTTACTTAGCCACCTTACTTCAGAAAATTAAATGATATCCCCAAAATAAGCATCCATACTTTTAAGAAAATCCTGGAATTGGTGATCATTCAATCCCTTGGACCTTATGAAATTCATAGTTTTGATGACGGTTTGCATGACATCATCCATTTTTAAAGCTTTTGCACATACATTTTCTTGATGTACAATGCAGTGATATTTCATCAAACTTCACTCCCCTGTCCCCACCACATATACTCCAAAGCATTCTTAACCCCTTTCCCCCACCTAGTATCTCCAAGGAGCAGGTCTTAAATGCCCTCTCCAAGACCAAAAATACAGCCTCTATGGGACCAGGCAACATCCCAAGCTGTGTTTTACATGGGTTATAACAGGAATTAGCATCACCATTGAGCACACTTTTCAATCACAGCCTAGGCACTGGCTTTGTCCCAGTGGAATGGAAAACAGCAATAGTCCTCCCTTTGCACAAAAGGGGTGCATCCATGGATCCCGGGAACTATACACCCATTAGCCTGACCAGCGTTATCTGCAAGGTCATGGAACGAATCATGGATCTTATTAACAAAGATATAACAAATCTCCAAATGCTTGACCCCACCCAGTTTGGCTTTGTCAATGGGAGAGCATGCCTGTTAAACTTGGTGGACTTCTTCGAGACAGTCACCAAAGCCCTAAATGAGGACAAATCTGTGTATATGGCCTACCTAGACTTAGCCAAGGCCTTTGACACAATCTCCCACTTAGGCATCATTGATAAACTCACTCAGCTAGGTATCAACCCATATATTGTCAGGTGGGCTGCAAACTGGCTCACTGATAGAAGTCATATGGTCAAAATAGGGGACTTTACCTTCTCCAGTAGAACTGTAACCAGTGGTGTTCCACAGGGATAAGTTCTGGGACCCCTACTGTTCAGAATCTACTTCTCCTAAGTACAGGCTTTAAAACTAAAGGACTGTGTCTGACAAAGTTTGCTGATGACTGCAAACTGGGAGTGATCGCTGAAACCCCTAGTGATGTCAACATCCTGCAAGAAGGCCTTATGCAGACTAATGACTGGTACCAAAATCATGGTCTTAAACTTAATGCAAAAAAATGCATTATCATCTCCTTTGGCAAGGGTGATGTTCCTGCAAACTACCACATCAATAGCAATACCCTAAGCACACAGTCAGTGGTGAGAGATCTGGGCACACAGGTTGACAGCAACCTTAACTTTGATCACCATTTCTCAACAGTGGTAAGAAGGGCATTTTATATTGCTCATCTCATAAATAAGGGCATTGCCTTATCAGGTCAATAATAGAGTACAATGCTCCCTTTGATATGTTCCTTTCAGGACACCTGCAGCAATTTGAGAGACCACAACGGTTCCTTAGAAAGACAATTCAGGGTCTTCAAGATGTCTTATGTGGATAGATTGAAATCTTTGCCATTTTACTCTGTCATACAGACTGCTCAGAGGTGACCTGTACCTTGCATATAGATCAATCTCTGACCCAGCCTTAATGGAAATGCACATTTGCAAGTCAAATGGCACATGGGTCTCTCACTCAAATGACCTTAACTTGGTATGTGACATCAAGCAGAACTTGCTGGACAGACAGATTTGTCTCACAGAGGTTGCCCCACCTTTGGAACAAGCTTCTCATTCATGTTAAACAAAGGCCCTCATTGGTCCTAATTAAACACAATTTGGACGATTAGATGGGTAACCAGAAATTCACTACAGGGATTCCACCTGTGTCCCTCTTGGACAGGGGCAATAGGTGCTGATTTTAGTATCTGCTTGAACCAGACACCATTGGGAACAAGGGTTGAACTGGCTAGGCTTGTAAGGGCCCTGGGGTGTTAGTCTAGTAATCTCCTATGATCTTATGATTCTATGATCCCGAGTTTCTGGTGGCAACTGCTTTTTCGGTTATTCATTTTACAAGTCCCTCTTTTTTACCAACAAATGCTGGGGTACTATCAGAAGCTATTTCAGATATGTTGCCAAATGTTAAAGAAAATTGCTTTAACATAATTTTTAATGCTTCATGCAAATGAGGAGATTTAGTTGTGTCTTTTAATGACACCAAAGGAACCATTTCATCAGTGACATACTCGTTATCAATACCTCTAATAAAAATGGCAAGCTGAGCTGTACTTGTAGCATCAGTTCTTTCATCTATTGCCAAAGCATAAAATCTGAAATTAGCAGCTTTACTCTCCAAATCTCTTTCACTAGATTTTCCTATTTCTTCAGTTCTCCTGGTTATAGTCTGATGATATAAACTGATTTTAGAAAAATCTGTTTTTTATCAGTACAAATTATATCTGCCACGTTTTCCATACATTGCTTAATAAACTCACCATCAGTAAATGGTTTTGATTATTTTGCAGTCAGATTTGCTACCACATAACTAGCTTTTACAATACAGTTGGTTTTGATTTGTAACTTTTTAAAAAGATTTTGATGAAATGAAAGTCTATTTTTTAGTTCTGCTATTTTGTCTTTATGAAACCTTCCTTGAAATGCATCGAATTTGGCAGCATGTTTTTGTCTTTTCAGATTGTAATCTTTGAAAACTGACACAATTTGCCTACATATTAAGCATAGTGACTATTATTTATCTCTACAAAATAGTACTCATCTGTCCATTTTTCGTTAAACACTCTTCCTTCATCCACAGTTCTTCTTTTTTCAGGCTCTGTTTTCTTTTGAAATGACATTGAAGACATACTGAATAAAAAATATTAAAAAAATTAACAACCATTAACACAAGCATTCATAAAGATAAATGGATTCCAACTCACATTATATACCACTAAAAAACGACAACAGTTCTATACAGCTGTGCAAATTTCCTTGCTTCAGTGCAGCTACAGTGGAGCCAGGAGGTCAGCTTTGGTTGCCCCTGGCATTGAAACAGTTTAGTATGCAGCACTAAGATAAAGAGACTCAATGCGGCCCAGGCAAGCCAAAAGAGGTTATAATTCTGTTCTACAATATAGCATTTTACAGTAATTTCTGTGCAAAACATTGCCTCTTCAATGTCTTCATGTTTATGGTATTGAATGGGAAAAAAAGCAAAACAATCAGCAACAAACTCTGTTTTAAAAGTAAACTAAGTGAACTGTTCCTGTGGATCGTTTTCAGCCATGACATGGACACAGAATAAAATGAAAATAAGCAAGAAAAAAATAATAAAAAATAAGGAGACATAGCAGAACTCACCAGACAAAAAATACCAACAAATATGCATGAATGAACATAAACAGATCGTTATTAAATGGCAACAAATAAAAAGTACAAGTTAATATCAGCTGTAGAGTGTCGTATAACAAACAACAGAGAACAAAAACTACAAACAGGTTACCTGCACATTTGTTTTTTTTCTACCCTACAGTATGATGATGTGATGGAGCTCATCTCTGCACAATCACTTTCTAAATCAGTAAAATGTTAACAGTTAAGTAAAACGGCTTACACATGCATACTTCTGTCCTGTGATTCATTCATATACAAAACAACTAACGGGGAATCAAAAAATGGTCACTAGCAGCTGACAAACTCGACAATACTGGTCATATCTAAACAAATGTAAGGACGTATGGTTAATAATCTTTACCTTCACAACTCAAATAATCCATTTCAAACACTTAGCTAGGCTGCAAAAAAGCCTGAGTCTACTGCTATAAATGAAACAAGAAGCAGACAAGAATACCAAGCCCATGCAAACTACAGCAAAGAAAACAAGTACAAAATACGTACCTGCCCTGAATAAGTTTATCTCGTACTGATAAAACAACAAATAATTTCTTCCAAAACAAAAACTTACATTACAGTCAGATAATTTCTAGCATCCACTGACTACCACTATCATGAGGAAACTGATGCCATCAGAGAAAAAAACACAAGTACAGCGCAGAGCTGATGTATGAGTCTAAATCTGAAAAATCCATGCTACCATACGATTATTGTGTATGTTACAGTAAGACACTAAGTATAATCAAAAAAAGAAAAAAATCGCACATATATTACAGTGTACACTACAAGAGAAACTTCTTCCCAAGTAAATCAAGCTAACAAGTACAGTACACGATGTCGTTCACATTTCCAATATCCCCACGACTCTTTGTTCCGTATTACTTTACCTGCAATTGCAAAACAAAGCAAAGTTACCAGCAAAGCAAAGCAAACTGTACTCCGTGCATAATCAAGAACTGTTGCACCACACTTCACCTTCTATCTTCTATCTAACTTCTATTTCTACTACTATTTCTTACAAACCATGGCGCAAGCCCCATGCTCTATGAAACTCTTTGTATTTGTAGTATTGGGCTTGGCAACATTTTCTAGACCTGATTGGGCAGCGAGCACTGTCAGTCTCTTGATCAACCCTTCACAACCAATAGAGAGGCTGAAGGCAATGAAAACTGAAGCAGGATGTTAGGTTGTTACTGTTCTTGCTGAGTATGACAGAGAAAGAAAAAAAAAGTAATTTGCTTTCCGTAGTTGCTTCAATGCACAGAGGATTCTGTGCTTTGCAGTTTCTTCTGTTGTGGCACCTACTCCCCAAATGTAGTATTAACTCAAGTTTCAGTTACAAAGAGTGTTATATTCGAAGGCTACACAATTGGGTCATGACAATTATCAGTAAAAATGGCATAACAATGCTAAAAGTTTGCTAAATGTTTGATAGCTTGTGAGGCTGCATTACTAGCTGTCTGTGGCCACGGGTTGGACACCCTTGCTTTAATCTCTGACACAACTATCCTTCAAATAAAATAAAAACAGCTGTCATTATTAGTCAGTAATGAATCTGACGTCTGTCAGCATATTTAATTCTGAACTGATTTCACAATTAGGACATGCAAAGGTTCACAACTGTTGTGATGTTTGAGAGTAAATATATCACTGGCTTCTCACTCATACTGTAACAAATGTGAATTGCAGTCCTTGTTTACTAATACCGCTGAAAAATATTGGAACCTGTTACCATCAGATCTAACTTTACTTCCCTCCTTTCCACTCTTTAAACAAAGTCTCAAGAAACATCTTAAAACAAAATGGTTATGTCCTTGCTGCTACCCTGACTAATTCTCTGCTTTAGCTATTGCCCTATCTCTTTACTGCCTCCTCCGCCAATTAATACCTTTTTCTCCTTGGGAAGTAATAACCGTCTTAATTTATTCTTACAACTAGGAACTGAGATGGATGAAATTGTGTATTTATTGTAACCTACCTCACATATTTTTATGAATGTGTGTCTTATCCTTTTAGGTATTAGTTTCATAAACAGTATTATCTCTTTAGATAATGCTTTCTGATTATTTTAACATAATTTCATTTACATTAATATATGAAAATCCTTTATGTTGTGTTGCTCAAATAAGAATGAATTATTTTTAACTAGCAAATACTCTATTTTTAACATAATTTTCTTTCATAATTGTAATGTGAAATTTTTTTATGTTACTTTTGGAGCTTTTCTCCCCGGGCCTCTGCTGAAAATGGAAATATATCCAGTTGGACTACCCGGTAAACAAATCTAAAATAAAATAAAATAAATAAATAAATAAACATGTAGCATGTAAACTAAAACTGGGATTTAATCTGTAATATGTGTGTTTTTCAGTAGCATGAAAAAAATGTGTGAATTTGTGACCTTTTTCTATGAAATATAAAAAAGCATATAAAGTTTGCAACTGCATCCTGCTAGGAAATAATGAAATTACATATAGGATGTGAAATGTATGGCAGATATGTAAGCCATGAACTGTAATTGTTCTGCCCTTTGATTACAAGATCTGTGACTATTACAATTCTGTTAAGGAAATAATTAGCTTAATAGCAGTGAAAATCAAAGCCAGTAAATGGGAAACTTTGCTTAATTACATGTGTGTCTTCTGTATGTGAAATATGGAACAACAGAAAAATGAAACAATGGAAAAACACAGGAGAAAGAAAATCTACCGATCTATGAGTTATTTTTACACTTGTCTCTGTAATTTGTTCATAAAATTCATCTTGATTAGCTAATGTTCACTAATTATTTTAGTTCAGAACTAGTTATGAACAAGTCTAACTATAGGCAGATGTTGTTCTTTCATGTAATATATTTGTTCAAAAGAAATGTTTTCTGATTCCCTGTGCAAATTCATATCTCTTTGTGTATTTAACTTTAAACTTGCACTGCTTAACTGATTTGCTTTTTTTTATTTCTATTTACTTTTAAAAAGGTTGTGACTGGTCATTTATTTATGCATTGATTCATAATAAGGAATGTATTGTTAAATAGTGACAAGGTGTTGGCATCCACCAGTAATTGGCCAGACTGTTCTGCTACACAATATTATTTGTATTTATAATTGTTTGGCTTATTAACATGAGTGAAACACTAAATGGCAGGTCTCTAGCCTAATTCCATTGTCATGCAATATGTGTGTGTGTGTGTCTGAGTATGTGTCTATATGTAAACATTTTTTTAAAAGTACACTTCCTGAAGGGCTGTGAGCACTGGAAGGCACTGAAACTCAGACAGCGTGTTGAGAATGGGGTCTATAGAGCTAAGGCCAAAGACTGTATTTGTTGAGATGTTCAGTGTAAAGCCTATTCTTGGGTGTGGATGATGTCTCTGCATGCTGTTGTGGCCAAATTGCACTCAGTGGATTATTTAGTGGTTCACATTTTTACACTTTTTTATATACTATAATCTGTTTAGCACCAGTAGTGAGACTCAAGACACCATTCCCATGGTGGTGATTGCATTTAAGATTTTATGTAGAGATAATCTATTGGTGGTCAGCTGAGTTTTCTCTTAACTATAAACATTTTTTAAAACTGATTTCATCACAAACCATGTTTTTTTATTATTACGTTCTTGAATAAGAGTGAGCTTTCACAATGTCAGGCAGTACTCAGGAAGACACATAACATTTACAGTAATTATCGCGATACATACATTGGTTGTCTAAGCTGTACACCCAGCACTGAGTGTGCTGACAGAACCAGTTCTGGTCAGCACATAGCAGCCAAAGCCCATTGGCTAGTCACAAGAAGAGGACAACCTGTTTGGTGTCCACAACATGTAGTTTAGAATTGTCCACCACCTTTAAGCAACAGATGTTAAAAACATCAGCGAATAATTGCAGTAAAACAAGTGCATTTTTGAATTCTTGCAGTAAAACAAGTGCATTTTAATAATGATATTAGCCATTGCCTCACAGAATATTACATAAAGCCTGTCTGCTTAATGAAAATTAGGACAGTATCCTGTAGCGTAGCCCTTAGTGTTTAGCTCTAAGATGATTATCATAAAATGTTTAGTAAACAATGCAAAAACAGCAGTGACCATTGGGAAAGGAAGTAGAAGTTAACATGGTATATACTTCCATAGTGCAGGGAGCTTGCACTGTTTTCTAGGGGGTTATAAACAATGCAGAGCTGGGGAGATGACATAATGTGGAATAAAAAGAGGCACTGTAATGTTAATACTAGATTAATATATACATAAACATGGATTATTAATTTTTTTATGCTGCTGGTGTTTTTCCCAGGAATGGAAAATTAATTAGAAGACCCTGCCCGCAGTAAATCTGATTGGATGCATTAAAACCAGCACAGCACCACTGAGTAAAATGTGTTAATAGTTGCCAGTGTGGCTTCACCTCTTAAATGGATTATATTTATAAATCATGAATGCTTTTGGTCAACTGCTGACCAAAACTATACTCAGTATACTCATTATCCTACAGACTGCTAAGAGGTGACCGGTGTCTGACATACAAGGCATCCTCCGACCCATTACTGATGGATTTACTGCACATCAACAAGTCAAATAGCATCAGAAATACCCTGTCTAGGGAATTAAACCTCTACTGCAACATCAACAGAAAGGTTTGGAGGGAGAGGTATATCCTGCAGGGGATACTGCTGCTGTGAAACAGACTCCTCATCCAGATAAAACAAAGTTCATCCCTGTTCATATTCTAGTGCAGTTTACATCTATGGATGGGAGACAGAAGATTTACCCCAGGACTGCCCCCCTGTACTATTAATGGACAGATGCAGCTCCTAAATGCTTAAGTGATTCCATGATGGTTCCATTTAAATTATCTGTGGTATGATCCCATTCATTCTCATTCCCATTCCATGATTGATGGTTATCGACCCTGGGATGGGTAAGGCCGATCTAGAACCAAATGGGGTAGCTAATTTTGAGCACAAAAAGGGAAATTGGCTTCTCTTAAAATGGTTCACAAGGGCAACTGGACTAACTTATGAACCTATAAAAAACATGAAAACTCAAAGAGCTTAAACTCTAGTCTGAACAGACTTTATCATGGTTCCTACAGGACAGGTTGCAACGATATTTCCCTCACTCCACTGTAGTCAGTGTTTTGTGCTTTAATGTACTGCGCACCTCTCAGTAAAAGTAAGATCCTCTGAGAAATCAACATTACTACAAGTAATTAAAATGCATATCATTCAGAGTAATGGCTATTAAAAAAATAATTCTGAGTCCTTGCAACATCAGAATCTGGATAAATTAGCCCGGATAAATTATGCTTGTTGTCACATTAAGTTCACAGCAGTGCTGGTGAAACTTCTGACTAATGCAAGGTATACTGACATTTAAAAGAGAAAACAGATACCTCTTTATTTAACAGAAAATGCATTTCATTGTATTTCTATATTATTTTATAAAAGGGAATACCTCATCAATACTGTTATCATAACTGAAACAGCACTGCTGACTCTCTAAACCTTTGACTTCTTATCATGATTTTTGAAGTCTGGCCTTAGACCCTTATTTTAATCTAACAATCACAGACTTCTTCTTCTTTTTCCTGGTTAGGGGTCGCCACAGCATATCACCTGTCTGCTCATGATTGGCAGTGGAATTTTACGGTGTCAAATTGCCAGCCCGGCACCTAAACTTCCACAGAAGGCACACACACACACACACACACACACACACACACACACACACACACACACACACACACACACACACACACACACACACACACACACACACACACACACACACACACACACACACACCTAGGGCCAATTTAGAGTGTCCAATCCACCTACAGCATGTCTTTGGGATGTGGGAGGAAACTGAAGCACCCGGAGGAAACCCACACGACCACAAGGAAGACATGCAGGCTCCGCACAGAAGGCACACCAGCCAAGGATCAAACTAGAGAACCTCTTGCTGTGAGGCGGCAACGCTAACTGCTGCACCACTGTGGCTGCCCAGTCTAACAGTCACAGACTACATATTCTAAACGTATTTATTTATTACAGTTTGATGACCAGGATAGTCCACTCGGCCTGGAAGAGCCTGTTTTCAGTGGAGGCCCGGGGAGAAAAGCTCCACAGGATATAGACAATTTTATAATAGTTATACAAAAGTAAATAAAAAAGTAGAACAGTAAAAAACACAGAGATAATATACAATTTGTTAAAAAAAGACATAACATTTCTAATCCTTGGTAATGATTTACAAAAATGAGATTCATGTAGTCTAAACATATTAAAAGTATAGGAATTTCAGACGAAAAAAAACATGCAAGTAAAACATTTATGTACAGAAGTTAGAAATATGAGGAAAGGTGAGGTGGGAGAGTTAAAAGGTGATATATTTTGCATAAAGGGAGACTGTTGGGGGGAAGTTTATGAGGTATAGGGTAGGAGAGGAAGTAGAGGCAAAGGGTAAGAGAGCACAGTGATAGAAGGTTGAGGTATATAGTTCATGGGAGATGGTGTTAAAGAGTTTATGTTGTAGGGGTACAGGAACATTTCCACTTTGAAAGGAGGTGAGACTGGAGAAGTGTTTTGAAGTTTGAGTGGCTCTGAGTATTTCAAAGGGTGGTAGGGAGAGAATTCCAGACTTTAGCTAGGGATCAGGATAATAGTAGTTGGCCAGGGGGTTGACAAGGCTTACATATGTTTAGAAGATTGTGGTTTTCTGATCGTAGAGAGTGATTGGGAATGTAGGGGGGTTAAAGAGGTGGAAAGAGAAGGACAACTAGAAGGTTTGAATATGAGCTTGTGAGCAGTAGTAAGTCTAAGGAATTTTGAGGTGGTTAGGAAGTTCACATCTATATTACATAATCAAACTTTTAAAAGTTTGAACGTCATATGGTCGACACCATATGATCGAACTTTTAAAAGTTCGAAAATGTAATAAAAAAAATAAACCAAAGAAAAAACTTACCTGAACGGTTTCCCCCCACACCACCTGCTCTTTAAACATATCAACTCTGAGATTGCACTACAGTGCAGAAAAGGGAAATCTTCCCATTTCGCACTGTATGGAGATCTCCTTTTAGACCTTCAAACTTTTAAAAGTTCGATCATATGGTGTCGACCATATGACATTCGAACTTTTAAGAGTTTGACAACGTGATATAGACCTGGAAGTTCAAGCCATTTCAGGGAGTGGAGAGAGAGACAGTGATGCAATGAGTTTTTGGAGTTGGTGGCAAATTTGGAGATTTTATTGTAACAGGCTTCCAGCTTGGCCTGTAAGGCTAGTTGAAGATTAGTGAATAGGAGGGCACCGTACATAAGAGAGGGAAGAAGGTAAGTAGAGGTAAGGGTGTGTCTGGTGGAGGGGCTAAGGTAATGATTGTGTCTATACAGGAGACCTAGTTTTTGCTGAGTTTTCTTTTTATATTAGTTTGGATATGGGTGTCAAATTTTAGATTTTCATCAATTATGACACCAAGCAGTTTGGCATGTGATACTATTTCTATGGGGCTGTTATTCTGAGCAGTCACTGTAAAAGAGTTTTTGTCTATATTTTTTGCCTTTATATTGTTTTTATTACATTTGTCTTTATATTTGGTTGTCATTATATTGTCTATATTATATTTATAAATATTCTAGCAATTGACATCATGTCACAATAATGGTTTGTCTATCTAAACAAACTGATTCTTATTAGTCCCCCCAAGATATCAGATGACCATGGTGTGCTAAACATTTTCTGAGGTGCATGACAACACAGAGGATTATAACTGGGTCATCAATCACAACCAGTTTGCTAATGTATTTGACAAATGGATTCAAGAAATTGACCTTGAGACCTTGCGAGTGAATCTTGTGAGGTGAATTTCCTGAATCCATTTCAAGAACACATAAACAAATAGTTATGATTAGTGACCCTCTCATAATAGTTATGATTGGTGACCCTATCATATTATTTTTGTAGTAGATGATGCTTTAGCTCCCCAAAAGGGGTGGGAGTGAAAAATATTTTACAACTTCAAAAGCTATAACACACAGCACTGGTACACTGGCTATACAAACTATTAGAAACTTCATTATGCTGTGTTTTTATGTGAGTGAGGCACTGCAGTTCATTACAGCTTTTAAAGCTGTGAAAGTGTTTCAGATGCTGTTCTTTGGTAACTACTATTAATGGCCATAGTGTAACACTAGAGTACAACAGAACTGCTAGATCCACATAGGTGTAAATGACCTGAGACATATCTCCCTAGACTATATGATGAAAGACATTATAGATCACTTTGAATATGTAGCACTGCACAGCATATTATCTTCACCAAGGGTAATGCCACAATACGAACAAAAGATGATTGATTTAAACAATTGGTTGAGTTTCTGGAGTCCTTCTAAGGAAATCCAATATTTTTCAGTATAGAAAAACATGGTTAACAGAATACATTGCTTTGCCAATAATGGTTTTCACCTGTAACCTCTAGGGTTTTGAATACTGGCTATAACGTTATCCTCCACATAGAGTTTTTTTTAGGCAATGTCAAATTGACAAACCTATTGACATAGGAAAATCAACTCAATTGAACCTTAGTGTGTTACTGCTCAATGCCAGGACCCTAAACAGAAAACAAAACTCAACACTCCCTCCAAGCTATCATCACCCTGGAGAATATAGACATCTGTGCAGTTACCTAGGCATGGTTTAAAACCACAAAGAGTGTCCCTACAGTGCAAAGTTTCAGTACCTTCCACACTTTTAGATCAGTAGCTGCACAGATAGGGACTAAAGATGGAGGCGACTCAATATACATCATTAACAGGCATACCTTTATGATGGTCAAACGGGATGACATGCTGGAGTTTCTCCACATGCAGGTCACCATAGATAAAAACTCATACTGTATCCTAGCAAGCTATAGGTCACCCTCTATGTCCCACGAAACTTATAGCGCATACTTAGACTTACTTGAGACATTCACCATCCAACCTAACAACTTACTCATGGAGGACATTAATTACCCCTCTATAGACTGGAAATTCTACACAATCTCAAATCTGCTGGCACAGAGATTTCTGGACTTCATAAATATAAACCCTCTTGACCAGTTAGTACATAAGCCCCGTACAGGTTCCAACATACTAGACCTTGTACTCACAAATATGGGAGAATGACACCACCCCAGTGTCATGTTTTCCCTGGTAAGGTTTGAGTATAAAGCTGTCGCCTTCAAAATCAACTCAGTAACCCCAGTAAACAGATTAACAGATAGGAACTATTTCAAGGGAAACTACCTTTTATTAAGCAATAGTTTGTCAAAATTCAATGCCCCTCCAAACCCAGAGAATGCAAGAGCCTATAATGAGTTGTTCACAGAAGCTCTGTACGACCGTGTCAAGGGCTGCATATAGGTTGCTGTTCCTGTCAGAAATAAGCCCAAAACTAACTCCAAAAACAAACCACCCTGGTGGCATACCAAATTAAACAGGCTATAAAACATAAGAGAAAAAATCAAGGCTAAAATCAGGAAGTGTAACTCCCATAAAGATACAAACCTTTTCATCAAATTAAACATACAACTAAAAGGGCTAATTAAGTAGAATAAAGTGAATTTTGAGGTCAAGATAGCCTCCCAGGTAAAAGACACACAAGGCCTTTTTCAGCTATGTCAGAAACCTCAGTGTGCTGAACTGATGGTTAATGGTGCCACATTGCTGGTTGACAAATTCAGTTCCAACTTTATCTACCACACACCTCTAGCCACCCCCCGCTAAGAAATAGCTACAACCATAACCCCACCAACTCTAAATAGAGAGCATGGACCGGCTGTGCTCACTAAAGCCAAGAACACAGCCTCAATGTGCCCTGATAATATCCTAGGATGCCTTCTGAATAAAAAATAACCAGCCAGTAACCAGAAACACTTTAATATTCTCTATCGTCTTGGTAGAAAGCCTTCAAGGAGTAAAACATTATAAAAATGTAAATGAAAAGCCTGCAAATATGTGGTTAAAAGTTTTTCAAAAATTTATAGTTTTGGCTTCAGGGTATTAAATTTAGTTGTGATACAGAAGGCATTATATATGCTCTAAAATGCCCTTGTAATAGATTTTATGTGGGGGAGAACAAGAGGCCCTTTAAAGTAAGATTGTTAGAACATATAAGAGATATTGTTAAAGATAAAAAAGAAAGTTCTATAGCTGAACATTTTAACAAATTTCATAGGGGGGAGGTTGCAGGTTTACGAGGTACAGTGTTAGAAAAGGTGGATGTTGCCCAGTACGACAATGTGCCTATAAAGAACAAATTGTTGTTTAAGGAATCTGTATACATTTTAAATTTTAATATTTAGCTCCTAAGGGGTTAAATTTAGAATGTAACTGGAGATTTTTTTATTTAATTGTTTAATTAAGTGTTAAGTGTTTTATTGGCATATGTATATAAGGCAGGTGTTTTTTGTAATGTTTTAACTCTGTGAAGGCTTTTTGCCAAGGCATTAGAGAATATTAAAGTGTTTCTGGTTAATGAAAAGTAGCACAAGCGCAAACCAAGAAAAAATGACACCGGCCCACAGGATACGGATCCACAAACGATCTCCAACCAAGCAATTTTGGTACTAAAAACTGGTTTAATACAGGCTTCGCCTCAAAAATTCGTAAAACACAATGTGAACACAATAAAGTTAAGCGCTTTCACCCAGTCCAAATACCAGGCTTCATCAGAACCCATAGCATTGTGTTCAATCAGTTTAAATAATATAATTGCAACATGTGACAGCTCTTCCCCACCAATGAATTAAGTACGTACGTCACCTGTTTTTTAAAATGATGCAATTAAAACATTTGTTACATTTGTTTGTTTAAAAACCAAATGAAATACAATAATACACTTCTGATCGTACTCATATCAACTACTGTGCAGATTAAATACATATGAATGTATAAACAGTGTGTATAATATGTACATAAAGACAATGAAAATGTTTACAATTTATAATCTAGCAGCCCTTAATTTTAAAACACTGCCAATACTAATGTTGTCATTGAGTCCCGGGGCTCTCCCAGCGTCTAATCTCAGTTGCCAAAGCAACTCTTTACACTCCAATCTGGATTACCAACTACCACCCCGGGGGTTCATACACACCTGTTCTAATACAAAAAACTTTATATCCATATTTTTACAGGTTTGAGAATGTTTGTAAAAGGCATTTGTATCTTTCCCTTTACTAACCTCGTACATGTGTTCGTACATTCTCCTATTAAAATGCCTTTCCATTTTCCCTACATAAAAACTTGAGCATTTCATACACATGCCCAAATATACTACTCCCTAGGCTACTATAAAGAGTTGCTTTGGCAACTGAGATTAAACGCTGGGAGAGCCCCGGGACTCAATGACAACATTAGTATTGGCAGTGTTTTAAAATTAAGGGCTGCTAGATTATAAATTGTAAAATTTTCATTGTCTTTATGTACATATTATACACACTGTTTATACATTCATATGTATTTAATCTGCACAGTGGTTGACATAAGTACGATCAGAAGTGTATTATTGTATTTCATTTGGTTTTTAAACAAAAAAATGTAACAAATGTTTTAATTGTATCATTTTAAAAAACAGGTGACGTACGTACTTAATTCATTGGTGGAGAAGAGCTGTCACATGTTGCAATTATATTATTTAAACTGACTGAACACAATGCTATGGGTTCTGATGAAGCCTGGTATTTGGACTGGGTGAAAGCGCTTAACTTTATTGTGTTCACATTGTATTTTACGAATTTTTGAGCGAAGCCTGTATTAAACCAGTTTTTAGTACCAAAATTGCTTGGTTGGAGATTGTTTGTGGATCCGTATCCTGTGGGCCGGTGTCATTTTTTCTTGGTTTCTGGTTAATGGCTGGTCATTTTTCGTTTTTACCATATTCAGTGTTTGGTGAAACCCTGAGCTGTTGGATATGATCCACTTAAAGAAATCCCAATCCCTCAGAGCCACACGCTCCAGGGATCTAAACCTTGTCATCACAATGAACAAAACATGCTGGAGGGATAGGTTCCTAACCCAAAGTCTCCCCATACTCTGGAATAGACTGCCCATACATGTCAAGCAGAGCGCTTCCTTGGCCCTCTTCAAAAGGAGCCTTGACAATTGGATGGGAGATAGGAAATTCAACCCGGGGATCATGTCAGTTTCCTTGCTAGACAGGGGTCCAGGGAAGTAAATATTGTGGGAAGAAATATCCAGGGAATTGTTAAGGCTAGGCTTGTACAGGCCCTAGGGCTGATAGCCTAATACCAACCTATGAACCTATGAATAGTCTAAAATATGACTGATCAGGGCCACTGGGGTTACTATTTAAGTATAGTCTCAACACAGACTTCATGCTATGAGAATGGAGGACTGCAATGATCATCCCTGTTCATAAGGGAGACCATCAACAGATCCTGGAAACTACAGAACCATTAGTTTGACTAGCCTTATATGCAAAACCATGGAAAGAATTATCATGCAAATGATCAACAAAGACATCAGAGCCATTCAGACACTAGACCAGTCCCAGTTTGGCTTTGTCAAAGGAAGGTCATGCTTATTGAGCCTGGTTGACTTCTTTGAGAAAGTCACCAAAGCAAGAGATGAGGATAAAATGGTGCATACTGCCTAACGTGACCCGGCTGAAGCATTTGATACAATGCTCCACTAAGGCATTGTTAAGAGACTTATGAAATTAGGTTTTAAACTCCTATATAATGCTCTGGATAGCCATCTGGCTCACAGATAGGACCCAGGAAGTTAGGAATGGTGATACCACCTCTACAAAGAGGCCAGTCACTAGTGGAGTCCCTCAGGGCTCAGTAATGGGCCTGGTCTTCTTTGGCATCTGCTTCTCTTTATTCAAGGCCAATGTCAAAGGCCTCTAGCTGACCAAGTTCACAGATGATTGCAAACTAAGAGCAGCCATTGAATCTCCTCAAGATGCACACATCTTATAAGAAGGCCTAACACAGACAAATGACTGATGCCAAAGTCATGGCTTAAAACTCAATTCCAGGAAATGCATTATACTGTAGTACCTTTGAGAATTCAGCCACCCCAGGGAAATACATAGGTTCATAGGAGTGTACTAGGCCAATGCCCCTGGAGCCTTTACAAGCCTAGCCCAAATGATTCCCTGGCAACATGCTGCCTGACATTATTTCCCCGTGCATCTGTCCAGTAGTGCCACTGAAATGGTCCCAGGCTGAATTTACTATTTCCCATTCACTCATCAAGATTTCTCTTGAAGAGGGCCTCTGAGGTGCTCAGCTTGATGTGTAATAGAAATCTATTCCAGAGCATGGGCAGTCTTTGGGTTAGGAACCCATCCCTCCAACAAGTTCTGTTGATTGTAGTAATGAGGTTGAGGTCTCTGGTGCATGTGATGGAGGGATTGGTATTTCTTTAGATGTAGCATGTCTAGCAGTGCTGGGTCTGGCATGGCTTTGTAGGTCAAGCAGAGATCACCTCTAAGTAGGTGATATGATACTGAGAAAAGTTGGAGTTTCTTTAGTCTTTCCACATAGGGCAAGTGTTTAAGACCTAGGATCCTCTTAGTGAGGTATTTCTGTGGTGTTTCTAGTCGTTGCATATGTCTAGTGAGGTACATGCCGAATGGGGCATTGTACTCAATAATTGGTCTAATGAGGGAAAAGTAGAGAGAGCCAATGACCTCTTTCTTCCTGGAGGCAAAACCCTTTGTAATGAGATGTGCCACATAGAAGGATTTTCTGACCACAGTGGCAATGCGATTATCAAAGGATAGGCTGCTATCCACTTGTGTTCCCAGATCTCTTATGACACCTTTGGAGTTCAGTGGACTGCCATTGATGTGGTAGTTCATGGGTACCATGTTCTTCACAAAGGGAATGACGATGCATTTTTTGGCATTGAGCTGGAGGCCATGATTCTGACACCAGTCATTGGTCTCCATGAGTCCTTTCTGTAGAAAGTCAGCATCATTTCGGGAGCTAATAATGGCTTCCAGTTGGCAGTCGTCAGTGAAGTTGGTCAGCCAGAGTCCCTTTGTTTTGGCCTGGACATCAGAAAAGTAGATGCCAAACAGGAGATGACCCAAGACTGTGTGAGTTCTGTCCGTGAGCCAGTTTGTGACCCACCTTATGACATAGGGGTTGATGTCTAATTTAGTAAGTTTATCTATAATTCCTGAGTGAGGAATTGTATCGAAGGCCTTAGCCAGATCGAGGTAGGCTGTGTGAACTACTTGCCTTCGTTCACAGCTCTGGTGACAGACTCAAAAAAGTCTATCAGGTTGAGCAGACAAGATCTATTCTTAACAAATCCGAACTGCTTGGGGTCTATAGTCTGGAGATTCCCTATGTCCTTATTTATTAGGTCCATGATGATGTGCTCCATAGCTTTGCATACCAGACTCATCAGGCTAATGGGACGGTAGTTCCGAGGGTCCTTAGTTGCACCCCCTTTGTGGAGTCGGATTACTGTAGCAGTGCGCCATTTGGCAGGGACAAAGCCTGAAATGAGGCTGTAATTAAACAGGGCGCTCAGGTGTGGTGCCAGTTCATTTTGCAATTCATGTAGAACACAGCCTGGGATGTTGTCATGTCCCATGGAAGCTGTATTCTTGGCCTTAGCCAGTGCAAAATATTAACCTGTGCAGCTGTAATATTGGGTACTTGGCATTCCTCACGTGTTATGATTGGCCCTTTAGGGGGTGAGGGGGGGTAAAGTTGGCACTGAATCTGTCAGCCAGTATATTGGCAATGTTTGTTAGCTCAGTATAGGAGTTACCATTATGTATAAGCTCTGAGCAAATCTGAGCATTGCCTTGTAGATTTTTGACATAGCTTGTTTTCGTAGCTAGCTTTGGAGGATTTGATGAGGGATCTCAGCTTTTTGTTAAGGCTGACAAAGGAGTTTTTCCTGTCTTGGGACTTTGCCTTGTTCTGCAACTGTTGTAGAGTTTGTTTATGGCAGGGGACCACCAGATTGGCTTCCTTTTTTTGGAGGAAAGCATTTTGGTTCTATTGGGAATGGTCCGCTCCATGCATTTGTGTATGTGTTTGTACAGTGCATTGGAGTATGATTCTGCAGTCTTGCATTTATTGTCTATTTGCATGGGTGATGTAAAGTTAGCCACCCCAGTTTTTAGAAGCCCAAAGTTGGCTTTGGAAAAGTTTTTTATGGTGGTTTCCTTTGCAGGGAGTGTGGGTGGGATGTGGATATTCATGGTGACTAGCTTGTGGTCAGATCTGACCAGGGAAGAGGTGACAATTGGTGTATAGCAATGGTCACCCATATTAGTAATAACCAGGTCAAGAATGTTGCCACCCCTAGTGAGGGTAAGAATGAGCTGGTTCAATGCATTGGAACTGATGAATTCCAGGAAACGTTGAGCAAGTGTGTTGGTACTTGAGTAGTTTTCCCAGGTGATGGAGGGGTAGTTAAAGTCACCCAGTATGAGGGTGTTGGGAATGACCTTTATATTTTCCAGGGTATTTAGGTATGTGGAGTGGGATTCTTGGGACATGGTAGAGGATCTATAGCAGAAAATAACCTGGATGGCAGTTTTGCCCAGTGTTAGTTGTACCTGGATTATCTCTGATGCATTATGTTGGGCAACTAACCTGGAGGTGTACATATCCTTTATGAATATGGAGACACCAACACCTTTAGGGCTTTGATACACATTTTGGGGCTGAAAGGTGTTGCATGAGTTATAGCCTGGTAGCACAGGAGTGCTTTCAGGCGCCTTGAACCAGGTCTCGGTTACTGCACAAATGTCGATGTTTTCCATTTTGAGGAGCACTTTAAACGAGTGCATTTTGAGACTGAGACTTCTAGCATTGAGTAGCATAACCCTCAGATTACATTTGCTTGTAGCTGTTATAGTATTAATTTGGTCCTCTGGACATTGCCGAAAAAAGACACTATAGGGGTGGCAAGGGCCTTGGCAGTATATGGAATCCCAGGGGTGACAGATGCAGGCCATCTCTGGCAAAGCATTGAGGTCTGTTGATCATGTCATCCTAGGCAGACAGATACTGGATCCCCTTGGAATGACACCAGAAACTTACCCAGTTATTGAAGTCAATCATTTTTTGTTTGTACTGTGGTATCATTCTTGGTGATGGTAAGATGCTACTCAGAGCTAGGGCCATGCCCTCCTGGGCTACATGATCTGAGAGCTCCTCTGTGTCTCTTTTCATGTAGTCCAGGGAGGTGCATCTCAGGTCGTTCACTCCAACATGGACAATGACAGAGTCATATCACATATCACATCATTGATAAAGCACCCCTAATGTTTGACCACAAATCAGGGATCTGGGAACACTTGTAGATAGTAACCTGGACTTTGACCAACATGTGTCCAAGGTAGTAAGGAAATTCTTCTATGTTGTTTAACTTATAAGTAAGGACATAGCTTCTAGGTCCAGGGAAGTCATTGTACCACTGTATTTGACCTTTACAGACTCATCATTCAGTATAATGCTCCTTTTGGCATGTACCTGACCAGATATGTGTAGCAAGTGGAACATCCACAAAGGTTCCTTTCAAAAAGAATACAAGGCATGTAAACACAATGTCCTATGCAGATCACTTCAAAGCTCTATCTCTATACTTATTCTCCTATGCCTGGCATACAAGGCATCCCTGGACCCAAGCTCTGATAAACCTTTTGTACATGTGCAAAACAAATAGCATCAGAACTACTCGATCTACCAAAATGTTGCTTGCAATATAAACAGGACATGCTGAAGAGACAAATATGTATCTCAGTGAGTTCCCATTCTCTGGAACAGGCTCCTCATCCATGTGAAACAAAGCCGCTTCCTAACCCTATTTAAGCATAATTTGGACCATTGGATAAAAATTGAAAATTCACCCCTGGTCTGACATATCTCTGATGGACCAATGTAGTCAGTAAATCATACCATAACCAACAATCACCCCCTATATAAACATCTAAAACGTATAAATTTTGGGACACCTTTAGGTTACCCAGAGAGGCTTATAAAGGCTGTAGTGGTTGTTAGCCTAGTATACACCTATGAACCTATGAACAAAGTTCTGTTCCTGATTTCAGAAAGCAGTTGTGGTGGATCATATAAATACATTCTAATAAAATCTCTAATAATGATAAATCAATGTCACAAGTGCTAGTCAGGAAAGTCATTTAGATAAACAACAATTCATACTCACCTGAAATAGAATTCCATAACACAGGTTGTTTAAAATGAATAACACAAGATATGTATTTATAAATTCTAGATTAGAAAATATTTTGTAGTGTCTCACATTCTTAACTAAATCACGTTTTTAGTAATACAATTATATGAACACTGCACTTAAATGTCTGAAATAGTATTACATTCACCTTCTGTCAAGTTACTGTACTTAAATCCTAGGTGACTATATTTTGACATAGTAGCATTGTATTTATTGTGACAGGTAATGTACATTTACTATAGCACCGTAAATTGTAATGATAATAATGCTCATCAATTTGTGTGATATATTTTATGTGGAGAATTACATAAAAATAGACAGCAGATGGAACTTTAAGTCTTCACATGTTTTTGCTCATCAGCTACTTTACAAAAATAGATGTAATGTAAACAACTTTTTTTTTTATGAATTATGGCAAGGTTTCGTAGAAGGTTATTATCAGAGACTTGCAACATGACAAATACTGTAACTACTTTATGATTCACAGAATGGTAACCCTTATGTTTTCTGAAGGCTGATGATCACAGAACTGCAAAGATCTTTTATTTTCAATTTCTAAAATGCAGTCTAAATTTGTCAGATGTTATAGAATGTGATAGTTTAAGAACATATTTATAATAAGGCAGATAAAGATAAACAATACGGCCCGCAGGTAAATTAAAAAAAATATATATATCCTATCGCTATTCTGATGAAGTCAATAGCATACTAGCCGACGAAAGCACTTAATACAGGATATATATATTTTTTGGAACCCACCTGCAGGCCATATTGTTTATCTTTATCTGCCTTATTTTAGTTTTTTGTGTATTTGTTCATTATATTTATAATAAGATATTAGTAAAATAATATGTAGCTTTGACTATCTAAACACATTTTAAGACTCATAGCTCATTGTGACATAGTACAATTGGAAGCAGTGAGACCTGAGATTTTCCCTTATAACTACCAGTATAACTAAATGGAACAGTCAGGTGTTACTCTGCTTCTCTTAAGTTAGGATTCATTAAATGTGAATTAAGGGCCACCCTAGCATTTACAAAACAAACCGTTTCTCCTCTGCAAAGTTACAGTCAGCTGCATTCATTTTATAGTGTACAAATGAATTTGTGTGTATAAATGGCTTTCTAGATTTGTTTAAAACTTCACATCTCTATTTATTTTCTTCTTTATTTACTTATATTTTGTTAACTGGTTTAGCTCTGCTGGATGTACTTCCTTTACAGGAAGGACCCAGGGTGAAAACTCCCACAATAACACAATCATCATGTGGAAAATAGGAATGACATCATGGCTATTAATCATTCTATATGTAATATGAATATACAATTATAATAATTATAAGTTAATAGCAACACATAGCACAGAACTGAAAAAGTACTTCTATTTACAAGGAATGAAATTGTCTTTAAGTTTGGCAAGAGACAGTTAGTGCAAGCTAACAAGAAAGAGTAAACAACAAGTTATTTACAAGTGGTGTTAGAAACAACTAATCACAAGGAAGGTAATGCATATTTAATTTAACTTTTGGCAGAGTATCCTTAGGTGCTACCAAGCTGGAAGAGATGGAAATGCAGGTGAAGTTTCATAACTGGCAGTGAAATACACAATGATTCATAATGAAACAATGAAGCTTGCAACATTTACAGTATTGAGACCTGATGAGTAACAACAAGGCGGTACATTCATATCATTGTTAGACATTTTATATTATAATCGAGGACGAGTTATATTCAGCATAGGTGTTAGTCCTGGCGCTGCTCATATACTGAAGTATGGCTAATACCTAATGCATTCTCAATGGACAGTCCTGGAGATAAGCTGCTGTTTCCTGTACAATGTGTATGTAATTCAGTGGGAAGACAAGAGAAAAAAGTCTACTTGGTGAAGCTGGTAGGAATATGCACTGTTTAACACAAATCACCTTTCTATGGAAATTATAATCATTCATTTCATACTGATGGCATGTACTCCTTCAGTATGTTCATAGTGCCCAGTGCAGCTTGCCTGGGCAAATTGTTGCCCAAGCCATAATGCTTGACCTTACCACCCCTGGAAGGTCCATTATTTCCTTGTAACATCTACCCTTGAGAGCATTATTGTACTTACAAGAAGAGCTACTTTACTTTTAACTTTCTGATTTTTACCATAGTTTTATTTGCATTTTAGTCCTTCTGCCTCATGTTTTGATAGGTTGGGATATGCCCAAGACACAGGATTTTTATAGTAATTTGTGACATTAAAATAAAAGGTAGTGAATTAGTATTTGCTGCTATGATTCACTGGGGAATATGCTGAAATAAGTATATGGATTTTATTTTGCTAGATGCATTAATTAGATTGTTGCTGTTCAATTATTTATTTTTGTTAGATTGCTTTTCAGAAGCAGTAATATGTTGATTTCTGTTTTACATTACATGGGATTCAACAGTATGCATCCATCTGATTAAGCTGAAAATCAAACTCATAATCAAAAAGACAGGTAGCACATCTACATTAATGTTAGCAGGTGTAGAAGTACTCACCTTAGCAGCTATGGAGGAATTCCACCAACTACCAATCATAACTACTGTGTATAAAGCTAAATTATAGAGCTGGCCCTAGAACATAGGACTGAAAAAAAACAACCATGACTGCTGGGTCTATATTAAATAACCAAACACTTAAAAAAGCGAACGGTGATTGATCGACCCTATGTAAGTGAAAGCTTACAATGTCGAATTGTCAGAACAGCGATTTTTTTCCAAGGGAAAAAAAAATCGCTGTTTCGACAAAAATAAATAAATAAATAAAAATGAATTTAAACATTACATTAAGTGGGGGGGCTTCACCCCCCCACTTACATATACCAACTCAGAGACCGCACTACAGTGCCAAAAATGGCAAAGTACCGAAGCGGCCGTTATCTTCGGTCTTCTAATATAGACCCCAACTGCTTGCTCTTTAACAAAAAGGTAAAGTATTTGGAAGACTTTTGTCTTTCACTTTTAAAGACTTCAACAGGCTGCTTAATAACTGTACAATGTTTTATGGTCTTTCATCTCTTTCCCTTTTAAATATGTTTTTGAAAGTGAACTAAAAAGCATTTATGAATGTCTTGCCTTTATTAAAAAGTAGTTCTGATTAGTGATTATTTAGGTTTGTAGTTAGTGAGTGTAAAAATGTTGGCATTATTATATCTTTTTCCTTGGCATAATCATTTAATGCCGTGGATCAACACTCTTGTTTTCTGTTGGCTCTCCCTGTGAATTAATGTTTTGTTATTGTCCAGGCCCATTTTCTAAATCTAAGCAATGCCACGCTTCTAGTATGATGATTAGAGCAGAAGATGCGGTGATAGTTCTAGTTTTCAGTGGAAATGAGTTCCAGGCTACAGACAAACATTAATGGGTCTGTGCTACTGATTTTACTGTCAGATATTTGTACCTTAGGAAGATAGCAATTAGTGAATTTTACATGCCTAGTGGGGTTATGCCATTTTAAGATGCCATTCAGGTTATAGCAAGGGTCTTTACAGTGTACTGTGTGTGAGAGTGATGGAGTTTGGTGTCTAGACTCAATCAGACTAGCCAGTTTAAGACTATGTAGTGGAGGACAGGGTTTGGAAGACTTGCAGCATATTAAACTGCTCTTTTGCATATGGCAGACAGCTTCCCATTAAAATGTTTACTCAGATTATCATGGCTAACAGTGGCATAGCATGGGGCTACTCTGGTGCTTTGTGTTCCCTACACTAAAGGAAAGGAGTCTCGCTCATTTAACATTTTTTTCAAAGACATTGCCTAAACAAACTTTCCCCCAAGTGATCCCTTTCAGTAGTTTCCAGTGGTGTAGCATGGCAGGACGCTGGCACTCTGAGTGCTACCTACACTAAAGAAAAGGAGTCTTGTTCATTTAATATTTTTCTTTTTTTCAAAGCCATTGCCTAAACAAAGATTTTATATATATATATATATATATATATATATATATATATATATATATATATGCTTTCTTTGAAAGATAGCACATATTATCTTTGTTTAGGTAAAATGAAGCACTTCTGCCAGGTAATACTGCCTTCGCACAGCATCTCTCAGAGACTTTGTTTTCTTTTACTGCACATGCCCACAGAATGTTTCTTACTGACAGAAGTCCATGGCAGGGAATGCTAATGCATGCCCTAGCTGTGGAAATAACATAAGTGAGCTGAAAACAATTTGCGGTACCAGCCAAACACTTACCTCTCCCCCCTTGGTAGTTTGACCAAGTATGCTCAAACACCAAAATGAAACATTCCCCAAGCATTCCCTTCAATAGTTTCACCAAGCAGGCATGAGCAGCAAAATGAAGCAGTCCCCCAGTGATCCCTTCAGTATTTTAACCAAATATGCACAAGTACTTCACTTGACACCAAAATGAAGCATTCCCCCAGTGATCCCTTCAGTATTTTAACCAAGTATGCACAAGTACTTCACTTGACACCAAAATGAAGCAGTCCCCCAGTGATCCCTTCAGTATTTTAACCAAGTATGCACAAGTACTTCACTTGACACTAAAATGAAGCATTCCCCCAGTGATCCCTTCAGTATTTTAACCAAGTATGCACAAATACTTCTCTTGACACTAAAATGAAGCATTCCCCCAGTGATCCCTTCAGTATTTTAACCAAGTATGCACAAGTACTTCTCTTGACACTAAAATGATGCATTCCCCCAGTGATCCCTTCAGTATTTTAACCAAGTATGCACAAGTACTTCACTTGACACCAAAATGAAGCAGTCCCCCAGTGATCCCTTCAGTATTTTGACCAAGTATGCACAAGTACTTCTCTTGACACTAAAATGAAGCATTCCCCCAGTGATCCCTTCAGTATTTTAACCAAGTATGCACAAGTACTTCACTTGACACCAAAATGAAGCAGTCCCCCAGTGATCCCTTCAGTATTTTGACCAAGTATGCACAAGTACTTCTCTTGACACCAAAATGAAGCATTCCCCCAGTGATCCCTTCAGTATTTTAACCAAGTATGCACAAGTACTTCACTTGACACCAAAATGAAGCATTCCCCCAGTGATCCCTTCAGTATTTTAACCAAGTATGCACAAGTACTTCTCTTGACACCAAACTGAAGCATTCCCCCAGTGATCCCTTCAGTATTTTAACCAAGTATGCACAAGTACTTCTCTTGACACTAAACTGAAGCATTCCCCCAGTGATCCCTTCAGTATTTTGACCAAGTATGCACAAGTACTTCTCTTGACACTAAAATGAAGCATTCCCCCAGTGATCTCTTCAGTATTTTGACCAAGTATGCACAAGTACTTCTCTTGACACCAAAATGAAACATTTCCCACAATTCCTTCAGTAGTTTGCCCACATTTACACAAGCTTTTAATTCACAAAAATGAAACATTTCTCCAATGATCCTTTCAGTAGTTTGTCTATATATGCACAAGCACTTCACTGACAACAAAATTAATCATTTCTCCCAACGACCCCTTCAATAGTTTGTTCATGTGTGCGGAAGAACTGAAATACAATAATAAAAAAAGAAATTATTTAAGTAAAGACAGCAATTGTACCTCCTTTCAAAATGTATGGCAGTACTTATTCCTTTTTCCCCCCTTCCCCCTCACAGCTCAATATTCTTTTGTGAGTGGTAGGAGTGCTTAACAAAATGCCTCCACATTTTCATAATCATCCTGAAAGACATGGTTTGCATAACCACGTAGCACTGCTCTCCTTGGATTACCACTATGAAAATGTGAAGGGCTGGACTATGAATCCCACCCTATAATTCTGCCTGGCTTCATCTCTTAACTCATGGGTAGGCATTTGTGTACTACTAAATGTTTTGTAAGTATACTAATGTCACCAGTGCTTTTTCAAGTTAAACATTTAGTGGTAGTTTGTTTTACCTGCTTATATAATTTCAGTTTAGGGTGAGGATAAACTGACGCATAGCTGCAGAACTGTACATCAGCAGCTGTCTTGCCTTTGTGAGGCATTGTTACAGCAAAGGATGACTGACTTGCTCTAGTTGTATGTTCCTTCTATAAATCAATGAAATAAAATAAAACGTAAGCTGTTTGTGTTTTTCTTGGGTTCAGCAATGTTATATGGCTCATTATGGATTATGGTTCATACATATGATACCCCAAAATGGTGTGACACTAATTCATACATCATGGGTGTCCTTACAGTTAACAGGAGACAAAGCCATAATACCTAGAAATAAAATAATTTCAGTTTTTTTTCATAAGTATTTCAACAATAATCAGGGGATTTTGTTACTTATAGCCATGATGGATGTACTGGCAGTAACAGCCCAATCTCAAACACAGCTGAATGGAAAATACAATGGGGGAAATTCAATAAAGCCTACATTGAGCGATTTTCCATGTAGGCAGAGTGGCAAGGTCAAGGATCTAATACGGAAACCAGCAGCCATGTGATCCAATAAACAGAGCTGAGGGGCGTGCTCGAGCATACAGACATGGAAGTGTCCACAGAATGCAAATCACCTCATAAGGAGGTGCATTTCATGCAAATGAGGTCAAATGAGGGAGCTGGAGCAATACAGTAAGCAGATAGGTAGTCATGCAAACCCTGTGTTGGCGTCTGAAGTATACACGGAAAATTACTGTGTACGAGAAATCAAAAATTGAACAGGGGCTGTAAAAGCCCATTTAGAAGGTCAGGGTTTGCATACTAGGGACAGATAAGTGCACGCAAACATGCCGTTATGCAAAAAGAAAATATTACTGACCACTGATTGCAGCTGATTGTAGCTACCATTGGTTTATGGTGGGGGCTGGCAGTTTCATGAGGGATGACTTTGCAACCTATGATTCTACCCCTTTCCTTGTTAGTCAGAAGTTTACCTGTGTTTCATGTTGACCATTCCTGTATATGATCTTGTAACTATCCATCTTGGTGAATCATGTGTTGGCCACCACAAAGTCATTTGCCAGACACAAATCTAGAATGGCCTCTCCTTCTTTATTCATGTTGCCCCACCCATGTGGACTGAGGTTGTCCTCGTATCCCATCTTCATATCCTATTCTGTCTGTCCTGAGTTGAACATTTGGGTACCTCATATTAGTACCATTTCATTTTGTCTTGTCCTATCTAGAAGACCCTGTACCTTCTGCTTGAATGCCATCACAAGCCTGTTGTGGGGCACAGGCTGAGATTATGAATACCACCTTATCTTTATCTTGGACTTTGTTTGTTGTAAGCCTGTTACTATTTCAGGGATGACATCTGTCATTGCCCATAGAAGACTGTCTCTCTCACTATAGTTCCTACACTATTTCTGGTCTGTCCTTGTCTTAAGTAGAAGACTCTAGATCCCAACCCAAGTGACCTGGCTGCACTGCTCTTCCATCTTGTATCCTGGATACACAAGAGGTCCAACCTCCTCCTTACTATCATGTTGTCTATATTCAAGCTGCTTCCTATCAGTGAACCTGTATTCAGTGTAGCAATCTTTCATACCTTTTTGGAAGGTCGATTGGTCTGGGATAGTTAACTGGACAAATGCCAGCCAGGATTTCTATCTATCTATCTATCTATCTATCTATCTATCTATCTATCTATCTATCTATCTATCTATCTATCTATCTATCTATCTATCCATATATCTATATAGCTCTATCTACCTATCTATAAAATCCCTTTTGTTTTGGATTGTATGACATCTATGAGATTTGACCAAGCAAGAAGCTGACTTTGTTTACCCAGTTGAACTAACCAGGTTTGACTCAACAACCCTTGGTGGTTTAGCTGGGTAAACAAAACTGCAGAGCATAGTGTTTTGTTAATAATTTTGTGTTCCTTCATACCCTGAGGACAAAAGTAAACCCTTTAAAGTTATCAGATGAGTAAAAACAGTGATAGGTACATCTAATAATGTATATATACCAATATCCTAGTATCCCATGGTTTCACCATCAGCTTAAGGTACCAGCCCATGAACAGTGCTGTTCAATAATGACACTAAACTCAGAATTATAAATTTGTGATGCAGATTTAAGTCCACACAAAATGGTAGCATACTGAAAACACAATTACCATCATAGCTTCTTCTTCACAAGTGAGCTGAGAGCGATACGCATTATGCTTCTAAGCATCTTTAAGATAGAAGAACATTTACCCATATTTACCCAAATACACATATATCCATTTGAATATTGTGCACAGAGCTGCAGTGATTGCATATCCTCCCCAAGCAGAGACACACACACACACACACACACACACACACACACACACACACACACACACACACACACACACACACACACACACACACACACACACACTCCCTGTAGTTGACATATATTCCATCTTTATAATGTGTGGTACATATACTCAGCATTCCGGCATGCAGTATAGAAACCTCAGAAAGAATTTTAAACTTTGTACACATTTTAATTTGAACATTCAAAAATCAGCTTTTGGAGATAGTCATACAATTTTCAATAGAAAAAAACAAAAACTTTTAATGGTACCATTTCTTGACATTGAGCTTGGAAGAGTCAGACATTTACCTGTCTACAAACAGAGTTGCACTCTCCACATCACTCATGCAGATGCACCTCACAGCCACAATTGATGAAGTGCATTACAAAATAATCTGTAGAACAAGAGGGTTAGCTAATGAGTCAGAGCTTCTAGAGTCTTTTCTAGTGTCTCTGTCTGGATTAGTTTGGGTAACATTTGGTACAGCCACACTGGGTTTCAAGGCACTTTGGGGAACTTCATGACTCTTTTTAGATTTGGCACTTCCACTTCTATTGCATATAGCCAGCTGTAGCAGTACAGTTGCTGGAACTGGTGTATCCTAATTAAATAATTACCTCATCATCCTTCATTTGCATACCTGCGTATGGCTCTCTGATATGCAGCTTTTTGGTTGAGGGACCTCAGGAAATGCCTGGATATTATTCTAGTTTGTGTCACAATGGCATAGTCAGCTGTTTTTGTCATATAGGATTGTAGCACATCTTGTTTTTGCATTGTAATGGTAATTGTTGTCCATTTTCTCTACCCCATCAGTTTTAGGCTCCCTGATTGGCCTGGTTTAAGGCAAACAGAGTTTGGGTAGAATATCGCCTGTCATTGAAGTCAAGTGTTTGTAAGTATAATTTGTTTTTTTGGTCATTTTTTATGACAGATTTGAAAGGAATAGTCTTTGGTTTCAGTTTGGATATCAGCATAGGTATATTATTCTTAATTTGTCTACCATTCACTAGCTATAAAGAGATTAATCCATTAGCACTGTGTGTAGTAACATGGTAAAACATAAGAACTTTGTGAGGATCAGTTTGGTGAAGAATGTATCTGTGGGCAGTGAAGATTCAAAATAATATGTATAAAGCCACAGTCCTCAGCAACTCCTGGAATTCTCTGGGTACAAATTATGCGCTGTTATCAATGATTAATTCAATTATGCCATATTTAGTAAACATTGTCTTGAACATGGAAATAATTTGCTGCTCAGTTGGTAGTGGTATATGTAGAATTTCTGTGTCTCGAGCATACTAGTGCATTACTCACTACTACAAATTTAATCAAGCTAAAATGTGAATCAAAATCAGGAACAGCTCTTTCCTTCAAACGTTTGGAAATCTGCATTTGTTTTCTGCTATGTACCTTGTGGTTGCTGTTAATTGTTCTATCCTTTGGGACGGTTTATGTATTATGCAGAACTGTTACTTTGTAGTGTCCAAGTTAATACTGTCGACCATATATACTTCTTGGCTCTTTCGTGACACTTAGGCCTTGATGTTCTTTATATATTTGTTTAGGCATGTGAATATGCTGTGTAGAAGGTACAGCAATTGTATCTTGCAGAGTAGCAAACTACTGTGTTTACACAACTGTGTTCTGTCTATAGTATTTGTACACCAGATGCTTTGTTGGTGTCTAGTGGTTAGGCCATCTATATTTTATATATTTAATGAACATCTATAGCTCATTATCATATATGATAGCTTATTCTAGTCCTGCAAGCCTTTTAGTAATTGCTGATTGATAGTTTTTGCACATACATAGCAACATCTTCTTCAGTATCAGATTGTTTCTGGTCAGGTATTGGGTATCTTGACAACATATTGGCCAGAATTAATCATTTCCCATGCACTTGGATTGCTCTCATTTTGAAATGTTTAAGTCTCTATATGCAAACACTGGCATCTTGTTGGCACTTTGTCTAATTTGTAGGAATTAATCAGTGGAACCAGTGGTTTACCGGTAGTCTGGGGTTAGAAATTTTTTAGCCCCAATAGGTATTTTGAGAACTTCTCACATGCACAGACACTTTCAAGGCACTCATTCTCTATTTATGAATATCTTTGTTCTGCATCAGTTAGCATTCTAGAGCAATAGGCAACAGGCCTTAGAAAGTACAGTTGTGTAAGTTGCTTTAACCAGTAACAGTAGATATTCAAATTCTTCATGGCTGCATAACCTTTAGGCTGTATATGGGTTGCATCTTGTCCCAGAAACACTAACCAGCCAGCTTCCAAAAGCTTTGGCTCCCTCCCACACCTTCACTAACTGCTGATTGGTCAGCCTTGCGGAGGGAAAATCAACAGTAGGTTCAGTTACACTTTCAGTCATACCAATTGACTGCATACATACATTTGAGTTCTATCTCTACTTTAGAGAGTATGGGTAATTAAAAGAATCTTCCTATACACTTGAGTTTGCTGCAGGGTTATCTATATGGTTCTTTTAAATGGAAAATATCACACTGAACTAACGCAATGTCTCACAATGACCTTACGGTATCAGCATAGCACTCAGCCAATCAGGGACAAATGTGAACAGAATCAGGGACAAATTCAAAAATAATTAGGGACGGTCAGGGACACTTTTAAAATATTAGTACTATTAACTTGTATTATTAACTAAGAACAAGAGATTGTGAATTAATGTGCAATTTTTGAAGTAAAAGAATTCTACAACTCTAATAACTGCAATTATTTATTAAGTATAATTCACCACATTTTCTCCAAAGTCCACCAATTTTAGGAGGGATTAAGAGTGACAGAGCTAAAATTTGAATCAAAATCAGGGAAATTTGAGAAGTCTGGGTATCAAATCTTGAAATGTGCTGTTTAATATTGGCACTAGACTCAGAATTCTAAGTGTATTGGCCATCTTCTGAAGTATAAGCAACAAACCTTTGGAGTTGGATGTAACCTGTTTACCATACACAGCACCATTTTTTGATGCAAAAAGAGTGTTGTTTTTGCATTTTATTTTGTTGGTAAGGACAGCCTAAAGAAATTTTTTCTCAGTGCTGAAAATCCCTGCCATAATATCATGGCAGACTGAATCCACAATGCCTTACTACCTAAATGAATGTATAGACTATGCTATTATCAACTAGGTCTTGCAGATGGAATACCTCACATTGAAAATTAACACATGATGATGCAGTAAGTGATACCACAATGCAAATAAATAGCTGCTCTTTTAAGGAGTTGTTTTGTTTACTTATAATGCTTTGCAGTTGTATGCAAATCATTGGTCAGTGCCTACCATGGCATTATATTGTGGGTGTGGTTATTGAGGACATTGAGTGAACAGTGGAAATAAAACATCAAACAGCACAGTATTAATGTCATTATTTGCAAAATGCCTTGCAACTTTATCATAAGGAATATACTGGGAAATTAAATTAATTGTAAAGCAAATATATTTCCAAACATAACCAATACACTTTAAGGTTGTATCATAGCTTTAATTCCACACAAAATGCCAGCATACTGAAAACACAGGTGCCCTCATGGCCTCTTCTTCTTCATGAGTGAGCTGAGAGTTACATACATTATGAAAATGAAGCATTCCTTCAGATGTAAGCATAGTCACACATCAGAACGGCTATTATTAAACACAAATAATAGATTTTCATTTTTACAGAATTATTAAGAAACAAGGCCTATCTACAGACCACTAACTTCCCCTCTCTGAATCCTGTTCTTTGTGGTCTGGTAGTCTGAGCCTCTTGGCTGTCCTTCTAAGCTCTAAAAAAAGTAATTGGAGGGTAGTGATTGTTAGATTTTATGAATATAAATCTGAAATTAATTATGTTGTAAATATGCTGAAAGAAAAGGCTTGCTTAAATGCAGAAACAAAGTTTAAGTAAAATGTGATCAGCAGTCATACTAAATGACCATGGCTTGGAAAAGGAATCTGCTGAATGGACATTTTTCCCTTACAGACTCAAAGCATGATGTATGTATGCAAGAACAAAAATGCAAAATCTGCTTTTAAAGAACAATGGCATGTTATTCTGCATGGAAAAACAGGATAACAGATGTTTTTTATACAAAGATCCAAATAAAATACAGGATGTTCACACTGTCAGAAAAGCTGATCTCTGACAATGTGTTTTCTCAAAAATATGTTTTTCTTCATAAAAAACAGGATATGCTTATCAGCATTGACATAAGAACATGTGTTTTATACAAAGATCCAAATAGAATACAGGACAATGTGTTTCCTCAAAAATATGTTTTTCTACATGGACATCAGGACACTGTTACAGGATATTCACACTGTCAGAAAAGCTGGTCTCTTACAAGACATTGTTAAACAAGGAAGTTTAGTATTGTTTCTACAGGATAAGCAATTCTCCAAAATATGTTTAAAAAGAGTATATAAAGAGCTGTATAAATCCAGTTGTTTAAGGATATGGTAGGAACACATTTGGTGTTCTGAGGTAAATGTTATATCTCTCACATCATCTGTACTATATGAGAAGTAAAGTTGGAACAGTACTTTTAAGCTGCAACGTGGTTTCGTTTGATTTATTATAAAAAGTTATTTGTTACTGCTCTTTAAAGTTGATGCTGCAAAGTATATTCTCTCATCAGTGTATATTCTGCAAGTTTCTGTATGCAACAGACTGTGAATGCAAATATAATCAGACTTTGAATTTTAGCAAGAATCCAGCCAGCAAGACGGAGTGTCTTAAGAACACTGCAGATCCATCACTCCAAGCAAGAAGCAAGTAAGAGACATATAATATTTTTTCAATGGCGAGCCAGCCAGGAGTTGAACCTGGAATCTTCTGATCTGCATTGCTATGCTGGTATACACAGCACATTAGTAAATGTAAAACCTTATTAGGGCAGGTTGATAGTAAGGCATTATGCAAATGTATTACAATATTTGACTGGTATCTCAAAGAAAATCATGTGAAATATGACAAATGTTTATTGTGTGATTCAACAAAAACTGCATTTTGTGTATTAACTAAGGGTAAAGTGTTTCCATTACATTCTGATGTTGAACAGTTATGTCCTGTCACCACATGTGAGTCAAATCAGTTACTGATAGAACCCCTAGTACATTTTGTTACAAAGGAATGTAATGAACTTCTAAAAGACAGACACAATGAGTTCAGGAAACTTAGACAAGTTATACACACATCTTTTCAAAAGGGCATAGGAGTTTCAAATTCAGCAGAACAGCTTACTAAAGAATGTCAGAAAGACCATACAACATTCCAGGAAATTCTTCAAAAGCAGTTGCAGGATAAAGAAAATAAATTAGCTGAACTGACAGAGACTGGGAACTTCCTACATACACAGCTAATCTGTGCAAAAGAAATATATTTTATAATATGTTTATGTTTTGAAAATGGTTAAACATACATGGTAGGATGGTAGGATCTGATGTCTGGACAAATCATTCTTAAATGTTTTACTTTCATTCAGTTAAAGCAAGACATCTATCAGTACTACAGTAAAGTAAAGCATATGAATGCCATTCATTAGCATAGTCAAAAGGTAAACAAAACTGTTCTAGTGTATAAAAATTAAATAAAAATAGTTAATAAGAATAAATATTTAAAGTCACAAGACTGACATGCTTGTATAAAGACATACAGATACAAGACAGACATGCATGTGTGTTTTTTTCATCTAGAGTACATCTGTTACAATAAGGCAGACAACAGCAAATATAAATAATATAAATATAAATGTGTTGGTTAAACTAATATCTATTTTGTTTTTTACAATTTGTTTATAATTATATAGTAACACCAAACAGTTAAAGTTCTGAATTTTAAAAATAAATAAAATCACAGATGGTATTATTCAAACAGTTTTTGTAAAATTAATGGTGGGACAGTTAAATAGTTAAATAAATAAATAAAAAATACTGAAATCCATGTAAGGTAATTATAAAATGATGTCTATTTATGTAGTATAAATGCATAGTTATGCAAATCACATTAAAGGAAAAATGCTAAAAGAATTAACTATAGTTTACAGAATATGAAATGTGAGCTCTAACCTTCCTAGACTGAATGAATAGTTACAGGAAATGCTGGAAAGATAAGATAAACAAGACTGATTGCCAGATAAGTAACTTGAGTTTTTCTAAAACATCATTGTTATTAAAACATAATTGTTAAAATATTTACAGGCAACACTATTTAGTAATTGTAATAAAATGCCACAATTGTGCATAGATGTCACTGATAATCTGTTTGCAAGTAAATGTTAAAAGGACAAAAAAAAAAAAACTCAGTTGTATCAAGTACAGCCAGCAAATGGGCTATAGTATATATACAGTTCAAATCAATTGTGCAGGAGAATGTAAATGCCTACTAGTGGTACTAAACAGCAAAAGCTTTATAAAAAGTTATCAAGTCAGACAAAAGTTCATAATTTAATAAAATAAATGTAACCAAAGTGTTGGGCTGACATGCATTCTATTTCTCACAGCATAGGGCAGGAAAACAGTGCTGCTGAAGTACTACAGGGGGAGGGGCACTTTCTCAGTTTTACACTGACTGTATAAACAGACTATGACAAGGGTCTGAAATAAAGCTACATAAAAATAAATAATAAGGGTCTAAAATAAAGCTACAGGAAAAAATATATATATCTCATTCATTCTTGACAATACTCTTTTAGGTAGAGGGAAAAACAGGTATTAGTGTATTAGAAATACTGGTAAACTGGATTAAACCTGACAGGATAAGATATTTTACAAGTTGTTAATAGCTATCATAATGGTTATTATTTTATTGTTTAGAAAAAACAAGAGATGATTTAAAATTGCTTTATTAAAGCTATACAAGAGAGAATAAAGATATGCAAAATGCATAAATGTTTCTAATAGCAAGAATGGTCACTATTTTTAATATGTTTTTGGCAAAGCAATGTTGGTATAAAAAAACATCAATGTTTCTAATTGCTGAGTATGTAGTTTAAAATAACAGGACATATGGATTTGGTGTCAATTCCACTAGATATTTCTAAAGAGACAAACATTTTCCAAGATTTTGCTTAATATTAATGTTATTAAATTTGTAAGATTAGACTAAATGTACTTTATAGTCATTGTATGTACAAATGCAGAAGAATTCAGTACAAATGAGATTAATGTCTAGTAATAAATATGTGTGAAAACCATATTTAATAAAAAATGGGTCCAGGGTACCTACTAGATTGAAATGCATGAATAGCAAACAGTCTGTGTAAATACATACTGTACAGGATACATCGTAATAAGTTCAAAAGTAATTTGTCAAGTTGTAATATCACTGGTTTACCCCAGTGAAATAATTGCTTTCAAATATTTATTATCTAAGCCCAGTTCAGTGTTTTACCAAGATGTTATTGAGCAGTTCAAAGACATGACCACAATGTTATGGTTAAAATGACATTGAAATTGTGTGTTTTCAGTAGTGTATAAATGCTTGCAGTAGCACATGGTTACTGTCTCTCATAGTTAATTCAACAGCTGCAAAGAGTTAATGAAACAGTTCTAAGTCATAAATTAAATTCTGTGATTGCAAAAGAATAAATTGATCATGTTAAAAAAAAAAAATAATAACATTAAAGCAGACACAGCTCATAACTGATAAAATATTTTCACAGAATGGTCTGCAAAAGAAAAAGTTGTTAAATACATTCAGTTTTGGTAGTAATACTTTAATATCATTGTATTAACTATGTAAAATTGCATTTTGATTTGTTGTATCAAACTAAAGGTTTGTTTATTGTGTTTTCTATATAAAATGTTTTGAGTATGTTTAAAAACAGAGGGAATTGTTAGATTTTATGAATATAAATCTGAAATTAATTATGTTGTAAATATGCTGAAAGAAAAGGCTTGCTTAAATGCAGAAACAAAGCTTAAGTAAAATGTGATCAGCAGTCATACTAAATGACCATGGCTTGGAAAAGGAATCTGCTGAATGGACATTTTTCCCTTACAGACTCAAAGCATGATGTATGTATGCAAGAACAAAAATGCAAAATCTGCTTTTAAAGAACAATGGCATGTTATTCTGCATGGAAAAACAGGATAACAGATGTTTTTATACAAAGATCCAAATAAAATACAGGATGTTCACACTGTCAGAAAAGCTGATCTCTGACAATGTGTTTTCTCAAAATATGTTTTTCTTCATAAAACAGGATATGCTTATCAGCATTGACATAAGAACATGTGTTTTATACAAAGATCCAAATAGAATACAGGACAATGTGTTTCCTCAAAAATATGTTTTTCTACATGGACATCAGGACACTGTTACAGGATATTCACACTGTCAGAAAAGCTGGTCTCTTACAAGACATTGTTAAACAAGGAAGTTTAGTATTGTTTCTACAGGATAAGCAATTCTCCAAAATATGTTTAAAAGAGTATATAAAGAGCTGTATAAATCCAGTTGTTTAAGGATATGGTAGGAACACATTTGGTGTTCTGAGGTAAATGTTATATCTCTCACATCATCTGTACTATATGAGAAGTAAAGTTGGAACAGTACTTTTAAGCTGCAACGTGGTTTCGTTTGATTTATTATAAAAAGTTATTTGTTACTGCTCTTTAAAGTTGATGCTGCAAAGTATATTCTCTCATCAGTGTATATTCTGCAAGTTTCTGTATGCAACAGACTGTGAATGCAAATATAATCAGACTTTGAATTTTAGCAAGAATCCAGCCAGCAAGACGGAGTGTCTTAAGAACACTGCAGATCCATCACTCCAAGCAAGAAGCAAGTAAGAGACATATAATATTTTTTCAGTGATGACTTGGGCAAGAAAAAAAAAAACATCTCTCATGCTCCATGCTTCTCCAGCCTGGACTGGCCAGAATTGATGACAACAGCCACTCACTTTGCATGTATGATGTATGTAATACATTTATAACATGCACTCTCTAAATAACTCTCTCAACCATACTCCGTTTCTTGGATGATCAAGGGAATCACTGACTCCAGCTGCAAATCAGGTAGTAAGGACACTTTAGCATGATCCGAATAGTCTTTGGGGATGCAATTAATGTCGTCCTAAGAATGATGTGAAGCAAGCACATGCTATTCAAGTTAAGATGTGTTCCCAGATCAGAATGTATGGCTATCCTAGTTGTTAGCTACTGCATGTAAGAGGATTAAAACCGTGATCTTATTACAAGTATGCAAACTCAGTTCTACATGTGCATTTATTTCTTTCATCCACATCATTCATTATAAAGGAAAATATGTATATCTTAATCGGATTGCATTGAATAGAGGCTGGCAGTTATTTATATGGCTGTAATTCTGGGACTTGGATGTGAATAGTAACTTCCACTGTTGGTTATCACTACATGTTCAAGAAATCACACATTATATTCAGTGAATGATGTTAAAGTCCATGCTGTGTGTAAACCCATACTACTAAATACAGGACTACAGGAAATCTGTCCATTTTAATGTGTAGTATGATTACTGTTATGTTGGATAGTTTCTCATTATAAATGCAAAATTACTGTAATAACTTTTCACAACTGCAAGCATTCTGACTAAACACACACCTACTGACACTTATATTTAAAATTCTTACACAAGGTTACTGCCTACCACTAAATTTATAATTTACTTCAGATCTGAGATCAAAATTACTGTCTTAGGAACAGCCATGAAAATATAAACACTTTGAACAGACCTAGATTCAAACCAGCCACGGAAGAAAAAAACCCTAACTAGAATTGGACCAGCTAAATGGAATCGGTTACCATTGCATATAAAAATATCAAATGTATTCAAACATTTATAAAAATATATTAAACAGTATTTACAAAATGAATCTAAGTACAACTGCTATAGTGATACCGACTAACTTATATTTTGAATGTGTCAGACATCCTTTACCTTGTATATCAAATGAGGCTACTATAAATATATTTTTGTATTTCAGATTGCATAACTCTATGCCATTTAAACTGCGTTACTTAGAATTTATAATACCAATTACTGTACAATTTGCACCCAGACCATGGCTGAAAAGGATCTAGACCAGCCCATCTATCCAGTTATCAAAATCATAAATAAATAAATGAAATTAATAAATTAATTTTCAGTTCAGACAGTTAACTGCATCTCCCAATAGTCTGTTGCTCTGAAAGTCTGAAGATACTTTGGAAAGAGCAACACAATACAAGTTCATGAAATGTACAACTTTTTTGTCAAATAAGCTATCCAGAAAGAAAATATGACAGAAAAGAATAGCAGAAAAATATGTTTGCTTGTAAGCTTATAAGTTACAATGCCATATTTAATAAGTGAGGGTCACACTCCGACCACACGTACAAAATGGGAAAATGTGGTGGTAGGGATTGATGCTGATACCAATTTACTAATTACTGGCTTTCAGGAACTTCAGCTGTTGTTATCCCATGTACTTATTTTCTGTTTCTATATCTGTGTCAAGGCTGTTTATGAAAAATATAATTGACTGTTCAATCTGACTGCTGCTAGAAGGCTGTCCACGAATATGAGAGCTGCTGTATTTTGTACCCATATTATTTTTTCTTGTGGCTAGTGATTTTCAACAACAATGTTTCCACTCTAGTGTCTGCTCCCTAGCTGAGTGCACTAGGAGGATACAAACTGAAGTGTATCTGACATCATTCTGTATTCTACGCAGAGGTCATATCTGCATAATCTGTAAAATATTGATTGTAATGACAGCTCCTGTGGTCTGTCAGAGCAGTTCTTATTTTTCAGTTGTGCAAAACTATTTCTGTAAGAGCTAAAGAAGTGTTACATACAATGATAGAGAGGCAGAAAGAATTAATGAATGGTAAAGAGGCACACTAGCTTTTCTGGACAGGCTGGATATACCTTTTGATGTCATATGGACAATATGTCCATTTTCATGATGGTAGGAGCTATGCAAAAGGCAAAGCCCAATTTGCCATCACCTGTGGTTCTAAGTTCTTTAATCATGTTGCCAATGTTTAAAATGTAAACACTTATTTTGAAATGTTATTTCTTCATTACTATCCCTCATGATGTTATATTAAAGATTAAAAAGAGGCTATTGTTACTACATTAAGTATGAATTTTATCTAAACCTTCCCAAAGTGCATCATTTATTTGTAGAGGCAACTATACTACACATTTTGCAGTGATCTGCCTACTTTGTTTTTCACAGTGCTTGACCAGTTTTATATCAGCAAAAAAAAGCCTATGAGAGTGCCCTCTAAAGTGCTCTATGGGATAGCACTGGTGAACCCAACTGGGAATAGCTAGCTAGCCACCCCTCTGACATGTATCATATTACTTAGCCAGCATGAATATCTCAACATTTAGCACTATTAATTTATCTGTAACTCCCTTGAGAAGAATAATGACAAAGTATACTGTATGCATAGTTAGTCCTTCATTAATTGATGCCTTTAGTACTTCAGACAACATTGCAGGTTTACTAGGCATGATTTTCTCTTGATAAATCCTGATTGTTCCATGTCAGGGCGAAGTAATTTATTTGTGTCTTTCTTGATTACCTCCTTTATGGCATACTCCACAACTGTAGAAAGAACATAGACCAGATTAGTTCTGTAATTGTTTTGATTCAATATAACACCTTTCTTTTACATATCCCAAACTTCACTTCCTAATTCCATAGTTTTGGCATGTATCAAGTTAAAAAGAATTATTCAGTATTATTGCTAATGGTTTGGTGTGATTTTCCTTGATTCTACATAAAAAGGCACTTGTGATATTATCAGGCCCATTTTGCTAGTATTTTTAATTTGTTGGTTGCTGCTATACTCATAGAGATTCATAGGTTCAGCTGTTAATGCTAGGCTATTGATCTAGAGAACTATTAAAAGCCATAATATCCCAGATCGTACATATTCATTGACATGACTGAGTTTACCTAATTTGGACCCCTTTCAATGAGGGATGTAATTGCCAAGAGCTAATTTGCTTTATATCCAAAGGAATTCTGTTCCATAAAAGAGGGATTCTTTAGGATATACCTCTTTCTCTCTCACCAGCAGGTCCTGCTTATTTTTCTGTGGAAGTTAAGATCTCTTGAGTGGGTGTTTAGGGTGTTATTAGTTTTGTGTTGTCCTGGAGGCTGCATAGGACTGGATCCTTTGAGGATCTGTAGGATAGACAAAAGTTACCTGTTAAGGATCTATGGGAAATAGAAAAGAGAACGAGAGAAATAGAGAGCACTTTAAGACAGTTTGGGTAACAGAGGGAAGACATATCCTTGATTATCTTAGTGAGGAAATGCTGTGGTCTCTCAAGCTGCTTACAAAAGTATGTACCAAATGGGTAATTATACTCTAGTATGGGCCTGAAGATGGAGGAGTAGAGAAGTACGATAACTTTCTTAGATCTGGAAGAAATGCCCCTGATGATTAATTTGGTTAGGTAAAAGTGTTTCCTAACAAAAGTGGATACATAATGATCAAATGATAGTTCATTATCAATGAAAATCAAGGTTCCTTATGACTGAGTCAACTTTCAAAGGTGCCATCTATGTGATAGATGAATGAGTGCCCAGTTTTGCCAAAGGACACGATGTTGCATTTCTTGGAATTTAGTTTTAGGATGTGTTCCAGCCATCACTTATTGGTGTGCGTTAGTTCCTTTTGAAGAATATGGAAGTCAAATGGGGAGATCATGACAGCTTCAGCTTTGCAGCCATCTGCAAAGATGGTCAGCCACAGGCTCTTGATATTAGCCTTGATAACAGGGGAATAAATACCAAAGAGAAGGGGTTCTTTAACTGATAACTGGGGGACATCGGTGTAAACTACTCTTTATGAAGATAGTGTGCCTCCCACATTAATAGACTGGATTCTGTCATATCTATAAAGCCAGAATCTGTCATTATCAAAAAGTTAATCAAAGTAACTATCTAATTTAATGTGGGTACTACATTTGCTGTAATGATGAGCATCTCATTTTTTTCACTGTGGAGGTTCATATAAACTTTTATCAACTAATTTGGCAGACATATCCTATGGTTGGGAGAACACTGTATTATTTATCAAGAGCACATCACACTCAGTTATTTTGTTTTACTTTTCTACTTAAATCAAAACTTATACCCTCGGTGTTTTATATTAGACTAAACTTAATTTGATATGGAAGATTTAAAGAGTCTTGTAAGCATCTATTCTATGTTGTTTAACCTGGATTTATTTTGAGGATTAGGGTTATGTGTGAAAGATATGTAGTACGTCTTTTTTCTAGTGTGTATTTTGTTGATTTTGTGATTCTACATTAAGGATTTCTTTTTAAACTTTTCTGAATATTTAATTGTTGATACATAGTTGTGAAAGCAATAGTTAGTGATGCAGATTTAATTGGTTGTATCATCAAGAATATTTTGAATATAAAGGACAGTCTCTCTGTCTACTATTGTAAATATTTCAGTGATACCTCAATAGTTCATCCTGAAAATCTAGGAAGACCAATTTGCCTAGTCATTATTTTCTTAACCGAGGTCTCTCCTAAGTATTGTGTATCCTCAATCATTAAATCCTGTCAACTGTTAAGAATGCTTCTGTGCTCATTAGTTAACATAGAGGTGATGCCTTAGCATCTTATAATATAAAAGGCAGTGTTATTTATTAAGAGGGTAATGTAGTAGGTGGATTGGATAATCTAAATCATCCCTAGGAGTACATGTGGTGTGTATGTGATACAAAAGAAAGATCCTGACAATCTGCTTTCATTCCAAATGTTCCTAATACACTCTGTGGATGGTAGCAGTTGTTCATAGGGTTGCTATATGAGTTGGATGATGCTTGTAAGTTTGGATAGATGGATACTGTGTAGAAGTTATAGTTCTGCTCTGTTCTGGTTTCTTGCACTTTAGCATTTAAAAAACTCTTTGGTGAGATGAAGTCATCACCACCTGATTTATTACGTATATAAAAAGTGAAGGGAGAGATCCCTACGTTTGCGTTACATAACTTATCAGGCCCTCTGGAATTGCTATTTAACTGTAGCTCTAAACAGGCTTCATGCCTCATGAATGGAGAACAGCAACAGTCATCCCTCTGCTCAAAGGTGGGCAATCTACAGACCATGGAAATTACAGACCCATGAGTCTCACTAGTCTCATATGTAAAGTTATGGAAAGAATTATAATGGAAATGACCAGTGATAACATAGGAACCTGCAGACTCTGGACCCAACCCAGTTTAGTTTCATCAAAGGCAGGTCATGCCTACTCAGTCTGGTAGACTTCTTTGAGAAGGTCACCAAAGCAATTGATGAAGGCAAAATAGCTCACACTGCCTACCTTGACATGGTGAAGGCATTTGACACAATATCCCACTCGGGCATTATTGACAATCTCAAGAGGTTAGGCACAAACCCTTATGTCACCTAGTGGATAGCTAGCTGGCTCACAGACAGGAGCCAGGAAGTTAAAATTGGGGAGTCCACCTCTACAGAGGGCAGTCACAAGCAGGGATTGGTCCTGGGACTGCTATTTTTTCTCATTTAGTTCTCTAAAGTCAAGGCCAATTTCAATGGCCTCTGTCCGACTAAATTTGCAGATGATTGCAAATTAGCAGCTGTTATTGAATCCCCTACAGACACAAATGTTTTCCAGGAACAGCTGATACAGACAAACAACTGGTATCAGAGCCATGGACTAAAATTAAATGCCAAGAAATGCATAATACTATCCTTTGGGAAGTCATCCACCCCTGGTAACTATCATACTGACAATACACCACTGAAAGTTGACCCAGTAGTCAGGGACTTGAGGACATACACAGACGGTAATCTAGTCTTTGACCATCATGTGTCTACATTAGTGACAAAATCATTCTAGGTTGTGCAACTTATAAACAAAGATATGGCATATAGGTCCAAGGAAGTCATTGTTCCTCTGTATTCGGCATTCATCAGAAATATCATTCAGTACATTGTCCCCTTTGGTATTTACCTAACTAGGCATATCCAACAATGGGAACATCCACAGAGGTTCCTCACTAAAAGAATAAATGGTGTACCTAAAATGTCCTATGCAGACCCCCTCAAGCCCCTATCCCTGTATTCTGTCTCTTATAGGCTGTTGAAGGGAAATCTATGCCTGGCATACAAGGCACTGTCAGACCCCACTCTGATTGACCTCCTGCATATCTACAAAACAAACAGCACCAGAATTACCTGTTCTAAAGACTTAAACCTTGCATGCAATATAAATAGGACCTGCTGGAGAGACAGGTATGTATCTCAGAGACTATCCCTTCTCTGGAACATGCTCCCCATCTCTGTAAAGCAGAGTTCCTTCCTAACCCAATTCAAGTGTAACTTGGACAATTGGATGGGGAACAGGAAATTCATCCCTGGTTTGGCACCTATATCTCTAATAGACACAGACAGCCTGTAAATGGTTCATCTCGCAAATCCCTGCTTACATTTATCAAGGGTATTAGAACTTGTCAGAGATTTGGGATTTATGGCTAGGCTTAAAAAGGCCCTTGTGGTCATTAGCCTAGTAAATACCTATGGACCTATAATGTTAAAGGATTGTGGCTGACCAAGTTTGCATATGACTGCAGACTTGGTGCCATCATAAACTCCCCAGAGGACACCATGATCCTACAAGATGCTTGTCCAAAACAAATAATTAGTCCCAAAAACTTTGACTGAAACTAAATGCCAAGAAATGTATAATCATATCCTTCAGCAAGCATGACTACCTTTGTAATTACCACATTGACAACACTCCTTTTTCTTTGCCCAGCTTGGCTGAAGGGTAATTGCTCCATTGCCAGGGATATAATTGCTCCTCCATGTTAGCTGTCATTAGGCTGGTCATTGAGTATATTGCACTTTTTGGTATGTACCTTTCAAATACCTGTCACAGTTAGAATGGCAGCAATGATTGCTCACTAAAAAAACAAGAAACTAAATATAAAAAACTACACAGACCATCTCAAAGTCTCGTCTTTCTTCTTGGTATCATATAGGCTATCGAGACATGACCATTGCCTTGCATACAGAGACTCTACAGATTCTCTTCTATCAGACCTATCACACATTTGGAAGTCCAGTAGTATCAGAAACATCTGCTCAAAAGACCTCAATCTCTTTTGCAAGATGAACAGAACATGCTAGCGGGATAGGTGTGTATCACAGAGAATACCACTTAAATGGAACTGGCTTCCACTCCTTATAAAGCAGATTACTTTTCTTATGCTATTGGATGAATGGATGGGTAACCACAAATTCACACTTGGTTTAGCTTTAGTGGCCCTCATGGACAGGGGAAGCATATAAATAATCAAGTATACTTGTGTGGCCTTCTTTAAAGATTCGTATTGCAAAAGTTAAGGGCTAATAATTACCAAAGGAATACATGGCTAAGCTTCCTAAGATTCTCACAGACCAATACCCTAGTAAGTACCTATGAACCTATGACTCTATAGCTTGTGCCTTTAAACCAAATTTCAATGATGATGCAGCTTTTAGTATTCTCAAAAAATATGGGAAACGTCCAGGTTAACCATTTTGCTGTTAAGGTATGTTGCATTTAATATTGTACCTTTACCTCTGTGTATTTATTAGAATTGATGTTTCAGTGGGCTCTGATGTTAGGAAATCTAAAAACATAGGATCTACTATATTTTTTCAATATACCAGACCTAGGGATGTATCAGCTCAGTCACATCAGCTCATAAATAACAGTTTCAGTACACACATTCTAATAATGCCCACAATTTAACTCCTCATTTTGCAAGCTAATGTGAAAAATAAAATAATGTATATTTTGCAAGGGGAAGTGGCAAGCCACTATCTACCACATGTGAGGATATATTATTCTCACTTTGAAATCGCTACACCTTGGCTTAACTACAGTCACTGGCAGGCAATTAAATGCCTGTTCTGCTTTTTCTGTGAGATATGCCAGCCACTTACTATGCTGCAAGCACTCATGATGTTGCTGTTATTACAAGACACCATCAAAATGCAAGCTAATGACAACTTCAGCCAGTATGCTTGAGCATCTGTGACCTGAGCTTTGGTTTTCTGAGCCAGTAATTGTAAACTCTTGAAAAAATGATATGGAAGAGAAAAAGTCCTTATTCTGACTATGTAGTCCCTTTAAAGAGAGGTTCAGCGAATATAGTACAGAATAAAATAGCACTTCACACATCCCTCCAAGGATACTTCTCAACTTGCAGACATTAATGTAGGTACAAAGAGCTTTGAAAAGTAGGTACATCCATCCAAAATCTGGAATCTAATTGCCATAAAATTTAAATACCGGCTAGCACACTTCCCATTTCCAGTAGGAATTGGGATATTACTTAGAAGCCATGTTTACAAAACAGAATTACAAAAACAATTGAAAAATATAAGTACATTATCTAAGAGACAGTGTAAACTCAATAGACTTTAATGAAATGTATTGCAAACTTCTACTGCACAGTCATTTATTTTTGCTTCTGAAAAAGGGAGATGTAAGATTTGTGTCCTTTTTCTTTAAATTATTAGTGCCACTGGTATGTTGGTTATATAGTGTTGTTTTCTGTGTACTAGACAACTTGAAAAGTCATATATGATGAGGTAAATTCAGAACATTGTGTGAAATAGTAAATTAAGCCTGAAAATAGTGTCATGCATGCAAAATAGGTACATTATGTACAGGGGTAAATCAGACTAGAAAATAGGAGTGCTCCTCCAAAACAGGGATAATTGAGAGGTGTGTCGCCAAGCCAATAGACACTGAATCCCAGGCTTATGACATCAGGTTTGTAAGCACTGATTAACAGCCAATATTCAATACTGATATTATGATGTCCTAGAAGGTGATGGCAGAAGTTCTTTGAGTGGATTTTCTCATATCAGGATGGCATTTGAAGCCCCACTACTTCCTACTGCACATGCATTAGAGCAGGCCATCTCAGACTGCTCACTCCATAGAACACAATGTCCATGTCATGTTTATCTTGATGCCTTTGTAGACTAGACATGACCTCTTATTTTGGACCAGTCAGCAACTCCATACAAGCCTAGAAAGATATGAGTCTGCCCTTCTTATCAATGAGCTACCGACATCCAGAACATTTCTGGGTTTGCTAACATGTTTTGTTGATCTTATTATGGACTCCTATACTTTTCCTCCTGACTTTGTCTCTTACTATGAACAGAGGAAGGTCTTGCTTGTGAGACATGTTTAGGACATTCCATTGGAGTTAAGACTTTTTATGGTATATTTGAAGCTTTCAGCAGATTGCTTCTCAAAGCTTCTTTATAGGTAACTGACAGCCTTCTAGAGACTGTTGTCTGTAATGTTTTGATGTATTTGCACATCTTGCAGATTCTGAGTGAATTTTCAATTAATTTTCAGTAAGCTTATAGTCATTCATACTCAGTAATTTCCATCACCTTTAAAGTATTTCAAGGTAAGGTTATGTAGAGAATGCAGACTTCTGTTACTTATGCCCCTTGTCTAAATTGACACATAAAGAGAAGAAAGCAGGGCACAAGTATCATATTATGGTGCCTATACTTATTTTCTTGCATATCAAAAACATTCTTATAAGTCATGTAGTTAACTGCCCCCCCCCCCATTTCCACTAACTCAGTTGTGTTTACTCCCACAGGAATGCATATACCTTGTACATTATAGTCTACATGGTTCCCAGCCGCAGGGAGAACTCACGAAGTAGTACAGCATGCTCCTATACCTGTACAGTATTCTACCTGTTCATGCTCGACACCATTTAACCTGTTTATATTTAAGCATTTCACTTACATTTCATGTTTTGGATTGACAGAGATGTTTGCTGTAACATGTAATCTGTGCTGGAAATAACTGACATGCTGCTCATAACACAATACCTATCAGCACATGTAGCAGTCATGCGCAAAGTGTCAGTGAGTCAAAGTGTGAAAGACAATGGGAGCTTATCATATTTGCAAATTGCTAATTATCACAAGCTGTTTTTTTATACCTGCTGTTGAGGACTGTAGCTAGATTGCTATCCAAAATGTATCTTTGCACGATGAAACATACCTCTCAACCACTTACAGCAAAAAGTCTGAACAAAGCCAAAAATAATGGGGGGGATCATGGGCTCAAAATAGGGACATTTTTAAAATATTGCTCTTATAAACTTAGAAAATTGACAGAATAACAGGTTTTGCATTAGCATGCATTTTCTGAAGGGTATGAAGTCTGAATCTCAATTGTCTGTCATTATTTAGTGGCTTTAATTCTCAATGATATACCTGAAAAACACTAATTTTATGAGGAACAGATCAAAATATGAGGCAAGCACAGCCGGGTGAATAGGATCACATAAGAAATTAACAAAACATATTTACAGATACACGGATATGTTAAAAATGTATATGCATATTTACAGATGCAATAATATACTACAGCATTTAGTTCAAGAAACAGTTCGCAATGTAAAAACAAGGATAGAAAATGGAATTATGCATAGCAGAGCTTTATGGATAAGATGTAGCCACAATAACTGAGATCTGAGATGAAAGTTTTGACAGTTAAGAGGTATGCTGCAAAAGGAAGTATTTGAGATAAATATCTAGGGACGTTAGCCACATTGCATGAAAATACGTATAAATTAAAAAAAATCACAGGCTCGCAGAAATTAACACTTTGTAGAAATTCAAATATTTGTGAACACCTATGGTTGTTGAAAACAGGCTTCTTAGCTGTAAACTGTCCCACGTAGTGACCTCCTGTAGCTCTTGTCTATGAATTCCTGCCCTGGGTTTAGTAACTAAAATCAGAACTAAAACAAAGATTTGGTAAAATATTTGCAATATAAAACAAGCTGTACTTTACAGAAAAAACATAATTGGTAACAATATTACTAGATTTTACTAACTATATAAGTCTTGCCAAGTGTTCTGACAAAATAACAATTGCAAATGTCATAGTTACTACACAGTATCTATCATTTTCAATAGGATTTTGCTAAAATTCTAGTAACAGTGAAATCTAGTTCTTAAGATGCAGAATTTTAATAACAGCTTATAATCAGTTCTAGGCATTTGGATAGACTTATTAAGAATCTTAAATAGACCTAGCACAAAATCAGTCTACTTTACTAAGATGATTTTAATTTCTGGTACCTGTTTAATCATAAATCAAAATTAACTGTAGGCATACAGGTAACCATTTTGAAATAACTAAATGTAGTGTGTCTTGCTGTGTAAGCAAAAGATTAACATAGCTTTTTTTCCTTGCAAATTACTTCTGCTTTTTATGTTGCAATTTAACATAAACAAGATGAACCTTTGTTCTGCTGTGTGTGTGTGTGTGTGTGTGTGTGTGTGTGTGTGTGTGTGTGTGTGTGTGTGTGTGTCTGTGTGCGTGTGTGTATGTGTGTATGGCAATCAAAATATCTAATTTGGGATGGCTGGTTTTTTTCAGATGTAGTACATTTTTGTCCTACATTTACCACTTTTTTCTAGGTTGTCAGATTTGTTGAAAGCTGTACGTTTGTATTTGTAATGATATGAAACCTAAATGACATCATGTGAAAGAGCGACCAAATGGTCCTCAGTATTCTCCAAAGGATTTGCTTCAGTATGGAATGGAAAGATGGTTTATTTTACGTTCAAGTAGCTGAACCTATAAAATAAAAATACGTGCACTATTGTAGGGAGGAAAACATAAATAACAATGTTAATGGCTTAAAATAGTAAATGTCACGCAAATCATAATTACACTGAAGTCACTGGAGTGTGTATGCATGTATATGTGTAACTGTATATGTGCTTTCAAAGTTTTTTAAATCATTTATTCTAAATCTGCATAATCAGTTGTGCTCCTCAGTGTACTAGCAGCTGAATTCATCTAGGTCGTATTAAAATAACTGGTGAGCAGCCTTCTCTCACATTTATAGGAAGCAGGTCATAAATGCTTCATGCCTTTATTTTGAGTACCTTGGGGCAGCTAAGGAGTTATATTTTTTCTGCATTGCCAGTAATAATATTTATAAATATGCTAGTGAATGTCCTGATGTAATTCATATTCAAGCCAGATGGTTGTCAAATGATTCAGTACGCATACTTCATGTTCTTTTTAACAGTCCTTTTTTATTCTTTTTATTTTTCTCGAAGTACTGCTTAACCTGGGAAATTTAATAAACTGCCAAAACAAGCACTTGTCAGTGCCAGAATGTCACATAAACTGACATGAGTTTGTAGTCTTTGCTTTTGACTATAAGTACTACAGTGTACTGCTTTGATAGCTGTATCTTATTAGTAAAAGCATGGATTGTTAACATGCTTTAAAGGTTCATGCAACCAATAAATAAAATGAACTAGTTTCTAAAGAAGTGGGTTATTATGTCACGTCTTCATGCTATGCCATTCATATGAGTATCAGGTGTAATCATTTAACAGCAGTGAGCCAATCCCATACAATTTTTCTATTCCCTTCAGAAATAACGCTACTGTAGCTTGTCAAATAACTTGGAGGAAAAAGCACATCACGGGTGAAAGTAACATAATGGACAGCTTGTTTTACTTTGCTATGCTAAGAGGAAGTTGGTGACAGAGAGAAAAACCAACAAATTTTTGGAAATGACTTTTAGTGACTATGTTACAAGCAAGCAAAATCTGTGGGTAATGCTACTCAATGCTAGAAGTCTAAACCTCAAAAGGCACTCCTTAAAATGGAGAACATTGACATCTGTGCAGTGACAGAGACCTGGTTCAAAGCTCCAGAGAGCACCCCTGCATTACCAGGCTATAATTCATACCACACCTTTTGGCCACCAAACCTGGATCGAAACACTAAAGGTGGAGGTGTGTCCATATTCATTAAGGATATCCACACCTCCAAGCTAGTTGCTCAGCATAATGCATCCGAGATTATCCAAGTTCAACTAACTCTGGGCAAAACCACAAACCAGATTGTAGCTTGCTATAGACCCTCCACCATGCCCCAGGATTCCCACTCCTCTTTTCTTGATAAACTGGAAAATATTAAGGTACAACTCAATACTCTAATAATGGGTGATTCCAATTACCCTACCATTAACTGGGAAAACTACTCGTGTACCAACTCTTTTGCTCAACATTTTCTGGAAATCATCAAATCCAATGCCTTGGATCAACTTATCCACACCCCCACCAGGGGCAGCAATATCCTAGACCTGGTCATCACCAACATGGGTGAACGGTGTTCCACACCAGAGGTCAGCTCCTCGTTGGTCAGATCCGACCACAAGCTAATCGCCCTAGACATCCACATCCCGCTCCCACCTCCCCAATTAGGAAAATAACTGTAAAAAATTTCTCCAAAGCCAACTTCATGCTTCTTAAGACAGAAGTGGCAAACTTCACGACACCCATGCAGATGGACAATAGAGGTACGACTGCTGAATCCTACACAAATGCACTTTATAAGCACTTACACGAATGCATGGATCGTGCTATCCCTAACAGAACCAAGATGCTATCCTCCAAAAAAAGGAAGTGAATCTGGTGGTCTTCTGCCATAAACAAACTCTACAACAAAAGAATGAAACTGTTGCAAAAAAGAGTAAAATCCCATGATTGGAGGAACTCCTTGGTCATCCTCAGTAAGAAGCTGAGATCCCTCATAAAATCCTCCAAAGCTAGTTATGAAACAAAATAGCCACTGATTCTAAAGACATCCACAAAGCATTCTATAGCTATGTCAAGAATCTCAATGGCAATACTCAGATCTGCTCTGAATTACAGCACAATGACACTAAATATACAGAACCAGCTGATATTGCCAACATCCTGGCAGATAGGTTCAGTGCGAACTTTACCCCCCCTTTCACCCCCTAAAGGGCCCATCTTTATACCGGAAGAATGCAAAGTTCCTGTAATCATGGCTGCACAGGTAAAAACCTCACTCTCCAAAGCCACGAACACAGCATCCATGGGACCTGACAATATCCTAGGCTGTGTTCTACATGAACTACAGAATTAATTGGCACCCCACCTAAGTACCATGTTCAATCATAGCCTCACCTCAGGCTTTATGCCCATTGAATGGTGCACCGCGACAGTTATCCCACTCCACAAAGGGGGGGGGGGGGCACAACAGACCCTGGGAACTACCACCCCATTAGCCTGATGAGCCTGGTCTGCAAGGCCATGGAACGTATCATCATGGAACTCATAAACAAAGACATTGGAGATCTCCAAACTCTGGACCACACACAGTTCGGGTTTGTAAAAGGCAGATCATGTCTCCTAAACCTGATAGACTTCTTTGAAGTAGTCACCAAACCCATAGATGAGGGTAAGGTGGTTCACACAGCCTATCTAGATCTCGTCAAGGCGCTCATCATCATTCCCCCACTCTGGAATTATAGATAAACTCACTAAACAAGGCATAAATCCCTATGTCACAAGATGGGTTGCCAACTGGCTTACTGACAGAACCCACACTGTGAAAGTAGCAGACTGCAAATCAGACTTCAGACCAGTGACAAGTGGAGTACCACAGGGTTCAGTCCTGGGTCCTCTCCTGTTTGGTATCTACTTCTCTGAAGTACAGGCTAACACAGAAGGTCTTTGGCTAACTAAATTTGGAGATGACTGCAAACTAGGAGCCATAATGTGGACATCCTATAAAAGGGCCTCACTGAGACAGATGCCTGGTGTCAAAGCCATGGTCTCAAGCTCAGTGCCAAAAAGTGCATTGTCATCCCCTTAGGTAAAAACTCTGTACCCATGAACTACTACATAGGCGGTAGTCTACTTAACACTGAAAGTGTGATAAGAGACCTTGGGGCACAGGTGGACAGTAGTCTCTCCTTTGATAATCACATCGCCACAGTGGTCAGGAAATCCTTCTACATGGCACACCTCATCACAAAAGGTTTCTCATCCAGGAAAAAAGAGGTAATTGTTCCCCTCTACTCATCACTCATTAGACCCATTATAGAGTACAATGCCCCTTTTGGTATGTACCTCACAAGACATCTACAACAACTGGAAAGGCCGCAAAAATACCTCACAAAGAGGATTACTGGCCTCAAACAGATGCCTTACGCAGACCGATTCAAAAAACTCCAGCTTTACTCCGTCGCATATTGCCTACTCAGAGGTGATCTCTGCCTAACATACAAAGCTATGTCAAACCCAGAGCTGTTGGACATGCTCCACTTAAAGAAATCCCAATCCCTCTGAGCCACATGCTCTATTGACCTAAACCTTGTCACCACAATAAACAGAACATGCTGGAGGGATAGATTCCTGTCCCAGATACTTCCCATACTCTGGAACAGACTACCTATCTATGTCAAACATAGCTCCTCATTGGCACTCTTCAAGAAAAATGTTGATGATTGGATGGGTAATAGGAAATTCACCTCAGGGATCACTTCTATGGTTCTGCTTGACAGGGGACAGGAAAATAATTTCCTTGGGTGGTAAAAGCCAAGGTACCTTTTTGGCTAGGCTTGTATAGGCCCTAGGGACAATAGCCTAGTACCTACCTATGAACCTATGAACCTATGGCCACATTAAGGAATACATATATTATGCTGCTGCATTTATTCTGGAAACTTCACAGCCTAAAACCAATATTTAAGGCTTTTGAAAAGTAGCAAGGAATGTGACTTGAACTGCTGCAGAGAAAAAAAAAAATCACTTGATGGCCTTGACACTTCTAAGTGTTAAAGACTGGTGCAGGGTGAAGTAGTGTACCCATAAAATACGAGGGGGGACAGCAGACATTCTTCCCACTATCTGAGTATCATTTCTATACTGTGATACAAAGACAGTTAAAGTCACAGAAATGAGTAAAACTATAGGAAGTACATTTCTCAGAGTTAGGAGTCTAATGACAGCAATTGTTACCTCATTGCAAGGGAAATGCACACACACACACACACACACATATATATATATATATATATATATATATATATATATATATATATATATAGATATAAATATATATTTATATATGTATATATGACAGCATTCCTACTTTTGTGATTGCACTTTAGAATGTCAGTCACCACATTTCTACTTGGCAATTCATGAAGACTTTCTGCTACAACTAGTGTCATGAAACTAGGTGTTGGCTAATAAAATTGTCCCTCCAGTACATTTTATTTTTGTGCAGGTGGAGACTGAAATCTCTAGTTATGGTATTAGTGCAGCTATCTGACTTTTAAAGATAGATGAGATCAAGAAAAATGGAGCCCCTAATTGCAAGGAATGCAATGCATAGATCATCAAGTAAGACCCACTAAGAAACTGAGTAAATGTATGGCACTTCAGGCCTTTCCCCATAGCTCAGTACGTTAGGCCAACAATCTTCTGGGTTAGGAACCTCTGTGGCCATTCCAGTTGCTTAATATGTCTAGAAAGGTACATCTTAAAGGGGGGCATTGTACTTAGTACTTGGTCTAATTAAGGCTACATAGGTTCATAGGAGATTACTAGACTAACGGCTTAAGGGCCTAGCCAATATAACGTGATTTTACCCAATGTATGGCCCCTAGGGGCAAGAGGATGGCATGGATATATGCCTGTGTACTGAGTATCTTACAGATTGCACCTGTCCATAATGGACATAGGCACTGAATCGGGTCTATATTAAAACATTGAAGTTTCACAACTTCGAATGTTCTAATATCGACCCCTATTCAGCGAACGTTGAAAATAGTGAAGCTGCAGAACACTGAATTTCTTCCTAGGGAAGGAATTCGGTTGGCCGATCCTGTGGCTTCGCTATGTTCAGCACTGTGGTGGAAAGTTACAGATCAGGATCTGGTAAGTGTGCAATTGTGTGGACGTGAGGGTTAGGGCACAGGGTAGGTGAGTTAGGGTTAGGGCGTGGGTCAGGTAAGTGTGCGATTGTGTGGACGTGGAGGGTTAGGGCAGGGTAGGTGAGTTAGGGTTAGGGTGCAGTTGAGGTGAGTGTGCGATAGTGATGGACCTTAGGGTTAGGGTTTGGGTTAAGGTAAGTGGATAGCTAGTGGTGTTTGTACAGTTTAGTGTAGGGTTAGATGTAGGATTTTAGATGTATGTGTGTGGATTGCTGTTTGTTTGGTGTGTTTGTGTTGTGTGTATGTGTGTCGGAACAGCAAATTTTTTCCCTTGGAAAAAATTCGCTGTTCTGCATGTTCGATGTTGTCAGCGTTCACTGAATAGGGGTCGATATCAGAACATTCTACGTTTTAAAAAGTCGATGTTCTAATATAGACCCCACTGAATCAGGTGTCAATTTGTGATTAACCATCTATTGATCCAAACTGCATTTGAAGAGGGCTAGGGAAGGGCTCCATTTAATGTGAATAGGAATCCTGTTCCAAAGAAGGGACAATCTCTGAGACACATATCTGTCTTTCCAGCAGGTTTTGTTTTAGTTGCTGACTAAGTTTAGATTCCTAGATCAGGTCACCCTCATGCTGTTTGACTTGTGGATGTGTAGCAGCTCCATCAGGGCTGGATTTGTGAATGCCTTGTAGGTCAGGCATAGGTCACTCCTTAATAGCTGATAGGAAACAGAGTATATTATTTTATTATTTATTTTACATTTGTTGACTGGGCTATTCTAACTGGATATATGTCCATCTTCAGTAGAGGCCCGGGGAGATAAGCTCAGAGGAAGCAAAATACAATCACTTACACAAAAAATTAATGTGTACAATAAACATTGCAGGTACAGAACAGAGAAGAATCACAGAGGTCATTTGATTATAGCATAGTGCTAAAATATACAGCTAGAGTTAGTACAATACAAAGATAGCTGCAATACAACATGTAAAAAGATAGCAGCGGAGTTATATAATGTATTAGTAAACAAGTTGTGATAAAGAAAAAGTAGGAGCTGAAATATACAGTATATGAGTAAAAGTAGTCTCCATTAATAAATTCTGAGGATGTGAGTAAAAATATCTTGAAGGACTAGGTCAGTTGTTTCTAAGAAAAGGAACAAGACTACTGAGAAGAGGAGAGTAGGCAGGTCCAAGTGAGAGCAGTAGTAGATCAGTCAGGTTTAGTACAGGGGCACAAACAGTGTGTTCTGAGGAAAAGTTTCAGTTTGGTTTTAAAGAGTGATATAGAAGGAAGAGAGGAAAGTTAGTTAGGAAGAAGGTTCCAGGATTTTCCAACAGTATTAGAGAAAAGAGAGTCCCCAGCCCTGTTGTTTGATTTACAAATATTTACAAGAAGTTTATGTGATGATCGTAAGGTCTTTATATTGTTGTAGGGGGTAATGAGGGTAGATAGTATAGGGGTATTGGTAGGTTGATAAAGGGTTTTATGGGTAATGGTCAGTTGCTGGAATTTAAGCTGATTTTGTAATTCAAGCCATCCTAGCTGCTTTAGATTAAAACAGTGGTGGGTTCTGAAAGGGTTACCTGTAGCAAATCTGGCTATGTTATTGTAGGAGTTTTCCATTTTATTAAAGTTGTTTTTAGAGAGATTAGTATATATGGGTGAGGCATAGAGGAGAGTAGAAATTAGATGGGTGGGACCAATAGTTACTCTAGCTGCAGGAGAGAGGAAGGGTTTGATCCTGTAGAGAAAGCCTAGTTTTCTATTAACAGATTTTAGGGTATTGTTAATATGGGTGTCAAAGTTAAGGTTGTTATCTATGGGGATACCTAGTAGTTTGGTAGTTGGGTCTGGGGATATGGGAGTACTGTTAATGGATGTTATTGTGAAGTCTATTGGGGTGGACTTACAAGTAGGAGTAAAAAGGAGGAGTTTAGTTTTTTGGGGGTTCAGAAGGAGACGGCGTAGAGTAAACCATTGTTCAACTGTGTTAAAGACCTTTTGGGTAAGGGACTCTAGTTCAGATATGGATGTGGCTGAGCATATAAGTGTGGAATCATCTGTGTATTTTATGCATGTAGCTTGGGGGATTTCTAGGTGAAGTCCATTGATAAATACAGAAAATAGGAGAGGTCCTAATATGGACCCTTGAGGGACACCTATGTTAAGGGGCAGATGGGTAGATAGAGTGTTATGCCAAAGAATGGCCTATTGTCTGTTGTCCAAATAGGACTGGAACCATTTTATAGCTAATGTATCTAGTGACAGAAGTTTGAGGATATTTATAAGTATCTGGTGATTTACCATATCGAACGCCTTAGACAGATCTATAAACAGTGCAGAGGAAAGCATATTGAGGTTATGTTTTTTTGTTGATACAGTCAGTGAAGGAAAGGAGGGCAGTAGTAGTGCTGTGGGAAGGTCTGAAACCAATTTCAGAATTGGAAAGTAAGTTATTTTGGATTAGGTGGTCTAGCAATTGTCTATGGATGCATTTTTCCATGATCTTTGCTAGGGGAGACAGTAGGGCAATGGGACAGTAATTGGTGAGTTCAGTAGAGTTAACTCCCTTGTGAAGGGGATAATATGGGAAACCTTCCATATTCTAGGGATGTGTCCTTCGCTGACAGTTCTATTGATAAGAATGGAAATGGGGTAGGTGATAGATTTGGCTCCCTTTTGTAGATATTCAGTGGGTAGTTGGTCTGCTGAAGGAGTACATTGTTTCAGTTTTTGGATAAGGGCAAGAATATATGTAGTTGGAACTGGTTGGAGGAGAAATGGAGGGAGTGGGTTAGTGGTAGAGTTGGATACAGATAAGTTCTGAGTGGATAACTGACTGGCAAGGCTTTGAATGGCCTCAGTATATAAGGTATTAAAGGCATTAGCAGTCTGCTTGGGATTCTCTTGGTCTGTGCCTTGTGGGTTTGGTGTGTGATGGATTGGCCTGGGTGTAATAATTTATTAATACTTGCCCAGAATGTTTGTGGTTTATTATGGTGAGCCTGCTGGAATTGTAGGTAGTCGTTTCTTTTGTCAGACAGTATAGCTTTTTTAGTTTCATTTCTTAGTTGCCTGAAGTTTTGTTGATCTACTGGGTTTTTAGTTAAGTGAGATTTATTCCAGTATTTATTTCTGAGTAGGATCTTTTGCCTGGTTTCTTTTGAAAGCCATGGGGCAGATTTAGTTCTCATTCTAATAGAGTGGGTTGGGGCATGGTAGTCTAGTATGGCTAGGAAGTTATAATTAAAGTAATTAACAGCTTCCTCCAGTGTTAGGTATTTTAAGGGAGACCAGTTACATGTTCTTAGTTTCCTTTGGAAGAGATTGGGGTTGAAATTTTTCTTGGTTCTAATTGTCCTAAATATGGTTGGATTAGGTAGATTGGTTTTAAGCCTGATGATGTAGGTTAGTGAGTGGCCACTTACATCATCAGGGAGGGTTCCATATTCATATGTCTGAGAATGATTATTTCTGAGAATCCAATCTAAGGTACTTTCTTTCTTATTAGGCTTGTTTATCCTGGTAGGGGAGGTAATGATTTGTGAAAAACCAAAAAGGTTAATATGGCTTGTAAGGTGGGTACTGCAACAACACTTCCAATCAGTGTTATAATTGCCTAGGATTATGGTTTCTTGGGGTAAATTTTGGGATAGCTAACAAAGGATATTCTCTATTGTAGCAATGTTATTACCAGGCGGAAGATAGGTACAGATAATATAAATGGATTTGAATTGGTTAAATTGAAGCTTGGTAATAAGAATTTCAGCTTTGGAGTCGAGGTGGTTTACAGTTGTAGGTAGTAATTTGTAGCCCAGATTTAAAAAGGATAGCTACACCACCACCCTTTTTGGCTGTACAGTCAAGTAGCAACATTTTATAACAGGGTGGGATGACTTCATTGTCTTTAGTTACAGATTTTAACCAAGTTTATGTTAAACAAAGACTGTCAAAGGAGTAGAATTCTAAGAGAGCATGGAGTTGTGCAATTTTGTTATTAATGCTATGTATGTTGAGGTGAGCTAATAAGAGTGAGTTAGGTGGTTTGGTCAGGGAATGGATAGTATGGGGGTTGTGGTTATGGAGTTGAGTGGTAGTAGCAGTTATTGGGCCTGGGTTTGGGTGAATGTCTCCATCTTTTAAAGAGAGGAGTAGTGTTTGAAACCTAAGATTTGGGAATTTACTATATAGTGTTAGAGATTTTCTGGGATTGAGAGAGTCATATCTAATATGGGTTATCCTATGATATTTTGATAGTAGTTAGCTGGGAGTAGATGTTATGTTAACATGGTAAGTGAGAATAGGTAGAGAGGAAGAGGTAGATAGCCTATTGGGGTGGAGAAAGTGTGAATATATTGGGTGTTCATAGGAGGTTAGCAGGTAAGCTAAAGTTAGAGGTGGTAGAAGTGTAAGTATGAATAACCTCTGTAAGAGGGCTGGGGAGTGTAGCTTATACATCTGGAAGAGTATGTTGTTAGGTTCTTGTTAAAGGCTTGGAGGTATGCTAAGTGTGGAAGGAAATAGGAGGAGGGTGTGGTTAGGAAAATTGTGATAGGTACGTAAAACATGGAAATTGCAGTTAATTTACAATGGTGAAGAGGTTGAGATAGGTGGAAGAGGGAAGGGGTGTGGTTAGATCGTAAAAGAGTAGGACCCCTGGGGTGGTTGTGAATTAGGGGTAGGGTAGGGGAGCTGAGTGAGCCCGCAGGGCAAACCGAGTGGGGCAAGAGCAAAAGAGGTGAGTCCAGCTGAGAAAGTATCAGCCACTGCTGTTCAAACAACAGGCAAGAAAGTGAGTATTCAGTGTAAGTTACAAACCTACTGTTAGTCTGGGCTTTGGGATGATGGGAGTTTGTATTTAAACAGGGTTAGGGATAGAGGGAAGGAGGAGTTACATAATCAACCTGTATTTAGTATGGGAATAAAAAATAAAACCAAAATTAAAACCCTTAGGATAATAAAAGTTGTCCGGCTATATAGAGTTATAGTGGTAGATATTGGCACCTAGTGGTTGAAGGAGAATATCAACCTGTGGGATTAGCAAGAGCAGATTCTATAATACAAAATGAGGTTAAGTTAGGACTGGAGGGGGGAAAAGCGGCCAAGGATCTGCAATAGGCTGCTTAACATGCACACTCGGGAAGGCAGGCTAGTATACAATGGTGGTACAAAAGAATAATTGTTCAGGTATATTAGCCTTAAGCTACATACATTGGTAAGCTTCTGATTTTGGGATTTCTCTCTGCGAAAACCTTCTGTGAAGCCAGGCTAGCAGATAAAATTCATATAAGTCTCCTGGGTTATGCAGGAGGGAAAAACCCATTTAGTTGGATGATGGGGGGAGCACCCAAGGACGGTTAACTGTAAGAGAGAGACACAAGTGTTAGATAATCTAGTAGATGCAGGGAAGGGCTAGAGAGATAAGGCAGAAATTTAGCTTTCTACAGGGGAGTAAAGTGTTAGTAAGGTCGTACAGGAGGTAGAGAGAGTCTAGAGATAGATGTAGATAAATGGTATGAGAACAGGGAGAGTAGATATTGATTAGTAAAAAGTAGAGAGCAAGTCATTTAAATATCTAATCCAATTCAAATAAGCAGTGCAAACATTCATAGCAATAGAGCAATCACTATGTAGCATAATACTAATACAACTTGTGCAATAAAACAAGGTTACATTAATCATAGGTGTTGCACAGAGAAACAGACATATTAATCAAAACACATTCAGTTGGTGATGTTTCATATGACATAGAACACCTACAAAGACAGTTTCATCTACAGTGCAATGTGCTTGTAAGCACTACAACAGAAATAAATTAAAAAAAAAAAACTAGCAGCTTACCAGCAAAAAAAGGCAGTAAGGCTATAGTAGAAACTTTAGTCTTAATGTGTGGGATTATGAACCTTTCACATGCATAGACTCATCAGAAACACTTTATGTTCAAGCAGGCAGCTAGTAAATGCATGTCGCATTAATAAAATGCTTTAACAGGTACCGGGATTAAAAACAGCACTCTTTGGATGAGTGTCCTATAGTTTATCAGCTTTACAGCTAGCCTCTTGATGCCACAGCTTGGAAAAGTATGTCACAATTAAATAAAAATGCTCTAGAGCAGTAGCGGGATTAACAGCACCTTAGGTAAGTGGCCAGTAGCTTACCGGCTGTAGAACTCGCTCTTAGCAATTCCAGATAGAGAGAGTGTGTCCCAGTGTGTAAAACGCATAAATAAAATGTTTTAACAGGTACCGGGATTAAAACAGCGCTCTTTAGGTGAACATCCTGTAATTTATAAGCTTTACAGCTAGCCTCTTGATGCTACAGCTAGGAAAAGCATGCCGCAATTGAATATAATGCTCAGGGACAGTGGTGGGATTAACTGCAACCTTTAGGTAAGTGGCCAGTAGCTTACCAGCTGTATAACTCGCTCTTAGAAATTGCTGATAGAGACAGCGAGTCACAGCGTGTACAATGCAAAGAGCAAGTACTAGGATATCACAGTGCCCCAAATAGTTGAGCAGCCTATAGTTTAACTGCTTTACAGCTAGCCACTTGATGCTACAGCTAGGAAAAGCATGTCCACTTAAGTATACTGCCCTGGAATAGTAATGAGAAATAACAGCACCCCTTAGATAAATGTCCAGTAGCTTACCGGCTGTACAACTCGCTCCTTGAAACTGCAGCTAGAGGAAGCGTGTCACAGTGTATAAAATGCAATGAGCAAGTAATAGGACTTCCAGTGCCTTAGAAAGGTGAGCGTCCTATAGCTAACCAGCTTATAACAGTGGAGAGACAATAAATTGCCGAAAGAGCAGTCAACAAACACCACAAAAAGCCCCAAAAGCAGCTGAAAGTGTCCGTTAAAACATTGGCTTGCTAAACAACATGTGGCTATGCAGACATTAGTAAGAATAGCACAAATAAATCTCTATAATGATATCACCAACATTAGAACAGTTGCAGGTTTAGATTAAATCAACATACAGCATCTCAGTATGTAACACATATGGTGATGTGCAAGGTAAAATATTGTAGTAAAACCTACCAGGAGGCGAGTCAAGCAGCCCAACTGCAGGACAGACAAGGGGGGATGTAGGTGCTTTCAAAGGGATTTAAAAATGGCGCCATTGTCCTTAATGGCTATAAGTAATATCCAGGGGGGAGGGAAATAGCTGTGGGGAGGGGAAAGGTAGTGGGAGTTGAGGCTGAAGCTAGAAGTATGGGTAAAGGTGGGAAGGGATCCTGGGAAGGAGGAGGGCAAAAGAGGTGAGTGCAGCTGAGAAAGTATCAGCCACTGCTGTTCAAACAACAAGCAAGAAAGTAAGTATTCAGTGTAAATTACAAACCTACTGCTGGTCTGGGCTTTGGGATGATGGCAGTTTGTATTTAAACAGGGTTAGGGATAGAGTTTGTATTTAAACAAGGTTAGGGATAGAGGAAAGGAGTAGTTATATAATCAACCTGTATTTAGTATGGGAATAAAAAATAAAACCAAAATTAAAATCCTTCGGATAATAAAAGTTGTCCGGCTATATAGAGTTATAGTGGTAGATATTGGCACCTAGTGGCTGAAGGAGAATCTCAACCTGTGGGATTAGCAAGAGCAGATTCTATAATACAAAATGAGGTTAAGTTAGGACTGGAGGGGGGAAAAGCGGCCAAGGGTCTGCGATAGGCTGCTTAGCATGCACACTCGGGAAGGCAGGTTAGTACACAATGGTGGTACAAAAGAATAATTTGTTCAGGTATATTAGCCTTAAGCTACATACATTGGTAAGCTTCTGATTTTGGGATTTCTCTCCTCGAAAACCTTCTGTGAAGCCAGGCTAGCAGATAAAATTAAAGTCTCCTGGGTTATGCAGGAGGGAAAAACCCATTTAGTTGGATGATGGGGGGGGGGAGCACCCGAGGACAGTTAACAGGAGGCGAGTCAAGCAGCCCAACCACAGGGCTGGCAAGGGAGGATGAAGGTGCTTTCAAAGGGATTGAAAAATCTAAAAAAAAGTATAGGGATAGACTTTTAGTCTATCTGCATACTTAATCCTTTTGAAGGTCAAGAATACAACACAGATTTTTTGCCAGTTTGCCATAATTTAGAGCTTCTTCAAAACTCAAAAAAAAAAAAGTAAAACAGCTCATTTAAAGTAAACAAACTGCAATAAAATAAGAACAAAAGACAAGCAATTCAAATATGCAAACTATAAACCAAGAAAATCTAAAATATTCACAGAGCAAAAATCTCAAAGCGGTCTTTTCTGGTTACTAACACAACCAACACAACAACTAGTAAAATAAAAAAGCAGACCAGTTCCGTGTAAGGTCCTCTTTATTAAGACTAGTGGAAAATAAATAAATTGATACACAATTGTACTAAGCGCTTTCACCCATAACCATACTGGACAACATCAGAGTATACTTTGGTTGGAAATTTGTTCCTTAAATATACTAAAGTCACAACTCCCTAAAGTTAAAACCAATGAACAACTTCAAACAATCATATATGCAAATTACAAATTACACACATAAAATGGCTGCATAGAAAAAAGCTCCTACACTTTAGGGCATTGTGACTTTAATATATTTAAGGAACAAATTTCCAACCAAAGTATACTCTGATGATGCCCAGTATGTTTATGGGTGAAAGCGTTTAGTACAATTGTGTATAAATTTATTTATTTTTCACTAGTTTTAATAAACGGGACCTTACATGGAACTGGTCTGCTTTTTTGTTTTACTAGTTGTTGTGTTCCTTGTGTTAGTCATCTTTTGAGCTTGGGCTGACACAGTCTTGTGGTTTGGACCTCGTTTATTTTTGTACTAGATGGAGCAGCTATTAGCCCAATACATGGACGTTACACAACGCCTCATTCAAGCGATGCAGGACAAAGGGTTCAAACTACCGGCTACAGAGAACATTACAGTGACTAAAACACAGGCTGAATTATTTACTTTGCATTCTACACCAGGTAGCAGTCCTGTAGTTCTGTCAGCTAGCAATAGTTCTACAGCAGGTGCAGGGTTAAATCTGGGAAATTTACACAACATTAACCCACAACCGAGTACCGCAACGAACGCTAGAGACGTCAACATGGAAGGTACATCCAACCAGAAGCGAGGGAATTTGGATATGTGGCTGGCTGCTCCCGTTTTGAACAATAGACCAGCTACAGGAAACTGCACCAATATGGGCTCATTAAACACTCAGCTACTAGAGTTTGAAAGAACTTTGAAGCGTTTCAGATTGCTTCAAATGGATAATGTATTTTTGGAGAGATCCATTGAGCTGCAACAGGTACCTAAGGGTTTAAGGATTTTTAAACTTCTGATAGGGTTTGAAGAAGGAAACCAGTTCTATGAGGACCTGACAACCTTGTTTGACCATACAGGTATGGACTTAATGAGGCTGATTGTACGTAACAACAATGTAAAATTAACTAGTTTAAAACAACAGCTTGTAGCTTTAAATAGTAGCATTACTAATAACTTACTATTTGAATTTAATAAAGTCCATTTTGACAACATAATGAGAGATATTAGTAATCCACAAAAAACACACACTGCACCAAATGATGAATTTCAGGTAGTCATCCAATACAGGCTGTCCAATTCAAAAATCCACAAGTCTCAGCCGTTCACTTCAACAGTTTATTAAAAAACACACAGCACAAAAGATATCGGATTAAGCGCTTTCATCTCTTATCCAGAGACTTCATCAGAATCAAATACCTACAAGGCAAGTTCATTTAAATAATCAATCTATTGCACAAGCATCCACTTCATTGGTTAAGTATACAATTGATAAATTGTGCATTCACAATTAAAGTGCAAAAGCTCTGCTTGTAAAACAACATGTCACATCCTTTCTATGCATTGATGCCATTACTTAAATGTACTTCCTCAAGCTAAAAACAAAAAACATATATTGCTCATTATTATTAATAGTACAAATGAATAAATAAATATATACTATTATGTTGAGGCCAGGAAAATGTATAGCATCTAACCAAATTAATTCTCGAAACTCCAATTTTGTTTCCCAATCACCCCCTCTTTCTCCCAATAAAACTTCTTCCAATACCCAAAATCTAAACTCCACTTGCTGGCAGTTCAATTTATGTCTGTATAGGGCATTGTGCTCATTCATTTTATTTATATTTCTAATATGTTCATAGATTCTCTGTCTAAGGAATCTCTCCGTCTTGCCTACATAATATGCCCAACATTTAATGCAGTAGGCAAGGTAAACCATACCCTTAGTATAACAGCTAAAATATTTCTTGGCTTTCATTGAATATTTAATGCTTGTAATATTTAATTCTTTAGTACCAGCCATAAATGTACATTGCTTACATCTACCACATTTAAAGGTACCAACTCTATTTGTTGCTCCTCTCAGTGTCTCTTCTTTCTTTTGTTCATATATTTCTTTCAAATTCCTATTTCTTCTATAACTAATTCTTAAAGGCTAGAAAAACAATCCACATTAGATGGTATCTTTTTAAAAATGTTCCACACTGTGTTAATACATTTCTTCAACCATATTATATTATTACTATATGTAAGTATTAAATATGGATTAACTTTGTTGTTTTGTTCTTTGGGCAATCCAGTACTTTGTTTTCCAGTTCTTAATATTAATCCACTATTCAGCAATGGTTTATAAGTATCACCCCAACCTTGAATAATGGCTTCTTTTATTGGGACAATAATTCTATCAGGATATCCCCTATCTCTAAATAACTCATGAACAAAACTTATTTCTTTCAAAAATTCTTCCTCATCAGACGTCATACGAGTTATATGAACCATCTGTCCTTTAATAATGTTACTCTTCAAAAAGGACGGATGGTCATAATAATGTTATTCTTCAAAAAGGATGGATGGTCACTGTCATAATGCAAATATGCATTGGAGAAGCATTCCTTATGATATATTTTGGATTTGTATTTTTTATTATCTCTATCTTTTGAGATTGTGACATCTAAATAATTAGCTTCTGTGCTATCACTCTTATATGTAAACTCCAGGAACTTTGTAGTTTGGTTCAAGTATTCCATAAATTTTGGAATCATTTTTTCACTCCCCTCCCAAACAATAAAAATATCATCCAGGAATCTGTAATATCCCCGGATATACTTAGAAAACAATGTTCCAAATATGTAATGTTTCTCCCAGTATAACATGACTATGTTAGCACATAGGGGAGCACAGGCAGAACCCATAGCCACACCATGCAACTGATGGTATATATCACCCTGAAAGTATATGTAGTTGTACTTTAAAACTAGCTCCATATTTTCCAATACCAGCATATATTCATCAGCTGTTAAAAAGCCAAATTCAGTAATCATTTGTTCGAACCAGTTCATTCCCACATCGTGGGGAATAACTGAGAACAAATCTTTTACATCTATTGTTATAAAAATAGCTTCTGGCAGAAATTCTGATTTTCCTATTTTCTCCAAAAAATCCCAAGAGTCGATAAGTATATGTTTGTAGCCCTTATGAAACCTCTTGATTTTCTGATCAACATAAATGGCCATAGGTTGTGTTTTGGAACCTTTAGAAGTAACAATAGGCCTCAGGTGGATTTTGGATCCCTTTATGTACCTTGAGGATCCCGAATATAGCTGGAATAATTGGATTACTGACTTTAAAGTATTGATAAAGGACATAAATTGAACTGCCAGCAAGCGGAGTTTAGATTTTGGGTATTGGAAGAAGTTTTATTGGGAGAAAGAGGGGGTGATTGGGAAACAAAATTGGAGTTTTGAGAATTAATTTGGCAATTGAGGTTAGATGCTATACATTTTCCTGGCCTCAGTGACCATCTATCCATCACCCCAATTCTTAAATTGAGAGCTTTGGACCCTAAAAGACATTAAATTGATATAGGGGGTACCAAATTATAACAACAACTATACATTAATATTTAATAAAATAATATAAGATGTATTTCATGTAGATGATATTATGGTCTAGTAGGTATTCTATATATATTTTATATACATTTTATGTAATTAATGATTTTAGGACAGCACACATACATATTGTACATATTTCTTATTTTTTCTGATTTTATAATATATTAGCAGTATATTTATATACATATTTTTAATAATAATATATATTTGCAACATAATAGTATATATTTATTTATTCATTTGTACTATTAATAATAATGAGCAATATATGTTTTTTGTTTTTAGCTTGAGGAAGTGCATTTAAGTAATGGCATCAATGCATAGAAAGGATGTGACATGTTGTTTTACAAGCAGAGCTTTTGCACTTTAATTGTGAATGCACAATTTATCAGTTGTATACTTAACCAATGAAGTGGATGCTTGTGCAATAGATTGATTATTTAAATGAACTTGCCTTGTAGGTATTTGATTCTGATGAAGTCTCTGGAAAAGAGATGAAAGCGCTTAATCCGATATCTTTTGTGCTGTGTGTTTTTTAATAAACTGTTGAAGTGAACGGCTGAGACTTGTGGATTTTTTAATTGGACAGCCTCTATTGGATGGCTACCTGAAATTCATCATATAATGAGAGATATTGACAACTTTGTCAACAAGGGGCTTGAAACTAAAAACAACAAGCTCTTGAGGGATAGTTGTGAATATGCTGAGAATAGAGTTTATGCACATTTTAGAGTTAACAAAACAAAAAGGCAATTGGATGCTAGACAAAGACCAGGTCACAACATTACACCCTCAGTAGAGACAACACTGTGGGAACCTATTGAAGCCCATGACAGGGCTATAAATAGAGAGGATGAAGAGGTTTTTTTAGAACAACAACCCCTCAGGCGGTCCGACCTAATACGGGACCGATACCAGGGTCAACAACAGCAGCAGGGGTATCACGAGGGGCTTGAGGAATGACGGTTCCACCAAACAAATCAAACAACCACACACATATCAACATGATACAACAACAGATAGAATTAAACTATGAGTTGGATGGACATTTTAACGACAATAGTGGTGACTTACACGATGGAACACAAGTAGGTGTGCTAAGGCAATTGGATTTGAATTCAACTGTGGAACTTTCTCACAATGAAGTGATTGACAATGGTTATTTTAACACAGTTCTGGACATGAACATTACTAATGAGATTCAAAATTTAGAAACGACGTCAAATGGTGATGAACTATACATGCCTGTATCTAGTTGTACCATAATACAAAATGGAGGTTTCTCAATATACAACTACACTGAAAATGAGTTATCATTGAATTATGTTACACTGTTTAAAAAAGGTTTCACCTTTATCCCTAATTTTAAGTACGACATAGGGAAAATTTTAATTAATCTCAGATTATATGTCAGACTGCTGAATTTGAAAAAGTTTTTTGTCAACGTCAGTCCACACATAAGCGACGGTTTATTAACATTGAAAAGATCTAGTACTTTTATACCCCCACAAAACCCCATGATACATTTATTTGAAGTGTTATGTGAAACTCAAATACGCAGATGTGTTAGGGGGGAAAAATATCCCAGGACAACCTGACCCCTGGTGAAAGATTCTGTTTGAAGGAATTAATTTCCACAGACAAATACAGGGTAATGAAACCAGATAAAGGTTGTGGGGTTATGGTTATGTCTAATATGGATTACTCGACCAAAATGACCTTTATGTTAAGTGACAATGACACATATGAGAAGGTTTCTAAGTTTGAGGTCTATAGAGCCTATACCAAATTGGACTGGCAGTTGCACGAATTATTAATGGATGGTTCACTAAACAAAGATGAGTATGACTATCTAATGGTAGAGTTACCTACTACACCATCCATCTTTGGCATTCTGAAAATCCACAAAGATGTGAACAATCCGCCCTTTAGACCAATAGTTTCTGCTAAAGGTTGTAAAACAGAGGCTATGGCCTCATTTGTGGATTTTCATTGCAAAAACATTTTGAACCAGTTAACTCACATTTTAAAAGATTCATGGCACTGCCTTGACATGGTTAGGGGAAACAAAACTGATATTAATATGATCATGGTCACAATAGATGTAGTAAATTTGTTCTCGGTCATACCACACGTTACGGGATTGGAAAGAAGCGTGCCTACTCAGATATGGGAACATGCACACAGTGAAGCGTAAATTGATTGTGGAACTTATGGAAATGGTATTATTAAATAATTACATTTTATCTGAAGGTGAAAATTACAAACAGAGTACAGGAGTTGCTATGGGTACCAGATGTGCACCCATATACGCCAATCTGGTTCTAGTGCATTGGGAAACACAGTCTATTTTTACTTCTGATTTCTTGTCCAAAACAGCACTTTACCTACGCTACTTGGATGACATATTAATTTTCTGGAAGGGTACTAGAGAAGAAATTCAGGAATTTGTTGAGTTTTTGGGTACTACGACTACATTTCTAAAATTTACAAGTAGGATTCATGACAAAAGTTGTGACTACCTGGATATACTATTTTATGAGGATAGGCTTGAGTCTAGTATATTTCGTAAGAAGACTTATTCCAACTCATTCCTACACTATGAGAGTTGCCATCCCCATTTTCAAAAGAAAAACTTAGTGAAGGGGCAGATGGTTAGATTATCTAGATTAGTGAGTGATGATAGAGTATTCCAGGAGGAAATGGGGAGATTAATGAATATGTTTTGTGATAGGGGATACCCCCTGGATCTATTGATCAATATTAGAAATGAGGTGATGGTAAAAAGAAATACTACATACAAGCCTATACTCAAATATGGATTGAATAACAAAGCATCAAAAATTGACAAGAAAAAGAAAAAAGATGTTCTAGTACTCCCATTTAATGAAACAGCAGTAAAGATTGCAACTATAGTACAGGAAACATGGCTTACTGTTTTTAAGAACAAAGTTGAACTCACTGATACCATTGGTTGTCACCCTGAGATAACATATAGTAGGGGCATGAATTTAAAAGATTTAATGGAGATGGATATTAATGTTAACATATATAAAATGTCCAAAATGAGCAAATGTGGTACATGCAGTATTTGTAAATTCATTAATGATGGACCCTATGTTGCAGTTCAAAACTATAGGAGAACCATCAGATGCCCTGGTTATTGCAATTGCAATACCAAGATGGTTGTTTACATTGCAACATGCACAAGCTGTCCCACTTTTTATGTCGGGAAGACCATTAGAAAACTTAGGCTATGGATTTTAGAACATATAAGGGACATTAAAAACAACAAAACAGTGAGTTCATTATATCTTCACAGCCAAAAATGTACGAATTTCAAAATATTTCTATTTTTTTGTGATCGACAGAATTCCCAATAATACCAAATGAGGCTATGATAAGAATTTATTGGAAGCAAAGGAATGTTTGTGGCAACTGAGATTGAATGCTTCCAATTCACCTTGAATTAATGATTACATTTCCATTTATAGTATACTGAAACATAAATCACATTGTATTCAATGATTTTTTTAATTAACTTTACAATGAATTGATGTTTTTCATAATTTATTCATTTTTTAACATATATACAGGCAGTTAAAATTTTAATATTTAACAGTATACAAACATTATACATTACATATGTTTAAATATTCAAATATGTATAGGTAGTTATATAGGTTATTTATTTTTATACATTGGATTGTTTAGATTTATATATTTATATCTATATTTAATTAGTTAGTTAATAATCACTATTTATTGACGATGTTAAATATTTTCGTTATAGTTATTGCCATTATATTGTAGGAGCTTTTTTCTATGCAGCCATTTTATGTGTGTAATTTTAATTTGCATATATGATTGTTTGAAGTTGTTCATTGGTTTTAACTTTAGGGCATTGTGACTTTAGTATATTTAAGGAACAAATTTCCAACCAAAGTATACTCTGATGATGCCCAGTATGGTTATGGGTGAAAGCACTTAGTACAATTGTGTATCAATTTATTTATTTTCCACTAGTTTTAATAAACAGGACCTTACACAGAACTGATCTGCTTTTTTGTTTTACTAGTCTTTTCTGGTTACATTAAATAAAAATGTGACTTCTCAGGTCCACCATTGTTCACCCAGTTGCAGTCAAAGAATGCAACTCTAAATCTTTTTAAATGTGGCCCAGTCCAAAAATTATTTTAAAACTCCATGGGAAAAATAAATGGAACAGCATATTTAAATTAAAACAAACAACAAACAGGTACAACAGAAAAGAAAGAATGTCAATTTGCAACCTATAAACCACAACATTTAAAATAGTCACAGAGCAGCAGTCAAAGAATCCTTGTCCTGATATGCTTACTTAAAACAATGAGGCTTGTCAGCTATTTTCACAATTCAGATAAATGAAGTCCCTTTGCAGTCAAAGACTGCAACATAAATGTTTGCTAAGTGGTTGCCAATCATGAATCTAATCAAAAAAATTCTAGTAAGATGATCTTAAATATAACATACTGCAACGAAACAAGATTAACAGTACAGGAAATAATAATACAAGTATGCAAACTATAAAAACACTTGAGGGCATTTATAGAGGCCCTAAGCCCTTCATTGGTGACTGACACGACCACCCATATCATCATGGGGATTCGTATGCCCTCCTAATGTGTGCTTTCACCTGTACTCTTTGTATAATACAATCACCAGCGTGGGAGCACCAAGTGTCCCCAATCTTGGCTATTTCCATGTTACTCACATCTCTGCTCATATGTGGCAATTGGATGGATTGAACTATCTTCACCACACCCCAGGATGGGAAAGTCAGCACCTTGCTCTGCCAGACTGTTCATTTATTTATTTACCATTTGGTATCCAGGTAGATGGGCTGATCCGAAGACCCTTGTTAGCAATGACCTATAAGTACAGAAAAAAAAGCAAACAACATGAATAATCAAAAAGCATGTAATATATACAAACAAATGCAAAATCAAAATTTTAAAGGGTCTTAGACTAACCAAATATTTGTTGCAGATCCTTATACTTGTTACAGAGCTTTATGTACAGAGAAATTGCACTGGCAGAGTTAACAGTCAAACCAAATTTACAATATATATAAAGTCCAGTTTGAATTTCATCATTTCAGAAGGATAACATTCAGGATAACAAGCAGGGAAAGACTGTCATGCTGGAGCTAGCATGATTTTAGAATTCAATATTTCACAGTGCCTGTCTTGCCAGAGGCACTATGCTATTTGATTGCAAATAGTGTGGTTAACCATTGTCCTTTAAGCACTCACATTCAATTTCCTTCTGCAATTGTTCAGACAAGACCTTTTTGAACTCAGTGAGAGATTCTGGACCTTTTTATTCAGAAGGGAGTCTGTTCCATAATGCCGGGCCTAGAAGAGAGAAGGCAGGTTCTCCACTAGCTGTTTTATTTGGAGGTTGGCTTACTGTGATAGCTTTCTCCTTTGTCTTGATGGGTAGCTTCTGCTTTAAAAGTATGCAGTAGCTACTGTTTAGTATTTCATAGTTTCATAGTTTCATAGTATAGTACTAGGCTATCTGCCCTGGGGCATTTGTAAGCCTAGCCATAGTGATGTGGCTTTTGCCACCCCATGAAGTGGTACAAAAATGTACAGAATAAATCTAGAATACTGTGCCTCTGTCTAGTAGTGACACAGTGAAGGTCCCCTTATATAATATAATTAGTTTACTGTGCCCCTGTCTAGCAGTGACACAGATTTGACCCCTGGGGTAAACTTACGATCTCCCATCCATTCATCAAGATTTCTCTTGAAGAGAGTCAGTGAGGGGCTCTGCCTAATACGAACTGTGATCCTGTTCCAAAGCATGGGAAGCCTCTGGGTTATGAATCTATTCCTCCAGCATGTCCTATTCATACTTGTGCCGAGGTTTAAGTCTTTAGCTCTCGTGGTCCTGATGGATTTGGATTTTTTTGAGGTGGAGCATGTCCATCAGATCCTGATTGGATATGGCCTTGTACGTCTGGCAGAGATCACCTCAAAAAGTCATATTCTGTGAATAAGAGTACAAAGGAGATAAGCTGACCTTTCAGTAACTGGAAGCTGTTGCAGGAAGTTACATTGATGAGAGCTGGTGGCAACAAGGACAGAAAATCTGCAAATTGTATTTTCTTTTATCTGAAGACTTTTGGAATATTGCAGTGAATGAAAGGTAATCAGATGAAGACAATATTCCAATTTACATTTCTGGCTAGGGGAAAGCGGGCAGAGAGATTCCATAGCAGAGTTCAAGTGAGATAGTACTGTGTTAGTTTGTCTATATAATTTGAAACAGAGATGGAGCAAAGTTAAGTCCTAGGTGTTTATATTCAGAAACAAAGGACATTACACTGTGGTTATCAGTGATGTTAATAAGAGGTAGATGAGAGGGTTTTTGAAGGGTTATAAAAAGCATAAGGTTACTTTTGTGCTATTTAGAAGGTGATTGCAATCAGCCCATTTGCATAGTTTAAAGAAAGACTGTTGTAGTTTGTTTTGACGATTAGAAGGGCATTTGCTGGCTTGTAAATGAAGGATGTCATCTGTAAACAATATGACGTTAAGGGATGGAAGATTACCTGTAATACCATTAATAAATAATGAAATCAGAATGTGATCCAGAAATGAACTTTGTAACACCCCAGTGTTTAGGGTGCCAAGCAATGATATGGACTTGGAATATTCTATTCTCCTGGTAACTTTATAACCACTTGATAGAGTCTCAGCACCTGAGGCACTATTTGAACTAGGGTCATCTGGGTTAAAGTCAGGTAGCTATCCCTCTTTTAATCTAGTTTTCTGTATTCTTTAATGTTTTGATTTTTTTCATGTAGTTTAGCATTCTTGTACCATGTAAGAATGATGTCAGAAGCCTGTTGTGTATTGTGTAATAATATTTTTTGTTCTTTGGGCTTTATCTAGTGCTGCCTTACTATTTATATTACAGTGACTTCCTATGGTCACTTTTGAGTGGACTAAGTATGTTATACGAGGTCTACTGTTTGGCAAAAAATTATGCCATGCTAAAAAGGTATACACTTTGCTGACACCCAGTGCTTGGCTTACTGGATTATTGCTACTATACCTTTTAGTATATTATAAGTTTGGAGAACTTTAATCTTATTGTCTAATATCAACAGGGGGTGGATTTGGCATAATGGTTACAGTTTTCATTTCATAAACACAAAGTACATGGTTTGATTCTAACCTCAGGTCACTGACTAAGCTTAAAATGCTCCTTCAAAGAACTTAGCTTGCTATTCACCTATGACTATAATATTTCTACTTTGAATTAAAACTCATCACCAGAATTTTGTCAATAACATCCACAACTTTTTATTATTAATAAAAAAGTCTTTTGGCTTTTCCCAGTTAGGGGTCGCCACAGCGGAACTCCGATCTGCTAATGATTGGCAGTGAATTTTTACAGTGGCGAGTTGCGGTGCCCAACCCTTAAAAAAGGCACACCCACACATGCTTGCACCTACCTGCATGTCTTTCAATTCACTTAACCGCGAGGAGGACATGCAGACTCTGCACAGAAGGCGCTCCAGCAAAGAATCGAACCGGAGAACCTCTTGCTGTGAGGTGACAATGCTAACCGCTGCACCACCTCAGCCATTAAAGTCCTTCGGCTTTTCCCGGTTTGGGGTCACCACAGCGGAACTCCGGTCCGCTAATGATTGGCAGTGGATTTTTACAGTGCCAAGTTGCCAGCCCAATGCCCAACCTTCAAAGAAAGCACACTCATTCATGCACACACCTACCTGCATGTCTTTAAACATCAGTCGACTGCGGGGAGGACATGCAGACTCCACACAGAAGGCACTTCAGCTGAGAATTGAATGGGAAAACCTCTTGCTGCGAGGTGACAATGCTAACCGTTGCATCACCATGGCCGTAGAAACAGATAAAGTATTTTTTTATAATAATAATAATAAAAATAACTTTTTATTACTAATAATTAACTTGAATTTGTGACTTTAACACTTTATCTGTTTATTTCAATTTCTTTTTTTCAGAAAAAAATATTAAACACTTCAAATGGATTTTTCAAAAAAATGTGCATAGAATAAACTACTCTAATGGTTGTTTGCTTAAATTATCTTAAACCCAAAACATTCCCTATGCTCTAATGCAAACAAAGCAAGTGAAACAGCCTGGTGCTGGAGTGTATAAGTCAAAAATTAGATGTTGTATTTAAAATTATTTTCCTGCCTCCAACGTCCTTTAAATTTAGTCATAATCTACACTTTTTAGGGTTTCTAACTTCTGACTGCACATGACCTGTCTTATACCCTATGTATGATGTCTCATAAGAGCACAGTACCTATTTTTATAGCTAAGTAGTACACTAACTGCCCTTTTCGGTCTTTTTAAGCATATTCAGTATTCCTTAGTGAAGATCAAACCATGTTTCTCTTTTTTGTGAGGTAATCATGTTGCCTCCCAATTCAAAAGCTTTGTTTTGACTATTCAGTTTGAAATGTTCTGTCTGTATGTTTATAAGTAAATACTAGACTATCAAACTATTATTAGACCAACCAAGGGTCAAAATCAAATCCTATATATTTGTGATATAAATACCTTAACCATTATACCAACCCCTTCTCTTAAACAACTTGATGTCAGAATCAAATCCTGTACTATAGGCTTGTAAGGCAAAGACCTTAGCCATTATGCCAAATATATCCCTTTTAAATTACAAAACCACCTTTCTTTTTCCCATCTGCAACTTTCACCTTTTATTCTGTTTCAGTTTTCTAACTTGTTTACCTATTTACCACACTTCACTTCTCTCCCCCACCATGCTTTGTGGTATAACTTCTGTTCTCAGCTTTTATTTTCCTGATAAATATTTACATTATTTACATCTCTCCAGGAAGCAATGGAAGCAGACCACTAGGCATTATTTTTCCTACTTTGCCAATTCTTCACCTGACATTTCTTTTCTTTTCTTTTTTTTTTGTATTTTATTCCCTCCCTGAATATGTCTTTTTTATTTCTTATATTCATCTGTCAAAATCCTTTATCATTTTTTTATTTTGTTTCTAAAATCTTGTAATTACTTTTCTCCCATCAGGATAATCACTTCACTTCCACCAGCATTTCTTCATTTCTATCCCATTCTTATCTCCCAACTTAAATCTGTGCCTAAAACATATATCTTTGGAGAGACCTATATCCTTGCCTAATTGCTACCTGTTTAGTTAAGGAGTCTATGGACATTTTGTAGTCATGCATTTCATTACATCTCCAAAATATATGCTGCCAATCTCCCAGATTTTGTCCCTTGCACCTCCTACATATGCTCCTGACATTTCCTCTGACACTTCCTGATCTCTGTCCCTCACTGTTCAGCAATATTTTATTAGCCCTTTGCTTTTGCACTTTTTTCCCTCCAGTCACATACCAACCTCACTGTTGCTGGCTTGTCCCCACCCTCTTTTAACCCATTGTGTCCTGTCCCTTATTCCTGCAGTGCCCTGAGGTGAAACAGCAATCTGTCTGGCAGGTCAAACTGCTTTCTTACCAGTCCTCAAGCCCTCATTCAGTTTCCTAACACTACTTCTTCCCAGTATGTCAGCACTGTTTTAAGCTTCTTCCACCTTGTCCCCTCTGTCTTCTCTCATCTAGTTCATGTTGTTCCTCCTAGTGGTAATAAATTCTTCTTGCATTCCTCCAGCCTCTTTCATTGGAACAGTTTACATACCAACCCTTTATTTGAATCAACTGTTAATTGGTCCAAAAGTGTTTCCTTTCTCCCCAAATTATTTCTAATATATCATTATTTCCTTTCTTTCAGCATCTTAACCATTTTCTACTTTTGCCTACTCCTTACTTTTTGCCAGGTATGCAGGCTGTAGTGCTTATGCACACACCCCAGATACAGGATCTCCAGTCTCCCTAGATCATTTGACATTATTAATTTATTCCAGCCTATTTTCAGTTTTTTGCCCCAGCAAGACAAAAAAATATCTCATCCAATTTTTTATCTTGTTTATTTCTTTCTTCCCTGGCTCCTTCCAAAAGGTTTTGACACAAATATAACAATTGTGATACATGCCAGTGCATCACCTGGACATTTTGTTCCACATGCAGGTTTATTTGTTCCATTTTTTAAGCTATTTTTTGTATGTGCTCCAATACCTTTTGATAGAACTTACTCTTCAGGCATCTTGGTACCTGTCAACCACACTGTCTGATGTTTGGTTTCTTTTTCATTGCCACTACTGGTTATTATTTTTTGATTCTTCAATGTTCAGCCTTATTGCCTTTGCTTTGTCCCTATTTATTTTATACCAAGACATCCTTGCAAATTCCATTATTAGGTCTAACAGCTTTGCTACATGCCCTTCTGGTTTACTCAGAGTGATAGTAACATTGTCTATATATAGGGAGTGCCTGCTAGGGCAGTATGATAGTCTCATGTGTAAAAGTGATGCCTGGCACCAACTTGCACAAGGGCCTTGGCAAATATTTTCAAATCTACATTAGTAAGGGAAATGGGCCTTGTTTCAGCTTTGGAATGAGTGTTATGATAGCTTGGTTATAATATGGGCCCAAGTATCAATTAATATTTTCATGATTAAACACTTGTGTTTACATTTCTACTGTGTTCCATCCTCCGTTCATAGAATTTGACTGGGAACCTGTCAATACCCAGAGCAATATGATAGTTAAACTTAGATATCAGCATGGATACTTCTGAAGGAGAAAATATGTGATTTGAGATATTCCTCCTAGATGAGGAAAGGTTGCAAATGTTTGCTGGAAGGCAAGGCCAATCTATTGGTAGTTTACTAGACTGCAGTCTATAAAGGGTGGAATAATATAATATGAATCCCTTCCTTAGTTCATTGTCATTTATCACTAACCCCGCCCCACACCCAGTTATCTTTGACTACAGACACCACTGACTGAGTAGTACTGAATCTAAAAAACAAGAAATACATTTTGGATCTTCTTCTCTGTGTGTATCCACCAAAAGTGACCTTTGTCTAGAAGTTCTGCCTCTGTTTTTGAAATTTCTTAGAGTGATTTATGTTGATAAATCAAATTCTTGGTCGTTAAGGTTTGTCTCCTCCTCTTTTCTCTGTTATCTGGTGTTCAATCAACTGAAATGTCCTATGCTTCTGCCTCAATATATAATCACTGTTCCTTCTTTTAAGTCCTTCAGTATCCATTATTTCTACCCCTATGGCAGCCTTATACCCTTCACACCATAAAGTATTGATCACTGAACTAGAATTAAGGTTGCATTTAACTACATCTGATACTATTGCCCTCAGTGTCAACTTTTCTTTACTGTCTCCTACTAGAAGTGTGCCCATCTCCATGTCCTAACTTTAGGGGAATAGAACATCCATTGTAATAACTAAATAGACTGGTGCATTATCTCATGTATATTGACCAAGCTGATCTTAACCCTATAGTTTTCTGGGGCAATTACCAAACCTATTCCTACTTCCCTGATGTGCCAAATATCTAGAAAATGTGGGGCTCTTATCAGTTGGGTGAAACTCCCTCCACAGATGTACCTAGCCCTGTTTGCACATCCAGGCTTTAAGTACCTCTTGACTTTTTGTATGATATTCCTTTTCTTGATATAGTCAGTCCCACTGTTCATCAAGTATCAAATTGAAATCACCCACCAATAAATTAAATTTGGTAGGGCTAAGGAAACCCCGCCATTTTTCAAAAAAAATCTTGAGAAAGATAGCATCATCAGTTTTTAGGCATAGGTACTACCCAACAGTCATGTTTCATACTCCTCTCCCAGATCAACTATCTGCCTCTATAGTAATAATTTGCATTATGAATGACTTGTGGAAAAAAAAAAAGAACACCTCTCTTGCCACACTGGTCATGTGGTTAGCAATCACCACAGGCTACTGAGCCAATTTAAATTTACAAGCCTCTTCAACTTAGAAATTAGTTTGTCAGAGGCAGTCAATGTGAGCTTTCCTTTGTTTAAGTTTTTGCAAGATCCTAACATGCTTACTATATTTCATGACAGAAAATTAGCAGTATTAAGAGGTTCCTTTGATAATGGCCACAATGAGTTACATCCCGCATTCTCTTCAGAGATCAGAGGAACTGTAGCACAAAACTGAAAACAAATACAGATAGTGATTCCAGGACACCCCCACTCAGCTAGAGAACTATCTTGGTGTACCAAACAGGTTGTCAAAGTTACTGACATTCACAAACAATGCCTTCTTCCATGGATTCCCCTGCCTTCCACTAGTAGTTATATCATTCACAGGAACAGCTGTTTTTTATGCGTAGAAGAGGACTGGTCACTTACTAACCCTTGAGGTGGAGCTCCTCTCAGCTGCTTAGATTGTAGGTGAGCCAACTCCTACTCCAGTTCTTTTTTGAGCCAATGGCCACTCCTTTCCCCGTCTTCTGTCTTTGTAACTTTCGAGTTGACTTTCTGTAGAAAAACATGGTCTCCTGCACATTGTGTAATAAGATTCACACTCTATCTTTCTCAGCAGCTAGTGGGACAGGGTAGATTAAAAGTGTTCCTAATCCATGGCTCACTAACTCCTTTTTGATAGGCATCATTAACTGGCATAGCTAGTACAGTCATTGAGAAAAATCAGCCAGTCAATGCAGCACATGAGTTCTCCATCTCACCAATTTATTTTCCTGGCCGTAGCAGATTAGTCAGTCTGCCATGTGAGCTGAACTGAATGCAATTAAACCTTGGCAAGAGTCTGACTTTGACTGTTTTTTATTCCTGGGGCCCACACGGTGCACTCGCTCAGTATATTTAATTAAATATGATGGTACTGGAATTAAAATGTCTAAAAAATATTCAAAAAAGGACTTCTGATCCGATGTCTATTTTCGCACAGTTCAATGTTTGGGTTGTCGGACTGATCTGACCTCAACGCCTTCTACCAGAGCTTTGGATCTGAAATCCTGACTCCTCCCCGACCTATAATTCCCTCCTTCTGTCTGATTTACATCAGGTCTCATTTGCCGTCTGTTTATTCAAACATGTTTCTAAGAGCTCTCCTGTGATCATTATAATTGAAAGGCTTTTTTGACAGCTTTTATTCTCTTGACTCCTCCCTTTAGAGTCTTAGTATTCGGGCTAGAGTATTTTGAAGTTCAGGGTTAGATTGATAGTTAGGCAATGGTTTTAGTCCTTAAGACTGTGTGCATAGTATTTTTTTAATAGAACTTTCCATTGTTCTTATTTTTGTTTATATATATTCCTATATATATTTATATTCATATTTTTTAGAGTAGATGTTCCTTTTACAGAGTAATACATAGCTTAACTTTAGCTTGCCTTCTAATGTCTGAAAAACTCTTAGGCTTTAAGAAATGATCAGCCTGTGGGCACACGATCCATCCTCAAGAGCCCAGTTCCCTCTGTGTTTATTTCTTGGGTTCCTTCCACCTTCATGAAAATTGTGAAATTTGTGCTGCTTTTGGATCCAGAGCTACCCAAGGCAGGAAAGAAAAAAATAATAATGAAAAGCTTGCTTTCTGCACAGACAGGGTCCTCCACCATGTCCTCTGAAGTTAGACCATCATCTTCTTCTCCCAATACTGAGAAGAGAAAGGAAAACGAGAAGGCTAGGACAAAAGAAAAACACAGAGAGAAGCTGATAGAGAAGAGGACTGAAGAGAAAAATATTAAAAGAGAAGATAAGAGAAAAGGGCAGAAAAAGTCGGGAAAAGGTCTCCAGATCCAATCAGTTTGTTAGGTCAGATACCTAAGACTTTGAGGTAGACAAGTCCATTGACCACCAGGTCCAAACTCCTTCTCTTTGAGCTACTTTTTCACTGGGTCTGGGGAGTCCTTGATTACATTCACTGATCCTTGAAATAAAGCAATCTTTGAGGATCTGCATCTGTAGCTTCATTGTCGAAGTCTGGAAGATCCACTGGAAGTCTCACCAAAATGGAGGTCGATTGAATGAAGAAAAACTTTTTGAGTACACATATCCAACTGGAGGTCATCCTGGTACCATCCCCCAGCAGAGGTCTGGGAACAGGCCCATTGACTCCATCACACTTTGCTCCTGTACCAACCCACTACTCACATCTGTTTCTCATGGATTTGAACCCTTCTAGTGCATCTCATTCAGTTCTGATAACCCTAGAGATATCTGCTTCAACTACATTCCTTACTATCTTGCCTCTGATGCTATCAGGTTGAGATGGGTCTTGGAGCCAAAGTGTCAGGGTCAGATCACAGACAGTAGAGTCAACACCGATGTTCTCTGAGCCATTCCTCCCCTTTGCTGCTTTGTTACTTGACAGGTTGGGTCCACAATCCTCTTCGGAGTTGATCTCCACTGCAGCTTGGAGACTTCCTGAGTCACTTGACACAGGAAGTATTTCCTCAACTCCAGTGGCAGAGTCAGCTTTTGAGGCTGTGGAAAGGGCCTTGGGTGGTTCAAGAAGACAGATGCTTGCACTGAGTTCAGATCTGTCCTGACACCCTATGGATGCTTGCCTCATTCCTCTCATTTGAGTTGATAGGGACAGGCAGAACCCATAGGTGTCTAGACAGCTCAACATTTGATCTCACTGTCTGATTCAAACCTGTCTCTGTCAGAGCCCCAGAGACATGTTCCATGAAATCAGGCATGCAGACAGAAGCACATAACCTCCTCACCTGAGGTGGTCACTGATAACACAGATTTGGATGATAGAGAAGGATCCCCCAGATTTCCCCTAGAAGACATCTCATTTGGGAGCATTCTAGAATCAGTAAAGCAGAGGGAGACATGTTTCACTGAACCTCCTTCATCGGATGACTCTGTGTTCCTTGAAGCCTTTGGGTCTGGCTCATTTATATCTGGGGTGGTCTTCCCTCCTGATGCTTTAACAGACCTCATAGTTCAGAGGGCTTGGAAGGACCCTGATGTTTTAGAGCCAATCCCCAAGAAACTGGATAAAATTCTTATAGCTCCAAAAGACAGGAAACACTGGTCTAAAGACCCTCCAGTAGATGCAATGATAGTAGCAGCAGCAGCAAAAAAGAAAGAACTATCTGAAGAAAGTTCTTCTGTCCATCTTCCTTACAGAGAGTTCAGGGCATTGGACAGACTAGAGAAATGGACTTGTGACCTTTTACACTTTAGACACTGTACTACCTTTCTCATTTGGCTAATTTCCAAAGAGACTTGTTCAAGTAGGTATTCGAGCCTTGTTTGGGTAACTTGCCATTGGATGTCCAAAAGATAGTGGATGCCCAAATGTCTGCCTTACAAGCTACCTTCAATGTCACCATGCGACTGCTATCAAACATGGCAGATGGCACATCAAGAGCAGGTGATACAGGCATTATCATGTGTTGCTATGCCTGGATGTGGCTTTGCAACTTCAGGGAAAGCTTCAAAGTGTATTTTATTACTGCCCCTTACAATGGTCCCATGCTTTTTGGACCCAAAGTAAAAGAGATGGCTACCAGGATTGAGCATGATGGTAAGACTCTGTCTGTCATAGGAATCCATTTCTCCACCCCCACAAAGATCCTATTCCAGGAATCAATGCAGAGGTAAGAAAATGTGGTTTAGAAAGCCACTGGTTTTCATCATGATGCTCCTGGTGATAGGCATCCCCGAGGTAGAGGAGGAGGCAATTTGAATGGACCCAAGAGGCAGAGGTGGACAGCAAATCCAGGGTTTCTGTGGTCCTTTCTCTGAGAAACCCTACCAGCATCCCTGAAGGGTTACCCGGCTGCTGCACTCTGAAGGCAGTTGGGGGACACTTAACCTTGCACACTCATCCTGGCAAATCATCACATCTGACTCCTCAGTGTTAAGGATATTCACCAGAGGCTATTCCATACCCTTTTTGTATTCCCAAAATAAAAGACTGAAGATACACAATACTTTACCAAATTAGTTGGAATCTGCAAAAACAGAAGTATCAAAGTTGCTAGACAAAGGAGACATCCAACAGTTGCCACATAAGAGTGCTACGTTATACACTGTCAGTCCAATGTCACAGAATCTCCTCTCTCTCTCTCTCTCTCTCTATATATATATATATATATATATATATATATATATATATATACATACATGCATACATACACACACTAGAATTTGTATTACTCCAATATGCAGAAACCATATTCAATGGTGGATAACTTCTCTGTCAGTAGAAGAAGGGAGACCTTTCTGCCCACAAGTTCCCCAGGCCACAATAACAATGGATGCTTCCCTTCTAGGGTAGGGAGGGATTTCAAAGGGAAGATAGTCCCAGGGACTTGGTCACCAGTGGAGGTCAAACTTCACATCAATGCCTTGGAGATGAGAGCAGTCATCCAAGTGCTGCAGGCTTTTCAGAACATCCTATACAAGGGTGTGAGTTCCATCCAGATGGACAATATGTCAGTGGTATGGCACACAAACAAACAAGGTGGAATACATTCATATCCTCTTTGCTGGGAGGCCATGGAAGTCTGGCAATGAGTGATGTCTTCCCATTGTTTTCTGGTAACAAAGCACATTCCTGGGACATCAAATATACTAGCGGGTAGGTTGAGTGTATCCCATTACCTCACAAGTGGGATCTCAAGTGGCAACAGGGATCTTCAGCTGCTTGGACCAACCTTGCTGTGACCTCTTTGCCTCATACCTAAAGAACAAATGCAGTAGTTACTTTGACCTCATCCCTCCACAGGGATGTCACTAAGAGATGCTCTGGTCCACTTTTGGCCCCCAGGTCTTCTTTACACTTTCCTACCAGTACCAGTCTTGATGAAATCTGCATAGAAAGCCACAAGATATAAGACCAAGGTGATCCTTATTGCTCTGTTTTGGCCCCGGCAGGTATGGTTTCCCTTTCTTTGGCCTCATTTGCACTGCCTACCTTGGGTGCCAGATCTCATCCTGGACCTACTGAGTCACCCATCCAGGATGTCTCTACCAGATCTCCAGACTCTAAAACTAACCACATGGTTTTTCCAGTAAATGGAAAAGATTCTCTGTTTGAGTGTCATCAAAATTACTGGACCCATTTTTCAGCATCTCTTCCATCGATACTGGATTTTCTTTTAGAACTTTTTTGGCAGGGTTCTAATTATTATACTACAAAGTTCAGATGGCTGCCATTTCAAATTTTCATATAGGCCACTATAGCTCATCTATTGCTTCTGTTAGGATATCTAAAGCTTTCCTAAAACTACTTTCTTTTAGAACTTCCATTAGAGACCCAGTTCCTCCATGGGATATCATATTCAATCACTGACTCAAAAAACTTTTAAGGCCTGCAGCCTCAGCCAACTTAGTTTCTTTCTTGGAAGGCCATTTTCCTTATTGTCATTTCCTCTGCTAGACAAGTTTCGGAATTACATGCGTTCTCATATAAGCCACCCTTTTTCTTCTTCCACAAAGAGTGCCATTGAGAACAAACTCTTTCCTTTTCCCAAATGTCTCATTTGAAAGAAAATTTTTCTGACTTGCTCAACCAAGGGTGAACACACACTTCATACGTTAGATGTACACAGGCAGCTCAGATTTTACTTAACAGGATCAAAGATATTAAAAAGTCAGACAAGCTATTTGTCTCCTTTTCCAAATGAAACTAGGACAACACGTATCAAAAGTCACACTTTCCATGTGGCTGGCAGGCATTTCTTTCGTATATAAAACCCAAGGATTACATTTGCATTTAAAATCTAAGGCTCACTCCACTGGAGCAATGTCTACCTCTACAACATTCATGAAAAGAGTTACCATTAGTGACATCTATGCAGCTAGCTAGCTAGATGAAAGGCAGCTGGTTGAATGACCGAATGACTACAATACTGAAGACCAGACTATCAGCATAGTTAACATCAAAATATGTAACACTGACATTTGTGCATGCTCCTGGGATTACAACCCCTGAGCAGGCTAAACCAAATGCAAGTGTTTTTGCAGGGGGTCAAGTCCCTCCTCATGTTGGAAGAAAGTGTACCCTACACCCCCTGCTAATTATATATACTAATTCTGAGATTGCAAAATTCCTGCGGTAAGGGAATATTCCCCTACCTGGAACTGTTGATCTTGCACACCTAAGCGAAAAACACCCAAGTTTGACACCATGGAAATGTGGCGTGCAGTATTTTTAGAAACCATTTATATCATAATCACTAAAAAGTGATAAAAACACAAAATAGCTTCAATGCAGGTATGTAATAAGCATAAAAAACTATCACATTAAAACAAAGATGAGCACTTTCGGCAAGTCGCCTTTTTCAGATCTCGTACAGCCCATTCATAAACATCCATTTAAAAAACAATATTATCCAATCAGATTCAACTTCCATTAATGAAGTGAAAAAAGGGGTTGACCAATAAGACTCAACTTCCATTAATAAAATTACATACAGACTAGACCAATCAGAGATAAGTTTCCATCCTAGCAATGAAGGTTTTAAAGGAAAAACACCACTGAGTCCTGGTGTTTTATCAGCTTGTCAATCAGCAATCCAACGACTTTCAGCCATTTCAGTGAAATTATTCATGTTTCCTTTCATTGAGTTTGCTTATAACTTCTATAGCCATGAATTGAAAATAATGTCCTGGACAATTTAAAAGATGTTGGTATAAAGCATTCTCTTTGTTTTTGAGCCTAATGTCTGAGCCTAATGTCCCTCAAGTGTTTCAGGATTCGAACTTTAAAAGGACAATTAGTTTTTCCTACATAGAAACAATTACATGATCTGCGAGTAGGAATATAGATTACAGTCAGCATAGGTGTATAACTGATAGTGTTTCTTAGTAGTAGGATGTCCAAAATTATTGCTCTATCTATAGAGTTACATGCTTTGCATTTTCCTCATTTATATGTTCCATTCTTTGGTAAGACATACTCTTCTGCATTTTGTTGTAATCATGACACAGTAACTGTTTCATGTTTTTCTTGTTTTTAAAACAAAAACTTGGGTGGGGAATTTAATAAACCCCATGTGGGAATAATGTAAGTCCTACACAGAAGGTACTGTGGTAGTATCTGAGGCTCCCCCTCAGCAGCGCATCTTGAATATTAATGAAACTGTGCTAATGAGAGAGAGAGATGTATAACACAGATACAGTATCAGTGTAGGGGTTGTGTTACAGTGTCTGGAGATGAGTAACACATCCCCTGCACTGTCAAAGTGATGGATGGCACCGAAATATAAAAGTTAAATGTTTTTTTTTTGTCCTTTTTTTGGATTTGCGTTGCACGGCACAGCGCTTAGCAATGGACATGTGCCAGACATTTAAAAATAGAAACTGGATACTTTTAATTTTCATATCAAAGGTCAAGTTTAAGCATAGATGAATGTTTTTGCATGGCACGGCGTGGTGCTCAGCAGTGCTTAAACATAGATGAGAGCTATATAGAAATGTATAGCAGCTGTCAACATATCCATGTAGCTGAATAGTTAAAATCATGGCCATATGTGCAGGAGATGCATGGTTTGAATACACAGATAGACCATTCAGCTTTTATATTTGATAGCAGTGTTTTATAACTTATTTATATTTTTTATAGATGTATTTATTGGCATTTGTTAACTGGATTAGTCAAGCTGCATCTATATTACGCTGTCAAAAACTCAAGCTGTCAACAGCATAATAATGTAATCGAAAATGTCGAAACCCCCGAACATCGAACACACCAAAAAAAAAAAAAAACCACCCAAACACAACACAAATTTCTCTATGCAGGGGGGCAAGCACCCCTGAACCCCCCACACCCCCCGTTACTTAAATATGCCAATTTTGTGATCACACTACATTGCAGTAAATGGAAATTTCCCCTTATGGAGATTTCCGTTTACACGTGCGATGACTTTCACTTTCAACATTTTGGTGCCGACAATATCAGCTTCGATATTGTCGGCCTTCGACAGGGTGGAGTAGACCTGTCAAGCTGGGCTAGAAGGCCATTTTCAGTGGAGACCAGGGGAGAAAATATTCACTTACACACGTTTACAATACATAAAATTCACACTTCAAGATAAGGAAATTAAAATACATAAGGTCAGGAAATATAGAAGTAAAATACATACAATAATAATAAAATAGTAGTAATGAACAAATTATTTTATTTTATTTATTTATTTTTAAATCTGGTTTGCCCTTAGCTAAGCTCTGCTAAACACTGCTAAACCAAGCCAAGCAGTGCTTAAACAGGACCCATTTTAGCACTGCTTAGCAATGCGCAGTTCTGCTTAACTGATTTGGGCACTGCTAAGCAAACCCTGTTTAAGCAGCCCTCAGCTCAGCTAAGCTGGTTTGCACACTGCTTAGCATTGCTCAGCATTGCCAGTTTAAGCACTGCTCAGCTGAGCTCAGTGGGTTTGTGCAGTGTTAAGCGGAGTGCCACATTTTTAAAAATGGCTCAATGGCAGCAAAGGGTGAGAAAACAGCCTTATTTAAGTGTAACAGGCAGGAACACAGCTGGTATCTGCTGGAATTTGATCTTGGCAGAGACTGGCAGGAGTTGGAGTGGGCTTGTGCTTCTGGGCACAATGGTGGGGCATTCTGTAGTCCAGGGTCATGGCTGGACTCTTTGTAAAATACCATGACTTCCGGTTGCTGCAGGGCCAGTACCAGGTGGCGGAATACAAATAGGAGGCCTGGGACCGGCTGGCATGCGACCTCACCAGTGCAACTGGTATCACCCACACGAGTGAACAGGTACAACATCATTATGATTACCTGAAATGTAGGAAGGGAGATCTCTTGGCCACCTGAGTCCAAGATGCCAGAGATGGGAATATCCCTCCAGTTTGTAAGTATTGTTATCATTGCTTTACCAAACTGTACTCTGAATGTGTGATAGACAGGTACACATAATGGTATGTTTCTCTCCTCACAGCTGTAGAAGGGAGAGCTCGCAACTTGGAGGCTCATGCAGGGTGCATGCCCAGGTTGCACTGTGAGTATAGTGAATACAGATGTATCTTGCAATCTTTAGTCTTATAAATAAGAAAGAGTAAATTAGTAACTGTCAGTAGGTATATTCAGTTTTGATTGTACTGCAATGAGTGCAGTCATAGACCTGGATTGATATAACTGAGTAATGCCAGGTACAGTTCAATAAAAATGAAAACATGAAATCTGATAATGTTAAGGAAATAAAGTTTCAAATGCATTTGTAATTGTTAAGGATATAAAGTTGCTACTGCATAAATTGTGAAATTACAGCTGTTGTGCAACATCTGCATTATCTGAAATGTTCATCAATAAAGACTGTTAGATGTATACCAATCACTGCTTGATGTCACCCATAATAAAGCTGTATTGTGCAAAATGTATGCATTTTGGGCTGTTGGTCAATAAATTGAGCATTACAAGTGCTGTGAAGTAAACACAGGAATAATACCATGAAGTGACTTAAGGTTAGCTGATAAAGACTGTTAAAGTGTAGATGTGGAGCTGTACTACAAGATATAATGCAGTATGATATTTGTTCTGCAATAAGATCTGAACCTAGAATAGTAATGGCTAAGGTATAATAGTATGTTTATCTTATGATTGTTTTGTGTTAACCATTGCATTTCAGTTATATGCATTCCTGAACTTAGTTATACTGCTGCAGGCAAGTATGAAGCTGTGATAGCTGTAGACTGCAAATATACCATCTGCACCTGTATATGGGTCAGGTAGCTAACCCAGCAGTCCGATATGGTCTGCACACATCACACATATTCCCATCCACTAGGGGTAATTGTGTACACCTACATTCTAAGTATTAATACACAGTTCACCTACTATCTCTGTCATACATGAATCTCATGCATGTGTGTTCAAGTGTCACTCCAGTCTTCTATAACACTCTACCGCTATTACCAGGTCACAGTTTGTTACCAGGTGAGCTCTAGGCATATATTAGTCAATCAATATTCAACAGTGGCTCAGTAGCTCAGTGTGATAAACACTAGGTATGATATGCATTTTGTCACACACAGACGGGGTTCGAATCCAGGAACAAGTACTACTAAATATTTATAGAAACAGTTATGTATTGTTAACAGATGTTCTCCCCACAGGAATTACAGGTAAATAAATGGCTGTAGTAGCTGTTTGAATGGGTTACTAATTTGTGTGTTCAGATGTAACAGAGTGTTAACTGCATTGCTCAGCAAGGTGATAAGACTTCAGTAAATATAAAGTCAACAAGTACAATAATAATACAAGTTATTGAAACAAATACAACTGTTTAATCTTGGCACAGCTGTATGCCTGGTGTGTCTGTGAATGTCTGCTAATAGTCTAACCCCATGCCTGTCAAGGATGACATAATAAGCATAAACTCTCTGTACTGTGCATGATACATGTCTCTCAAGTGGCATGCTGCCACAGACTGTGAGCACTGTTGCCAAATCTCTGGAACACAGATTTAACAGCCACTTGATTTATCTCAATAGCACAGTCACACTGCATTAGTCCACAGTACACCTTGGTAGTCACATATTTCCCCCTGATATGTAATAGTTCCCTGTAGTTGTGTACCTGTAGGTCTTATAGCTTGGCCCATACTGTCCCATGCGGATACCCTGAGAGGTATGTAGATGCTACAGAAGCTATAGGACACTTGTATACATAAAGTAAGGGCAGACCTGTAGCATATAGAAGAGTACACTTGCAAACAATATAGCCTATACTGGTAGTAATGGAATGTCTTTCTCTCTCCCCTCACCCCTTATCTGGCATACTTAATTATTGTTATACATCGGGTATGGTTTACGTTTAACATATGTTGTTCTCAAAACATTATGTTGTGTTAGGCCTTGTGTTTTTATTATTGTTATATATTACAGTGGTTGCATGCTAACATACCTTGTTGAATTAGCTATGATGTTGGCCTTGTGCCGTAACTGTTACTGGCATGCTGTTACAATACTGACTGTTATCCCACGTATTGTTGTGATCCATATGCTATGCAGTGTTATCTTACTGGGTTATCTTCAACACCTTGGCATGCTGTTATAACTAACATTAAAATGTTGTGTTCATTACTAACCTATACACTTTGAAAAACCTCAACACCATAGCTCAACTGGGTAGGCCGGCTCCCGGCGATCCACCTAGCCTACCTCAGCTGGCTGTGGCACCAGGTACCAGAATGTCTGGGACCCAACCTGGAGCTGCCCCCTCTGCTGGTCCTGCACCACCTACAGGTGGAACCACCTCAAGGGACAGGGCCCATTCCCCCTTGGAAGCAGGCATAGAGATGGAGTTGTCATCTATCGACAGCTACCAGGGATGGTATGCAGGATTGTCCACCATGGTTTGTATGATTGACTCTGCTGGATTGAGGGCAGACTGGTCAACCTGGAGGGGAAGGCTGGTGCCAGCGCCTAGCCCCCAGCACAGACACCTTTGGGCTGGGAAGGAGCAGTGGTGACTGCCATGTGTAAGGAGCTCAGTCTCACTGCTGCTGTCTAGGGGCACATGGCTTTCTGATTCCACAACACCCTCCACGTCCAAGGTGTTTACCCCCTCATGTGTCATACACCACCCCTGTCTGCTGTCTTGTCTGTCTTGTCTATTTGCAAATGCTACCTCTCCTACCCAGTTTAACTCCCCACACGTACCTATATCCCTTCCCAACATTCCACTCTCTCCTATCTCTCCTAAAAAAAAGAAAATGGGCATCTGTCCTACAAATAAAATCTCACCATACATAGCTCTCCATTTTGCCCCCATGTACACTGCCCACAATCAATCATTACAGCAATTAATCAACACAGTTATGTTGCCCACACCTTTCCCTCTGGCATGTGAGGCTCCAAATTCCAAATTTGTCCACAACCTGCACAGCCGTTGCTGTACAAGAAATGGAGAGCTATGGTCCTTTTCTGCACCCATCCTGCACATCCTTACGTGCCTTTCATGTTGTTTTCCCCCCTGCTTGCCCCATTTCACCACTTTTCTATTTCCCCTTTTTTCTTTTCTTTTTTCAGAAATAGCGCAGGTTTAAGTGGAGCTAAGCGGAGCATTGCTTTGTGCAAACCCACACAAACCCATTTAAAGCTACTTAAAACACCTTCTGGTTTTCTGACATTGTTATACACATCAGCAAAATGATTACCCCTGCCAAGTGTTGGACTCAGGAGCCTGTCAACAAGGGCATAGTGCATTAGCCCACTAGGCTACTCAGCTTTGAAGAACATCTGGTTTTTCCATAAACATATCATGAGTATCAGTGATGTACATCAACAAAAGATTCACCCCTTCCAGGTCTCAAACAGAGGAACCTAGAAACTACAACATAGTGCATGAGCTAACTAGGCCACTCAGCTCTAAAGAATAGCAGCTGTTTCCATATACATATCTTGAGTGCCAGTGACACTGCTTGTACAAATAATGGGAAAAATGACAGCGTACTTAGGACTGTGATGCACACACCAAACCAGTACATAGCCAAATAAATGTTGATGGATTTAAATGAGGCCTAGGACAGCTGACAACTACACAGATTATTGCAGAATGTCCAAAGTTGTGCCACCTACTTTTGGCATGGTTGTCACAAAACCTATTCTGTGTGCTGAAGTACTGGCAAGTCAGTACAGATTGACATTAGAAAACCATGACAGATGGTCCAGTGTCCCACATCATACCCATACGAACACACATGTTCATGCCAATCCTGTGTAACAGACTGTATGCATGCACATATGTCTTTCAAATATACCTGCTATAGTACTGACTCAGTAGCTCAGTCTGTTACATTCCTAGCACGCTTTACATTTTGCCACCCACAGTCCTGGCTTAGTCCAGTCTGTTGCATGTCAAGTACATGCTTGTCAAAACAACAAAGAAATGACTGAGCCCAGCAATTTTAAAGAACTGGTTGATGCTACTGCAGTCACTATCACCCATATTAGCACATCAAATGCCTGTAGTTTGAGACACACTTCACAAATATGTATAGGCATCCTAAATGTCGCCTACCACTAATTGGATGGCACTGTTACATAACATATGTACCTGAGGCACATGCCTCACATAGACTGTTATGGGTACCCTCACCCTGGCTATGCTGTGACAACAGAGCTGACACTGCTCCCTCACTGACTATATAGCTTGCTGTCCCCCAATTTGTTCACAATCCCCAGTATGACTCCTGGGCAAAATGCAGCAGCTGCAGCCTGCAACATATGCGGCAGTATGTTCAGCCACCTGCTACAGACCTACCATACTTCCCAAGAACACTTAGATCAGGGGATCCACACAACACCCATACATAAAGGGGTGGGGGGGAATGGTCACGTGACAGGGACATGTGTCACAGTCTTCCCCTACAAACATACACAGCTGATAGACCAGCAGCTATTGCAGCAGCATGCATATTCTGATGCAATGGACATATGACACTCACATCTGTCTGTCCCCTTACTGACCTGAACCCACATTGTTAAACAGTAAACTGCCACATAATCAGAAAGTCTGTTCACAATGGCCAAACATAGCATGCCAAACTGTGGACATACCACATAAATCCGGACAATGGGCAGTATGTTTACCTATCCTCTGTGATGCTGTAGTCCTCACACCTCAATAAGGTACATCTCACAGGCCAGGAAAAAGGCCAAGACCTACATGCAGGCATTAAATATAGTACTGTGGTGCCATGCCATTGGCTAATGAAAATGCAACCCAGCTGTTCTGGATACAATTAGGAAGTGTGAGCCACAGCTTGGTGCTCAGGAAATTACCTGTTCACGAGCATTACCTACAGAAGGCAAGCAGCTGCCTATGGTAAACAGGTCTGTGACTTTCTTTACGAAGACAGACTGTGAAAACATAAACATTATACTACAGGAATTCTGTTCATAAAGGAGAACAGCACTATACCAGGTATGTAACAGAAGTCCCCATGTAATGGAATGCAAATGGGAGGATGCAGTTATGGGTAACAGGGATTACAACAGTAGGTCTGTAGTACATATCTTGGAATGACATGTTGCTGTTAGTCAGCTGTCCAGCACCTACAGGCTTCCCTTTTGGCTCTGTCTGCTGTGACATAGATCACAGGTCTGGCCCTCTGAGTCCCTCCAAGAATGGTTGGCTCATGTACAAATGCTACCGGATTGTGTTTTACACAACAGTGACAGTAAGTACTGGTGGAAACAGCAGGCATATCACATGATGTACTGTCAGCCAGCTCCTCTCAGTCTGTGAATGTCACACAGGCATACTTCACACATTGTAAAGGTGTTCCTGACTGTTTCTGATGTACTCTGGCTAGGTCACTGTGTACTCCACACCTGTATCTCATCACTTCAGAGCTATGCCTAGCATACCTCTTGACCCCCCCTACAGCAAGACAGCAGGTTATAGCCAGTAGTAGTGAGGGGACACAGACCCGGCCTCAGCGACAGAGTGTACATATCAAGCATACAGTGTAAGGGAATGAATACAGTACCAGATATTAATGTGCCATAACTGTTCTCTGAAGAGTCTGGCGTGTGACAGCCAGATTCCACACAGGCTGTGAACAACCATTACGTATTGTCCAACTGTTTGCCAGACATCCACATTTGTCTAGCAGAGGGTCCACATATATTAGGCACATAGAACCCACAGTGTGAAAGTAGCTGACTCCAAGTCAGACTGCCGATTAGTCACAAGTAGAGTCCCACAGGGTTTGGTCCTGGGTCCTCTCCTGTTTGGTATCTACTTCTCTGAAGTCCAGGCCAACACGAAAGGACTGTGGATGACAAAGTTCACAGATGATTGCAAGTTGGGAGCTATCATTAACTCCCCAAGTGATGTTGACATCCTACAAAATGGCCTCACTGTGACCAACGACTGGTGTCAGAACCATGGCCTTAAGCTCAATGCCAAAAAAATGTGTCGTCATCCCCTTTGGGAAAAACCCGGTTCCCATGAATTACCACAATGATGGTAGTCCACTGAACACAGAAGACATTATAAGACATCTGGAAACACAGGTTGACAGCAACCTCTCTTTTGATCACCACATTGCCACTGTGGTCAGAAAGTCCTTCTATGTGGCACATCTCATCACTAAGGGTTTTGCATCCAGGAAGAAAGAGGTCATTGTCTCCCTCTACTCTTCCCTCATTAGGCCAATCATTGAGTACAATGCCCCATTTCAAGATGGAGTCCGTGATCACCTTGTATGCCACACAGAGGTCACCTCTGAGGAGTTTGTATGAAACTGGGCAGAGGGATAGGGCTTCTAGCCTATCTGTGTATGGTAGATGTTTGAGACCCTGGTATTCCCTGGTGAGGAACCTCTGTGGTCTCCCCAGCTGCTGCATGTATTTTGCGAGGTATATGATGAAAGGGGCATTGTACTCAATAGTGGGCCTTATTAGGGAGGAATACAGGGATGTTATGCCCCCCCTGTCCCTGGATGAGATACCCTTACGTATGAGGTGGGCCATGTAGAAGGCTTTCCTTCCAAAGGAAGCAACAGCGTGGTCAAATGTCATGATGCCATCAACCTGTGTGGCCAAATCAATACGACTGATTGCGTGCTTAGGACATTGTTAGTAAAGTGATAATTTGTGGGGATGTCACCAGCCCAAAGGGGATGATGCTGCATTTTGTGATATGCAGCCTGAGGCCATGTGTCTGGTAGCACTCATGTGTTTGAGTGACATCCTCTTGGTGGATGTCCACATCACTAGGGGATTTGGTGACAGCACCCAGCATCCACCCTTCTGCATACATGGTCAGCCATAGGCCAGTGGTTGCGCCCTGCACCTCAGAAGAGTTAAACACACATAACAGAGGCCCCAAGACAGAACACTGGGTTACGGCCACGGCCGGCCTTAGGCATAGGCGAACTAGGGCGACCTGGGGGCCCCGCAGGGGTGGGCGGCCGTGGCGCAATATTTGTTTTTATCTTTAACCATTTTAATTAATTTACTTTAATAAGAAAAGTAAATTAATTAAAATAAATAAATCACAGGGCGCCAGAATCGTGAGGGGAAGCAACCCTCCCACTTTTACAGCTGCTGGTTGGCAGGACTGGATGGATTCAAGAATTAAAAAAAAAAAAAAAACCTTCACTCCATAGTAGTGGAGTCTTCTCCTTTAAGTAGGGACATGCATGCATGCGTCACATCCACGCACGCCAAATGCGGAAATTCACTCCATGTGTACATATGTGCATGTACCTATTACACACACACGCACACTAGCCAGTCCAGAAGTAGTAGTCTCGTTTCGGGACTGATAGAAATCAGTTAATACTTTAAATGTACTTCAATTTATCGTCCATAACAAATCTGGAATGTTGGCCGTAAAATGCTAAACTAAAACGCTGCCTGAGGGCCCTTTGTAATCGGCATTCTTTGGGTCTTTCTGATAGTTTTGGTGTAGAATTTCTGTTTTCCTACCATTTGTGCCCTTTGTTGTTGAGCTGTGATTTTTTGTGAACAGCTGAGATTGAAAGGTGTTTTTATGTAGTTTAAGGCAAACCAGGTGCAGGGTGGATTTTACTGGCAGACCTCCAGCATCGTTGGCATTTATTTTAGGAATTAGGCTGTCGGTATCAGTTTCAAAACCCCCTTAAAAGTAAGTATCCATTAACATTAATGTTTTACATGTTAGAATAGTACAATATTTTGTACAAGATTCCAATAATTTTGGAGAAATTAAGGTAGACTGAACTGCCAAAATATTTTGCAGATGGTGAGACATGTTAATACAGCTCGAATAAGCTGTACTGCATTAGGAAATTCGAACAAAACTAATTCTCATTGGAATTTACAGTCTGTGTTAAAATATGACATACACTAGGTTGTTCTAGTTTATCATGCCACAGAGACAGCTCGACAGAAAGAGAGAGAGAGAAAGGATGCTTTCACAGAGACATGATGATATAACATAAATGCAAGAACTTGTTGGCAGGTGCTGCTAAATGATGACTGAAAGAACCCTGCCAGCGTGAATAACCACAGTGATTAAATAGCAACAGCAGGCAAACAGGTGCTTTTGTTTTATTTATTTATTTTTTTCTGTCCTTCCGGAGGGTTATCAAGAGTTTGAGGCACTATTTTAAAACAATAAAAATAAGGGAAACATATACTTCTGCAGTCATATTTATACTGAATACAACAAAGTGCACACTGACTAAGTTATTCCAACCGAGTCGTGTAATCCTGGCAAAATCTGTTTGTCTTAGAGTCGCTGTCTCTCTCTGACAAAGAGATGCAGGAACTACTATCGTCTGTGCACTTCTTTATATGCTACCATCTGCAGACTGTACAGGAGAGGTACTATAAAAGTTATGGGAGCTTATGATTAAATAAATGTTCCAGTAGCACTGGCATTTCATGTATATATTTAGATGTTACTATACCTTTAGACAAGTATTTTATTGGGCTCAGACTATGTCTAATAATTCTTCAGTAGCATGTCTTTCTGAAGTATACCAATTATGTCAAGAATAAAACAACACAGGATATGGATTTCCCATTCTTGCTTTCCTGTCCCGTCTGTATTTATTAAAATGGTAGTATATCAAGGTACTGAAGCTGTGGATGCTTTGGGATTAATTAGAGAGGTCTTTCCTACAGCCACAACACTCTTTCCTCACTGAAATTGTTGGCAGCAATTATCAAGATATGGGATTAAGGCAACCAGTGGGAAAATGTAGTTCTAAGGGAAGCGGAAGAAACATGGGTAGACACCTAACCTTAAGAAAACATTTTATGTTGGTTGCACAAGGATTCTCTTGAGCTGCGACTCTGATACTAGGTCTTCGGCTTTTCCCGGTTAGGGGTTGCCACAGCAGAACTCCGGTCTGCTAATGACTGGCAGTAGATTTTAACAATAGTTACTCACATACAAGATATCTTTGTAAAGGGTGCAACACAATGGCACCAATGTTCAAAGTACTGCAGTCGCATACTGCAGTGAGGATTAATTAATCCCACACAAATATTAAGCAGTAATGAGACCTAGAATAATTACTGTACTGAACAGTATGTTTGAGCCACACCTTCAAGCAGCAAAAGGGGAAGTTCTAAGTTAATTGTATTTATTTTATTTTACATTTTTTAACCAGGTAGTGTCTGGCTGGGCAAGTAGCCAATTTTCAGTGGAGACTCGAGGAAAAAAGCTCCATAACAGTAGTACAAAAAGATAATTTTACAAAGATTTACAAAGAATGTACAAAAGGTTAGCAGTTGCCTACAATCACAGTTTACAAAAAGAGAATGTAAACAGAAAACATTACATTTCCTAAGCCTTACTGCAGACCTTAATAGTTGCAGCTTACAAATAAGACAGGTGATACATATTTAAAATGAATGGATTTGAATGCTAAATAAATGTATACAGGTCAGAAAGAGTAACATCACTGAGTGATTGTGCTATGGCACTAGCATTAAATATTGTGTTCTCAAGTTTGTGTAACTAGATTTTTAGGGGTTCGTATCTCAAAGTAGTCAAGTTGAGTGAGTGTATGATCAATCTGAAGACAATTTTAGAACCTGCTGGAGGGGTGGATTTGTCTCCCAGAGGTTACCACACCTGTGGAACAGACTCTCAATTCATGTAAAGCAGAGAACCTCTTTGGTCCTCTTCAAGCACAGTCTGGATGATTGAATGGGTAACCGTAAATTCACCCTGGGGGTTCCACCTGTGTCTGCTGGATACATGAGCAATAGGTGCTGATCATGGAAACAAGGTCAGAACTTGTTAGTCTTGTAAGGGCCCTAGGCTCATTAGCCTTGTAACTTCCTATGATATTATGATCCTGTGATTTAGAACTGCTAGGTCTGGAGAATTGATAGGTGGCAGCTATTATATTTTGCAGCTCTTAAATTTCTTACAATCAGTGGACAGTAATTTGCAACCTAACAGACTAATGTAATGTCTAAAGGAAGTCTAAGTAATTCAGAAAGAAATGTTCAAATACAGAGTTATGAGGGAGGTGCAGGTTGAAGGCAAGGGTTGTAATGACAGATGTTTGAGGAGCCTTTTATGGTTAAATATTCTGAAATGGGTAGTTTTATCATTATTGGTTCATACATTTTGTTTCATTGCTTACTGGAAGAATGTTCAAAACTACAAATGTATAACCTACTCTAACAAGTGTAAATGTTTCTATGTGAAACTAGCTGTTTTTTGTTTATCAAATGGCACATTGTGTTGTAAAATCTGAAAACAGTGTTAGCATAATTGCCTTTGGTGCAGAAGGCTGTGGATTCTACTCCCACACCATCTAGATGGAGTGCTGGTATTGCAGTGCCCATATGATTATTGATTATTTGGTGCATTATAAGGGGTGCTAGGGGTTCTACACTCCTGAGTATGTCCTTTGTATGAGATGTCTAGTGACTATGAACTTGTTGGTCATTTACTACTGCAGTATTACCAATTTACCAATTTTTAATGCAATATAGGCAATTTAGTTCTTCAGGGAAAGCATGCACTGAATTTGTAGATAAAACATTGATATGTGAAGTTGTTTTGCTGGTAGCAACCTCTTCATTAGGTGTGGATTTCTTTAGTGTGGAATTCAGATGATTTTACATCTGCAGAGCTTCTGAGTATGGAGTAATATTGGTGGATTATAATGAGAGAAGTCTTGAATGGCCTTTTATGGTTGAAAATTTCTGAAATGGGTAGTTATTGGTTCGTACATTTTGTTTCACTGCTTATAAAAATAATGTTTAAAACTACAAATTTAAAACACTTTCTAACAAGTGGTGCTATATTATACAAGGAATATAATTCAATGCAATCAAGAAGGTGAGTCAAAGAACAAATACACGTATGCATGGCCGTAAAAAATGTGTGAAAGGAGTCTGTTTTGAAAACAGCCCAAAGGTAAACTTAATTCTTCACTGGCCAGATGCATTTTCTATGAATGTGGGTTTTCATGCTGTTTCAATGAATATGAATTTTTCCATTTCAATGAATGTGAATTTCTAGGGCAGAGAAGTTTATTGCTTATGCTAAGTCTGTTTTCATTGCAAGACTGTATTGTTTAGCAAATGGCTACCTGTGTTTGTGCTATTTTATTTAAATATCTGTAATGACTGTAGAAGCAAATAAGAGAATAGTACACGTGGCAACTGGTGAGAAAGAACCAAATAATGGAACAGTGGAATGGCAGAGGAGGGCGGTGCTGCTGGAGGGAGTGGTTTGCTGCAGGAGCAGCTGCTCTGGGGGGGCAGTCTATTAGCCTGTCTAGGGCTCTGTTTGTCTGTGATCTGGCTGTGGTATTTAAAGTAGAAAATTTTATGCAGAAGTAGTTGCAGATAAAGACACCTTGGAATGTAGCTATTTTTCTATGCATTTAAATAATTTAAGGAAATGAATGGATTGGCTTTCTTGGGGAGTGACCCTGTGGGTGTGGCTCAAATAGGGGTGTTTCATGACTGTGGTGTGGGTGGGGCTTAAGGGACGTCTGAGCACTACCTCGCCTAGGGCGCCATTTCAGCTAAGGCCGGCCCTGGTTACAGCACTAGTTACGGGTCTACCGCTTGAGGTGGCTTTCCTTATATTGAGTAGGTGGGTGCTGTCAGTGTGCCAGTGTGCTACCCATCTGGCAGCATATAGATTAATGCCTAGCTGTGAGCATATATCTATTATAGCCAAGTGGGGAATACTGTGAAAGTCTTTGGCCAGGTCAAGGTAGGCAGTGTGCACTGTCTCCCCCTCTTCCATGGCTTTGGTGACTGTGTCAAAGAAGTCAAAATATAACAGACATGAACCCCCTTGCCAAAGCATAACTGTGTGTGATCGAGTTAGGGGATGTTGCCAATGTCTTTGTTAATGAGGTTCATGATAATCTGTTCCATGGCCTTGCAGATCAGGCTAGTTTGGCTGATGGGTCTATAATGTGTCAGATTGGTGGACGCTCCATGTTAGTGTAAAGGGATGAAAGTGGGTGTCCTCCTAAGGCAATATTCAGCCTTTGGTTGAATACAGTGTATAATGGTGCTGCAGGTTCATGATTGAGGTCATATAGGATGCATCCTGTGATGTGATCAGGTCCCATGGGGGCTGTATCTCATGACTTTGAGATGGCAGTGATGACCTGTTCCCTAGATATAAGGGGAAGGGGACAGGAACCAGGGATGTCCTGATGTACTGATGGGGGGCAGGGGGTGAAGATTTCACTGAATCTGTCAGGCAGCAAGTGTGCTATATCTACAGCACTTGTATATGTGGCGTCCCTGACCACCACTTCTCAGCAGATCTGGGTGCTTCCTTTGAGGTTGCAGACATATGTGAAGAAGGAGATATGACTGTCTGTAGTGGATGTCGCCAATGTGGGCTCGGAGTTTGCTTTGCAGAATTTCATTACTGCTCTTATTTGCTTATTCATGCTAAGGAGACATTTTTCCAAATTGGACACCTGCTCCTTCCTGGTCTTGGACAGCAATATGTCACTCCTGTTATAGAGTCTATTTATTGCAGATGTCCACCAGCAGATTTACTTATCTTTGCAGAGGATGATGTAATCCTGTCAGGTATACCTGACTCCATGCATCTATAGAAATGCATGTATAGTGCTTTGGTGAATTTTGGATAGTGGTACCAGTTCCTACAGAGGGGAAGGGGGCTGTGAAGCTGTTTATACCATTCCTCAGGAGGTTGTAATCAACTTTGGAGATGTTTTTATGTCTGATCCTAGCTGGATGGGTATTGTGGGAGATGGTGACTGCAAAAGTGACTGCTTTATGGTTGGTTTTACCACAGAGGATGATACTGTAGGGATGCTGCAGTGGTTACCCATGTTGTATAATATCATCTCCAAGAGATGTTCACCTCATGTGCATATAGCAACTAGCTGTTCCAATGTGTTTGCATTGCCAAATTCCATGAACCTCTGGGCATTTGTGTGCTGGCAGGAGTATTTCTTCCAATCTATGTTTGGGTACTTAAAGTCACTCAGGATCAGAGTACATAGTCAAATCCTGATAGAGGTGTACAGGTCCATACAGGCAGATTGGACTCCCTGATCACATGTGGGGGCCGGTAGCTAGCTATGGTTTGACTAGGGGTCTTGGCAATGGTTTACTGTACCTGGAGTGCCTCCTGTGTGTCTTACTGTTTGACTAGCCTGCAGGTGTAAATGTCTTACATATATAGTGAAACTCTGCATCCCTTACCTTTACTGCCCACACCTTGGGGTCTGACTGTATGATAGGATTAGGATGGGTGGCCATGTAAGGCTGGGGTGCTCTATGCAGCCTTGAACCATGTGTCTGTGACTGCACAGATGTCAGCATTGTCCAGAGTAATGACTGCTTGCAATGCATGCAGATTCATATTTAGACTCCTAGCATCTAGCAGCATGGCCTTCAATTTGTGGGGGTGGCCAGAACCATGGCCAGACGCCTGAAGGCCAGGTAAGACAGACGAAGGCTATCTCTGGCAAAGCATTGTGGTGTGTTGATCATATCAGGCTGTCAGGGACTGTATACACCTGGAATGGCACCAGAAACCAAGCCAATTGTTAAGGTCAATAATTTCCTGATTGTATTGTGGCATCATTCTGGGTGGCAGCAGAATGCTGCTTAAGGCTATGGACATACCTGTCTGGGACACATAATCAGCGGCCTCGATCATGTCTCGCATCATGTAGTCCAAGGAGGTATGTCTCAGGTCAGGCATGCCAACATAGACTATGACAGACTTATAACAATACCTGTTATTGAAAGACAGCAGTGCATATGTAATAGGGCAGATTCTGGCACCTGACAGGCAAGTAACCATGACCATCTCCATATACAGCCTGGTGAGATGGACATCTGTGTGTTTCACAATGCAGTCTCCTATGACTAATATGTTTGATTTATGGTGACACCATAGTGGTTGTGGGACACAGGTGTGTGGCTATGTGTGGTATGTGTTCTGCAGGGCTGTGGAGTTCACATGTGTTTTTGCCTTGGGGGTCTTCTTTGCTTGGGGATGTTTATGTTGAGGACCTATGCATATGTGGGTGTGTGTTTTGTGGGTGGTATGTGAGTTGTACTGATTGCATTGACAAACTTTTACATGACAGATATGCAGGCTTGAGCGGGAGAGAGCATGGACTGTAGGTTCCTAATGTCATTGCTTCTCTCACAAATTGTGTTCCTTGGTGGTGTTTGTAGATGGTTGTCCATGTACATAAGGCAGTTGCTACACTGTGTGAGGATGCCCATATCAACCAGACTGGCAGGGGAAACTGTAGGACATTGTCCAGCCATATTTGTCTGAATCTGAGGGAGAAAGGCAAGGGAGACCGAAGGGGTTGGCCTACATCCTAGGTGCTTAAAACCAAAGTAGGAGGCTTATACTACCACATACACATTAGCCAGGCTATAAACAAGCAGTAATATGTGCAACAGAAAAGATGCAGTTAAACACCTTGAGAACATGCAGCAAGTAGCAGGAAACAGCAAGATGAGGAGGGAAATGCATGATGTATTGCTACTATGTTGCTGATAGCCACATACATACTGTGGTGAGGGATGGCGGGGTATGATGTGAGAGTTACTGGAAGATAGTGCTGTCAAATGTGTATGTGTAGGGTGTGTACATAATGGACAGCAATGTATGTGGTCCTGTGATGTGTTCTCCTCTTCTTGTCTTTCAGGAGTGATGTACAGACTGAGGAACCCACCTTTTTCTGCAGCCGAGAATGAAGTCATAGTTGACGGCCTCAGACTGCATGATGCCATCCTGCAGTGAAGGAGTCACTATAATTAGTAACAATGTGCTGCACTGTAAGCAGACCTTGTAGCATCAGTAAATCACATTGGGATACAGGAAAGAAACTATTAGCAGGTCCGACACCAGGCCACAGACATGATAAATGGTGCATAGCAAATGGCTGCAGCTGTGGCCAGGGACTGTGCTGGCACTCTTGGAGGGCCTACAACACAACAACCATTGTCAGCCACAGAAGAGTTTCTGGTAAACCTGGATTTAGCCACCAGCTCACAAGCATCCATCACCCCATACATCATGGAGGTGGGTGGCACAGCTTCCACAGCAGAGGAGCATCCAGGTAAGTCTCCTGTGGTCATCAATTTAATACTGTAGTAGTAATAGTGGCAGCCTCTGCATACCTGTACATGGATGTCAGGTCCCTCTGCATTTGGGAGGGGGGTTTGTAATGCACACATGTGCACACATGCTCATGTCAGCAATGTGGGCAGTATCACAGTTTGTACTGTACATGTTGATATACACACATATTATCCTGTACCAATGCCACATTTGTGTTTGCTGAGAATACCTCTCCCCCACAATTCCATAGGTACATCTGGTGTCACTGGAGTACAACATCCTGTAGGGGGGGAGTATGAAACCATTTTTGTATGACTCATATATACCCTAGTAATGTTAAGGGCTGCCAGTTTGTCATGGACACAACTGTTAAGCGTATACATAATACAATACTTGTATGTTTAGTTGTGGAGGGGTTTACTGCAGTGCATTGAATTGGTAATCACAGTAGCATATTTTTAGGGGCTGTAACATATTTGCACATATTTTTGTGAAGGTGTATGTAATCTACTATACAGGGAGCAATAGTATGGTGGAGACGGTTACACTGTTTTGTAGGTGACAGTCCATCACATACACTGACATATCACTTATCTCACAGGTGTACTGTACTGGCAACATTAACTGGACTTAGCTGCACTGCATGTTGTTAAGGGCCTGTCATGTCTGTGTCTGTTGTGGTCTGCTTGTGTGTTGTGCATGGGATCAGTAATAAGGTGTGGTATGTATAATGCGGTTGTGGTACTTCACCTGTATGTGTGTATGTGTGCGTGGATCAGCAGACATAATAGTGCATGTGTTAATGTAGTCATGTTGTCTTTCTCCTCACATGTGACCATGGGGGTTTGAGTGTATCCCCTACACAACCTGATTTCAGTGTCTTATCGGACTCTTATGATGATAGTGACCATAGTGAGTCAGAGGTGGGGATGTTAGGGGCTGAATCTGTCCCATGGGTTAACATCTGAATTCCTCCCACAATGTCCCCACACACAGTCAGTATGCCCACACATATCCAGTCCCCTGCAGCCACAAAAATTCAACAGTCAGAGGATGGTGGCATTGAACAGGAGAGTGTGGCAACCATGGCATCTGTGACCATAGACAGTAGCCATAGCCAGAAAGCTGGCAAGGTCCCACACAGGCAGATTGACAGGAGTGCTCGAAGGAGGACATTCACCACCTGTCACAGGTATCATCACGAATAACTCGACGCATGTTTTGGTACATTATGGAGGCACAGACATGATCTGCATGCAACACTAGATGGATGCTCAGGATCATGGATGCATCACTGCCTGGCTTCCATGACTCCATCTACAACATTGGTGATGCCATGCGTCATTTTTCTGATGTAGTGGACAGATGGTGGGGTGAGACATTGCCAGTCCTTAACCATGCATTGTCTGTGGTGGAACATGTGGTGGGAGTAGGGAATTGGACACATGGACATAGGTCAGCACTAACAACAGTTGAGAGTGCACATGGCCATGCACAGTCATGCTCCCATAGTAGCAGTACCACCAGCACTACAGAAGGGAGGGTGCTGGCCACACCATGACATGGCAGCCCATTTGCATGTGGTCCTAGGCAGTCTCACAAAGGAGGCAGACCCAGCAGACACCATTCACAGTCAGCAAGTAGTACCTCATCTGACCCTGGGCATGGTGGTGTGAGAGATACTCCTGGCAGAGCCAGTTCCCATGTTTGTGGCCAGAGATGGTAAACTGTACATTCTTCCATGTATTGTCCACAGCTGTCCAACATACCTTTGTGTAGGGCTAGCACATGGCTTGACTGTATACATGCTCACACTCACACATCACTATCACTTGCAGGTCACCAACAGACACACACAGCTCCTCTCCATGGCCAGGCTGACCAACACCCCTCTAGATAGACACACACATGATGTCAACTTTGTGGCACAGCCTAGACCTTTGGCAACCTCACACCACACCCTGTGCATGTGATGATATCTGTTCTACATCCCTGTCATCCATACCATTGATGCAGGTACATGCACATATGTGTCTGATACACAGGGTGGCTATAGTACATTTAATGACAGTTTGTACTGCAGTAGTGTTAGGCCCTGTAAGTTGATGTCTGCTTGCATGTGTCATGAATACACATCAAAGTGTATGTACCTTTGTTCCATAATGCTGCATTGGTGGTAGTACTGCTGACTGACTGTTGTCGCCCACACCTCTTTCTGTTTCTGTTCCAAGGGTCTGTGTGTGTACACTGTGGAGAACTGGTGCCAATACAGTGGCTCAGGATGGCATGGTGGGAATGCAGAAATGTGAGTTTGCCAAGGTACGGCTGTATATGTGCATGGTTACATAGTTGTGTATGTGTAGAACAGTGTGTCAGGCACAACGGGGGCAGACAGCATATTCTTGCATGCATACCCCATGGCACAGCATGCTACTCTTGATACACGTCACCTGGGAGTTCAGTAGGATCATAGGTTCATAGGATCATAGGAGGTTACTACAGTAATGGCCCTGGGACCCTTACAAGGCTAGCCATTAGTTTATCCCCAGAAAGAAACGTCAGTCAGTACCTTTTGCCCCTGTCAATAAGGGACATAGGTGGGACCCCTGGGACAGAATTGTGGTTTCTCATTCACTCATCATGGTTGTGCTTGAAGAGGGTCAGCATGGTACTCTGTTTGACATGTATGGGGAAGTGTATTCCTGAGACAGGGCAGCCTCTGGGAGACAAACCTGTCTCTCCAACAAGTTGTGTTGATGTCACATATCGCATTCAGGCCTGTCATGCAGGTAATGTGGGAGGAGTTAGACTTATGGATATGGGGCAGCTGTAGCAGGGCAGGGTCCAACCTTGCCTTGTAGGCATGACACAGCCCACCTCTGAGCAATCTGTCTGATACCGAGTGGAGCAATAGTGATTTAAGCCTGTCTGCATGGACAGGCATTGGAGGCCATGGATTACCTTTGTGAGGTATTTACATGGCCTTTCCAGTTGGTCCACATGTCTGGATAGGTACATACCAAACGGGACATTGTAGTAAAATATTGTTGTACAGAGTGAGGACTATAGAGAGGTAACGGCAACCTTTTTTTCTGGATGCAATCCCTTTACCTGTGAGATGAACCATGTACAAGGCTTTACTGACCACTGCAGCTACAAGATGGTTGAATGGAAATTATCAACCTGAGTACCCAGGTCTCTCAAAACAGGTTGTGCGTTTAGGAGGTTGCTGTTGATGTGGTAAACAGTGGGGTTGTGTCTTTGCTGAATGGCAAGATGATGTAGGTTTTTGCATTTAGCTTGAGGCCAAGACCTTGGCACCAGTCCGTAGTTGATGTAAGACCCTTTTGCAGTATGTTAACATCATTTGGAGAGTCACTGACAGACAGCACCCAACTTGCAGTCATCCACAAACTTGGTCAGTACCTACAAAATATAGGTGGTGGTGGGTAACCTTCAGGTTTACATACATGTATGTTATTTGGGGGCAGCAGCTACTCACAGGGCCTCAGAATGTATACATATTGCACACACATAGGCAAGACAGACTAGGGTTGCCATCATATCAAATGCCCAATGTTGGACACATTTTGTAGTAACGTGAGAGGTGGCAGGAGAAACCATACCCACGGCAAGTGTAATGGACACAACCTCACTATTTTGACAAAATAACAGCTTAGTTTGGTAACATTTGCCTAGATTATGCTATTTCTCATAACATTTAGGTGTTTGTGCTTTAAAATGACTGTTTTATGCAACTATTAGAATACTGTAGAAAATGTTTGTTGTCTTACACTCTTGAAACATTTGTATTGTTTTAGTTTTTACAGGAAACACCTGTCCAAACATGGACTACAACTTGCACAGTGGGACAGGTGGTAACTGTAATACAGTCACACTGTTGCAAGGGAATATATGTATACACACACACACACACACACACACACACACACACACACACACACACACACACACATGCACATGAACTGTCCTTGTTGAGAGTAGAACCCCTACCTGTTTAGTTGTACATACTATGGAGCTATATATGTATCACAAATGCCACAGAACATATGTGCTTTTGAAGTCTCTGTCACTACTGTTCAGGTGGATGACATCTGCAGGCACCGTAAGGTTGCCAATGGGGGGGGGTTAACAAGTTTGCACAGGCTCTTAAAATTGTATAACCATTGCACACACACAGGCAAAACATCCACACTGCTACGAGATGATATGCTTATACACACACACACTCACAGAGTTAGCAGTTTTGTGAGTAGAACCCCTACTTATCTAGTTATTATACTATAGTACTACGTACTTATCACATGTGCCATGGAGCTAGTGTATTTGGAGAGTGTCTAACTGTGCTTCTAAGGTGGATGACATCAGTAGGCCCTGAAAAGGTTGCCAATAGGGGTGTTAACAGGCCCTTAAAATTGTATAACCATCATACACATATGCAAGACAGCCACACTACTGTAAGGGGATATGCTTAAACACACACACATACACTCACAGAGTTGCCAGTTTAGAGAGTAGAACCCCTACCAATCTAGTTATATATACTATAGTACTACATACTTACTGCATGGGGCACAGAGCTATTGTATCTAAAGAGTGTTTCACTGTGCTTCTAAGGTGGCTGACATCAGCAGGCCCTGTAAAGTATGCCAATGTGGGGGTTAAAAGGTAGGCATGGGCCTTAAAATGTATTAGCATTGCATACGCATAGGCAAGACATCCACACTGTTGCAAGAGGATACACTTAACACACAACTGCAGTGTTGGGATTAGAACCCCTACCTATCTTCATAGGTTCATAGTTTCATAGGTTGGTACTAGGCTATCAGCCCTAGGGCCTATACAAGCCTAGCCATAACAATTCCCTGGCTATTTCTTCCCACATTATTTACATTCCTGGACCCCTGTCTAGCAGGGCGACTGACGTGATCCCTGGGGTGAATTTCCTTTCTCCCATCCAATCGTCAAGGTTCCTCTTGAAGAGGTCCAAAGAGGCACTCTGCTTGACATGTATGGACAATCTATTCCAGAGTCTGGCGAGTCTCTGGGTCAGGAACCTATCCCTCCAGCATGTTTTGTTTATTGTGATGACAAGGTTTAGATGCCTGGAGTGTGTAGCTCTGAGGGATTGGGATTTCTTTAAGTGTAGCATGTCCAACAGCTCTGGGTTTGACATGGCCTTGTATGTTAAGCAGAGATCGCCTCTGAGTAGACGATATGCGACAGAGTATAGCTGGACTTTTGGCGGTCAGCGTAGGGCATCTGCTTTAGGCCTGTGATTCTTTTAGTGAGGTATTTCTGAGGCCTTTCCAGTTGTTGCAGATGTCTTGAGAGGTACATACCAAATAGAGCGTTGTATTCTATAATGGGTCTAATGAGGGATGAGTACAGTGGGACAATGACTTCCTTTTTTCTGGATGAAAAGCCCTTCGTGATGAGGTGTGCCACATAGAAGGATTTCCTGACTTTCTGTGTTTAGTGTACTGCCACCTATATGGTAATTCATGGATACATGTTTTTTCCCAAAGGGGATAACAATACATTTCTTGGCATTGAGCTTGAGCCCATGGCTCTGGTACCAAGCATCTGTTTCTGTAAGGCCCTTTTGTAGAGTATCCACATCATTTGGGGATTCAATAATGGCTCCCAGTTTGCAGTCATCTGCAAACTTTGTTAGCCAGAGTCCCTTAGTGTTGACCTGTACTTCAGAGAAGTAGATGCCAAACAAGAGCGGCCCCAGGACTGAACCCTGAGGTACTCCACTTGTCACTTGTCTGGAGCTGGATTTGGAGTCGGCTACTTTTACAGTGTGGGTTCTATCAGTAAGCCATTTAGCAACCCATTGGGTGACATAGGGATTAATGCCCAACTTAGTAAGTTTATCTATGATTCCAGAGTGGGGGATGGTGTCAAAGGCCTTGGCAAGGTCTAGATAGGCTGTGTGGACCACCTTACCCTTGTCCATGGCTCTGGAGACTGATTCAAAGAAGTCAATCAGGTTCAGGAGACAAGATCGGCCCTTCACGAACCCAAACTGGGTGGGGTCCAGTGTTTGAAGGCTGCCATTGTCTTTGTTTATAAGTTCCATGATAATACGCTCCATGGCCTTGCAGATAAGGCTTGTCAGACTGATGGGACAGTAGTTTCCGGGATCCAAGGTGAATCCCCCCTTGTGGATTAGGATAACTGTAGCTCTGCGCCACTCAGTGGGCACGAAACCTGAGGTGAGGCTATGATTAAACATGACACTTAGGTGAGGTGCCAGTTCATATTGTAGTTCATGTAGTACACAGCCCAGGATGTCATCTGGTCCCATGGATGTTGTATTCTTGGCTTTAGAGAGTGTGTTTTGTACCTGTGTGGCCGTTATTACTGGAATTTGGCAATCTTCCGGTATTGAGATGGGCCATTTAGGGGGTGAGAGGGGGGTGAAGTTGGCACTGAATCAATCTGCCAGGATATTGGCAATATCCTTCGGATCAGTATATTTAATGCCATTCTGTTTTAGCTCAGAGCAGATCTGAGCATTGCCATTTAGATTCTTGACATAGTTATAGAATGCTTTGTGGTTGTCTTTGGAATCTTTGGCAATTTTATTTTCGTAACTAGCTTTGGAGGATTTTATGAGGCATCTCAGTTTCTTACTGAGGCTAGTAAGGGAGTTTTTTGCATCCTGGGATTTTCCTCTTTTCTGCAAAAGTTTCTTCCTTTTGTTGTAAAGTTTGTTTATGGCAGGGGACCACCAGATTGGCTTCCTTTTTTTGGATGAGAGCATTTTGGTTCTACTTGGGATGGCACGATTCATGCATGAGTGGATGTGGTCGTACAGTGCCTTAGTGTAGGATTCAGCAGTTGAACTTTCAGTTCCCGTCTGCATGGGTGTCATGAAGTCTGTCACTTCTGACTTGAGTAGCATGAAGTTGGCTTTGGAGAAGTTTTTTTATGGTGGTTTCTTTACTGGGGTGGGGTGGGATGTGGATGTTAAGGGTGATTAGCTTATGGTCAGACTTGACTAACGAGGGGGTGACCATAGGTATGGAGCATTGATTTCCCATGTTGGTAATGACCAGGTCTAGGATATTGGCGCCCCTGGTGGGACTATGGATTAGTTGATCCAGGTCATTGGAATTTATGAATTCCAAGAACCATTGCGCAAAGGTGTTGGGACATAAGTAGTTTTCCCAGTTAATGGCAGGGTAGTTAAAATCACCCAGTATTAGGGTGTTTGGTTCTATCTTAATATTTTCCAGTATGTTTAGAAAGGTGTAGTGAGAATCTTGGGGTATGGTGGGGGATCTGTAGCAAGCTACAATTTGGATTGCAGTCTTACCTAGTGTTAGTTGCACCTGGAGAATTTCAGACACATTGTGTTGGCCAACTAGCCTGGTGGTGTGAATATCCTTGGTGAATATTGACACTCCTCCACCTTTAGTGTTTCGGTCCTGGTTTGGTGGCCAAAAAGTGTGTAAGAGTTGTAGCCTGGTATTGCAGGGGTGCTCTCTGGAGCCTTGAACCAGGTCTCAGTTACTGCACAGATATCGATGTTCTCCATTTTTAGGAGTGCCTCGAGAGAGTGCATTTTGAGGTTTAGACTTCTAGCATTGAGTAGCATTACCTTCAGATTTTGCATGCTTGTACGTGTTACAGTGGTGGTTTTGTCCTTTGAAGTTTGCCTAAAAAAGGCACTATAGGGGTGGCAAGACCCTTAGCCAGTAACCTGAATCCCAGGGATGACAGGTGCAGACCATCTCTGGCAAAGCATCGTAGTCTGTCAATCATGTCACCCCAGGCAGACAGATACTGGGTCCTCTTTGAATGACACCATAAGCTTAGCCAATTGTTGAAGTCAATCATTTTATCCTTATATTGTGGTATCATTCTGGGCGAAGGTAGGATGCTACTCAGGGCTAGGGTCATACCTGCCTGGGCCACATGATCCGAGAGCTCTTCCATTTCTCTTTTCATGTAGTCCAGGGAGGTACATCTCAAGTCATTCACTCCAACATGGACAATGACAGAGTCATATTTGTACTTGTTGTGGAGTGACTTGAGTGCATGCGTTATGTGGCGGATCCTGGCACCTGACAGGCAGCTGACTGTAATTTTCTCCTTATTCAACCTGGTGAAAGGGACATCAGTGTGCCGGACTATAGAGTCACCTATGACTAAAGTGTTAGGTACATTGTCTTGCCTTAGGGGCTGTTGCTGGGTGGCACACTGGTGTTGTGAACTATGTGACACATTGGTTGTGATTGGTGTTTGTTTGCGTTTCAGCTTCAGAGGTCTTTGTTGCTTGGGCAGGTTACAGTTAAGGGCCTCTGCATATGTGGATTTAGTGTTGCTATATGTGGGTGTTGGTGGTGCGGGTTTAGAAGGGCTATGTGTTGCTTGAGGTGTAGTGTGGGTGTTAACCTTCTCCTCTTGACTGTTTAGCACAATCTTGGGTGGAGAGAGCTTTGCTTCCATTTTGGCTATGTAAGTGCATCTCTCACAGGTTGTAGTGTTGGGTGGTAGGAGGAGAGGGTTGTCTGTGTACATGAGGCAATTGCTGCATTGCCCCAGTATGCCCAGATTCACCAGGTGGACAGGAGAAATCACCGGAAGCTGACCCTTGGACATGCCTGGTTTGGGGCTTTTTTTTCTTTGTAAAGTATAGGAGCTGTTTCCTTAGCAAGGTACTTTGCAATTATAGGCTGTTTAGTGCCTACTATTAATTTCTCCTTGTTAACAAGGAGAGTTCAGTGTCTGTATGAGTTTAAGGCTTCCTAGTGCTTTCCAGCAGGTATTAGAGAAAGTGCTAGTCACAGGGATGCTTAAAGGTAAGATTGAAAAGAATGCACTCTGCAGTGTGCACTAGAGAAGTTAGATGTGAAAGTAGGTAACTTGAGTTTTACCTGTTTAAAAAGTTAAGGTTTAGTGGAGAGTTACTATTTTTAAAACAGCAAGATGGATTGAAAGGGGTGGTCACTTTTGTATTTTGGTACTATGAAATACTGCAGGATGGCCAATAAATTTAAATAATTGAAGGGGTGGGATTTCTAAAAGGATGATTTTGTGATTACTCACATAAGCCAGTGAAAGTAGAGAGAAATGAGATATATGGTCAGATTAACATAAGAGGCGGGCAACTAGAAAGACAGTGGTATTTAACAAGACAACTTAAATGGGTGCGAAAAGGGAAAAATTCTGCCTGACTCAGAACAGAGAGAGCTGTGGTCTCTTTTGAAGTTTTAATATGCTGTTAAAACAGAATGCAAGCAAAACACAAGGTAAAGAAAACAAACTACAGTATTCAAAATATAGAAAGGCAATACAGTAATACAAAAAATAAAAGCAAACTAACCTTTCCTTCACAGCAAAGTGTAGCAGAGTCTGTGGTATGTAACTATCACATGTGCCACTGAGCTTATGCATTGATAGAGTGTGTCAATGTGCTTCAAAGGTGGATGACATCAGCAGGCCCTGTAAAGAAAGCGAACGTGGGGGTTAAGAGGTAGGCACGGGCCTGAAAATGTATTAGCATTGCACACACATAGCCAAAACAGACACAGTGCTGCAAGGGGATATACTTATGCATACACACACTCACAGAGTTGCCATTGTTGGGTTTAAAACCCCTACCTATTTAGTTGTATATACTATAGTGCAAAGTAATTAACACATGCACCTCTGAGCTTATGTGTTTGGAGAGTATCTGCCACTGCTGTTGGGGTGGATGACATAAGCAGCTGTTGACAGGGAGGCCACTGTTGTGGAAGACACTAGTCACAGGGCTATAAAGTGATAGACCACTGCACAGACATAAGCCTGTTGGACATGTGTATGATGGTGTATATGGAATATTTACACACACACACACACACACACACACACACACACACACACACACACACACACACACACACACACACACACACACACACACATGGTGGCTGATGTGAGATTAAACCCCCTACCTACCTATTATAGTTTCATAGTTTCATAGTATAGTACTAGGCTATCTGCCCTAGGGCATTTATAAGCCTAGCTAAAGTGTATGTGGCTTTCGCCACCCCATGTAATGATACAAAAGTGTACAAATTAAATTTAGTTTACTGTGCCTCTGTCTAGTAATGACACAGAGATGACCCCTGGGGTAAACCTACAATCACCCATCCATTCGTCAAGATTTCTCTTGAAGAGAGTCAGTGAGGGGCTCTGCCTAACATGGACTGGGATCCTGTTCCAGAGAGCGGGAAGCCTCTGGGTTATGAATCTGTCCCTCCAGCATGTCCTATTCATATTTGTGCTGAGGTTTAGATCTTTAGCTTTCGTGGCTCTGATGGATTTGGATTTTTTGAGGTGGATCATGTTCATTAATTCCGAATTGGACATGGCCTTGTACGTCAGGCACAGATCACCTCCGAGCAGGTGGTATGCTACTGAATAGAGCTGCAGCATTTTTAGTCTGGCAGCATATGACATATGTTGGAGACCCTTGATCCTCTTGGTAAGGTACTTTTGGGGTCTCTCCAGCTGCTGCAGGTGCTGGGTGAGATACATACCAAATGGGGCATTGTACTCAATCATAGGCCTGATAAGGGAGAAATATAAGGGTACAATGACATCCTTTGATCTGGATGTGAATTCCTTCATGATAAGGTTGGCAAAGTAGAAGGTCTTTCTAACAACTTTGGCGATGTGGGTGTCAAATGAGAGGTCACTGTCAACTTGGGTCCTCAGGTCTCTGATTACTTTTTCCGTACTTAATGGATTACCACCTATGTGGTAATTTGTGGGTACTTTGTTTTTTCCAAAGGGGATGACTATACATTTTTTGGCATTTAGTTTAAGGCCATGACTCTGGCACCAGTCATCTGTTTCTGTGAGGCTCTTCTGAAGGATGCATATGTCAGCTGGTGTATCGACTATGGTGCCTAGTTTGTAGTCATCTGCGAACTTTGTCAGCCACAACCCCACTCTGTTTGCCTGCACGTCTGAGAAATAAATGCCGAACAAGAGGGGTCCCAAGACAGAGCCCTGTGGGACTCCACTTGTGACTGGCTTAGAGTCTGATATAGCTCCAGCTATTCTGACTTTGTGGGTTCTGTCCTTTAGCCAGTTTGCAACCCATCTTGTGACAAACGGGTTTGCATTTAAGCTGTTGAGCTTGTCTATGATGCCTGAGTGGGGTATTGTGTCGAAGGCTTTTGCCAGATCCAGGTAGGCTGTATGAATTGCTTTGCCTTCATTGATGGCTCTAGTGACTGTTTCAAAAAAGTCCACCAGGTTTAGAAGGCAGGATCTGCCTTTTACAAAGCCGAACTGGATAGGGTCAATTGTCTGCAGGTCCCCGATGTCCCTGTTTATGAGTTCCATAATGATCCTTTCCATAGCTTTGCAGACCAGGCTGGTCAAGCTTATGGGGCGGTAGTTTCCAGGGTCCATAGAGGTGCCACGTTTGTGGAGTGGGACCACTGTTGCTGTACGCCAGTGTTCAGAAACATATCCTGTAGCAAGGCTAAGATTAAACAGCATTCTTATGTGCGGGCTAAGCTCCTCTAGGAGTCCACGTAGCACGCAACCCGGGACACCTGGTCCCATGGATTCTGTATTTTTAGCTTTGCTGAGAGCAGCTCTCACCTGGACATCTGAGATGTCAGGGAGGTTGCATTCAGCTGAGATAATTATTTCATCTTTTGGGGGAAAGGGAGGGGAGAAATTTGCACTGAACCTGTCTGCCAGTATGTTGGCAATATCTGTGGGTTCAGTGTATTTTTTGCCATTATGAACTAACTCTGAGCATATCTGAGGGTTTCTGCCCAGGTTTCTAACATAACTGAAGAAGGCCTTGTGGTTATCTTTAGTGTCCTTAGCGATTTTTCTCTCAAAGTTGGCCTTTGATGATTTTATGAGCGAACGTAGTTTTTTGCTAGTGCTGATCAGAGATGCCTTCCCTTTATGGGATTTTGCTCTGTCTTGCAGTAACTTTCTTCTCTTGTTATAAAGTTTGTTTATGGCTGGGGTCCACCAGATAGGACGCCTGCCTTTGGTGGAAAGGGTCTTGGTTTTATTTGGGATTGCATGATCTATGCATTCTTGGAGATGTCCGTAGAAAGCATTTGTGAAGGATTCAGCAGTGTGGGATTTGGTTTCCACTGGCCCAGGGGGCTTGAAGGATACCATTTCAGCCTTAATAAGTGTAAAGTTGGCTTTTGAGAAGTTTCTCACTGTGGTTTTTTGTGCTGGGGGTGGAGGTGGGATATGAATATCTAGGGTTATTAGTTTATGGTCTGATCTCACTAGTGAGGGGTATACTTCCGGTGTTGAGCATTTTGTCCCCATGTTTGTGATGATCAGATCAAGTATATTATTTCCCCTTGTGGGGGAGGTGACTAGTTGTTTCATCGCATTTGAGTTGATGAATTCCAGAAACCTTTGGGCTAGGGTGTTGGGGCTTGAATAATGCACCCAGTCTATGTTTGGGTAGTGGAAGTTTCCCAATATGATGGTATTTGGTGAGACATTCATATCCTCCAGTGTCTTCAGGAAGGCTGAATGGAGTTCCTGAGATTGAGAGGGTGGTCTGTAGCATGCTACAAGTTGTATAGCAGTTTTGCCTACGGTTAGTTGCACATGGATGGTCTCTGATGCTTTGTGCATTGCCACTAACCTGGAGGTGTGGGTGTCTTTAATGACTATGGACACTCCCCCTCCTTTTGTGGTTCAGCCCAGGTTTTGGGGTCGAAATGCATGATACGAGGTATAACCTGGTAGGGCTGGGGTGCTCTCAGGAGCCTTGAACCAGGTTTCAGTTACTGCAGAGACATCGATGCTTTCCATACTGAGGAGTGCTTTGAGAGCCTGCATCTTGAGATTTAGACTTCTGGCATTGAGCAGCATTACCTTTAGTTTTTTTCCTTTTTTGTTTTCTAAGGTGGTGGGTTTGTCTTTTGAGCCTTGCCTAAAAAAGGCACTATGGGGGTGGCAAGAGCCTTAGCCAATATCCGGAAGCCCAGTGGTGACAGGTGCAAGCCGTCCCTTGCGAAGCAGCATGGCTTGCCCAGCATGTCATCCCAAGCAGACAGACATTGGATCCCCCTAGAATGATACCAGTAATTGAGCCAATTATTAAAGCTGATCATCTTGTCTTTGTATTGTGGCATCATTCTTGGTGAGGGCAAGATGCTGCTCAGGGTCAGGGTCATACCGGCCTGGGCTACATAATCAGAGACCTCCTGTATGTCTCTTTTCATGTAGTCCAAGGAGGTACATCTCAGGTCATTCACGCTGGCATGGACAATGACGGAGTCATATTTGTACTTGCTTTGGAGTGACCTGAGTGCTTGTGTTATGTGGCGGATCCTAGCACCCGACAGGCAGCTCACCATTACCCTCTCTTTGTTCAGCCTGGTAAGTGGGACGTCAGTGTGTCTGACTATAGTCAGCTATTACTAGTGTATCAGGCATGGTGTTTCGCCTTAAGGGCTGTGATTGTTTGGCACACTGATTTTGTGTACTATGTGTTGCATGTGCAGTGTTTTGAGGTGGTATTTTCTTGGGTGTCTGCTTTGGGAGCCTCTGTTGTTTTGGTAAGTTTTTTATTAGAGCCTCCGAGTATGTCTTTGTGTTTTTATGTGTTTGGTTTGCAGTTGTGGTTGGTTTATATGAGACTGGGTTTGTTGTGTGTGTGGTTACCTTCTCATCATGACTGGTCTTGCTAGTCCTGTGTTGAGAAAGTTCAGCCTCCAGTTTGGCTATATAGTTGCATCTCTCACATGTGTTTGTGTTTGTTGGGAGGAGGAGAGGGTTGTTCAGGTACATGAGACAATTGTAACATTGTCTCAGGATTCCCAGATTAACCAGCTGAACTGGAGAGGATGTCAGTAATATACCACTCGACATGCCAGAATAGTATAAGGGAGTGATGTGAAACTGGGTTAGAGAGAGGACTTTGAAGGGAAGTGTATTAACACGGGTTGTAGGTGGATGTAGTGCTTACGTTAGTTTAAGGGTGCTTCACTTGAAAGAAAGGTTTTAGGAGCAAGTGCTAGGCTTATAATATAGCTTAATAGACTGATTTTGTTGAAAGTAGAGCTTTCTTAAGGGAAAAACTGAAGTGTAGACTTGGCGGAGCCAGGAATAGTTTAAGCCTGTTTAACTGGCGCTGCGCTATGCACAATCGCTAAAGCTGCGCAAATGCGGATTTTAAACAGGGAACTTTTGTGAGGGGCTTTGCTGCACGAGTTTCAGACTTGGCAGGCTAGATTAACAGCATTCTTATGGGTGTGTCTAGAGTCCAAAACAGCCAATATCCAACCAGTGGTGACAGGTGCTCTTGCATTTTCAGCATGTCATCCCAAGCAGCAGCTTGGACCTGAATGTCCAGTAAATTGAGCCAATATTGCTGATCATTCTTGCCATTATGAACTAACTCTGAGCATATCTGAGGGTTTCCGCCCAGGTTTCTAACATAACTGAAGAAGGCCTTGTGGTTATCTTTAGTGTCCTTAGCGATTTTTCTCTCAAAGTTGGCCTTTGATGATTTTATGAGCGAACGTAGTTTTTTGCTAGTGCTGATCAGAGATGCCTTCCCTTTATGGGATTTTGCTCTGTCTTGCAGTAACTTTCTTCTCTTGTTATAAAGTTTGTTTATGGCTGGGGTCCACCAGATAGGACGCCTGCCTTTGGTGGAAAGGGTCTTGGTTTTATTTGGGATTGCATGATCTATGCATTCTTGGAGATGTCCGTAGAAAGCATTTGTGAAGGATTCAGCAGTGTGGGATTTGGTTTCCACTGGCCCAGGGGGCTTGAAGGATACCATTTCAGCCTTAATAAGTGAGAAGTTTCTCACTGTGGTTTTTTGTGCTGGGGGTGGAGGTGGGATATGAATATCTAGGGTTATTAGTTTATGGTCTGATCTCTCTAGTGAGGGGTATACTTCCGGTGTTGAGCATTTTGTCCCCATGTTTGTGATGATCAGATCAAGTATATTATTTCCCCTTGTGGGGGAGGTGACTAGTTGTTTCATCGCATTTGAGTTGATGAATTCCAGAAACCTTTGGGCTAGGGTGTTGGGGCTTGAATAATGCACCCAGTCTATGTTTGGGTAGTGGAAGTTTCCCAATATGATGGTATTTGGTGAGACATTCATATCCTCCAGTGTCTTCAGGAAGGCTGAATGGAGTTCCTGAGATTGAGAGGGTGGTCTGTAGCATGCTACAAGTTGTATAGCAGTTTTGCCTACGGTTAGTTGCACATGGATGGTCTCTGATGCTTTGTGCATTGCCACTAACCTGGAGGTGTGGGTGTCTTTAATGACTATGGACACTCCCCCTCCTTTTGTGGTTCAGCCCAGGTTTTGGGGCCGAAATGCATGATACGAGGTATAACCTGGTAGGGCTGGGGTGCTCTCAGGAGCCTTGAACCAGGTTTCAGTTACTGCACAGACATCAATGCTTTCCATACTGAGGAGTGCTTTGAGAGCCTGCATCTTGAGATTTAGACTTCTGGCATTGAGCAGCATTACCCTTAGTTTTTTTCCTTTTTTGTTTTCTAAGGTGGTGGGTTTGTCTTTTGAGCCTTGCCTAAAAAAGGCACTATTGGGTGGCAAGAGCCTTAGCCAATATCCGAAGCCCAGTGGTGACAGGTGCAAGCCCCTTAAGAAACAGCGTGGCTTGCCCAGCATGTCATCCCAAGCAGACAGACATTGATCCCCTAGAATGATACCAGTAATTGAGCCAATTATTAAAGCTGATCATCTTGTCTTTGTATTGTGGCATCATTCTTGGTGAGGGCAAGATGCTGCTCAGGGTCAGGGTCATACCGGCCTTGGCTACATAATCAGAGACCTCCTCTATGTCTCTTTTCATGTAGTCCAAGGAGGTACGTCTCAGGTCATTCACGCTGCATGGACAATGACGGAGTCATATTTGTACTTGCTTTGGAGTGACCTGAGTGCTTGTGTTATGTGGCGGATCCTAGCACCCGACAGGCAGCTCACCATTACCCTCTCTTTGTTCAGCCTGGTAAGTGGGACGTCAGTGTGTCTGACTATAGTCAGCTATTACTAGTGTATCAGGCATGGTGTTTCGCCTTAAGGGCTGTGATTGTTTGGCACACTGATTTTGTGTACTATGTGTTGCATGTGCAGTGTTTTGAGGTGGTATTTTCTTGGGTGTCTGCTTTGGGAGCCTCTGTTGTTTTGGTAAGTTTTTTATTAGAGCCTCGAGTATGTCTTTGTGTTTTTATGTGTTTGGTTTGCAGTTGTGGTTGGTTTATGTGAGACTGGGTTTGTTGTGTGTGTGGTTACCTTCTCATCATGACTGGTCTTGCTAGTCCTGTGTTGAGAGAGTTCAGCCTCCAGTTTGGCTATATAGTTGCATCTCTCACATGTGTTTGTGTTTGTTGGGAGGAGGAGAGGGTTGTCTGTGTACATGAGACAATTGTAACATTGTCTCAGGATTCCCAGATTAACCAGCTGAACTGGAGAAGATGTCAGTAATATACCACTCGACATGCCAGAATAGTATAAGGGAGTGATGTGAAACTGGGTTAGAGAGAGGACTTTGAAGGGAAGTGTATTAACACGGGTTGTAGGTGGATGTAGTGCTTACGTTAGTTTAAGGGTGCTTCACTTGAAAGAAAGGTTTTAGGAGCAAGTGCTAGGCTTATAATATAGCGAATAGACTGATTTTGTTGAAAGTAGAGCTTTCTTAAGGGAAAAACTGAAGTGCAGACTTGGCGGAGCCAGGAATAGTTTAAGTCTGTTTAACTGGCGCTGCGCTATGCGCACAATCGCGCAAAGCTGCGCAAATGCGGATTTTAAACAGGGAACTTCAAAAGAGCTGGAAATGGTCCAAAACGACCAATTACTACAAGCTCTTGTGCTGAGGTCACTCCTTCAGGGACAGATAGGCTGCTCAAGGCTCCCCACTCCCACTGGTGAGCAAAGAAACTTCCTTCTATCCAAGTAAGTATTAATACACACTACACCTCACTGTACTAGTTGCACGCACCACTGGTAACAATTGGTGTGTAAGTGGCTGCAGTACTACATCACTCTATACCTTTCTGTGTGTCTCTCTCTCCATCTCTCTCTCCCTCTGTCTGTCTCTCTCTATATATAATGTATATATATATATATGTATCTATATAAAACTCTACAGATACATATATATCTTATATGTGCCACATACTGATAGATAAGGGTAATTATGTCTGATGGGGATAGGGAGAGACAGTTAGGTATACATAGCTGTCTGTATGCACAGAGATATATTGACATCTCAGTTCTATAGGCAGATGAGGCTTCAGACATTGGCTGAAATTAGCTAAGCGTAGGACCATGCCCAGTGTGACTGTCAGTACTTACAAGGGGACTCCAGTCCAGACCTACCTATACTCCAGTCTGGGATTTTGTGTGCTACAGCCAATTGGCTGGTTACCTGATTATATAATCCAGCACCTCCCTGATAGCATGCCCAATGGATTCCCCACCTGTGTGCAGGTCATAATATCTGACTCCTACCTAGGGTGTGTACAGATTGTATTAGACTGAACAGGGTTTTTCATCATATATCTATCATGTTTTACATAACAATGTAATTTCCTAGTACATCAGCGGCAGATCATTATAGATTGTCTTGGAACTGCTGATAGACATTTGAGTTACTGACTCCATACACAACAGGGAATCCATGCTACTGCACAACCTGTTCTACTCTGCACTTTCTACATTTGTCTGGCCAGTAGTTCATCCTTCTCCTTATCTGTGGGCCTTTGTCCTGCTCCTGTTCCTGGCTTTGTCCACAGTTGCAGCTCTATGTAGTTCTAGGTATACTGTGACTGGAGTACAAGATGTAACACCACACACTGGATTACAGACTTCACACCTCTGACTGTACCTGTTTTGCAGGATGTCCAGCATTGCGCCCCATATATCTGGTCTGGTCCTCAGACAGTTTGTGTTGTATTGGTATTATAATGCTACATGGTGTCCATATCTCTCAACCTGTTAGAACAAGAAATCTGGACAAAGCCATATATAAAAGTGGGACACAGGTCCAATAATAGGGACAATTTTTTAATATTGCTCTTCCAAACTTAGTTGGTAGAATGTTTTTGTATTAGCATGAATTTTCTGAAGGGTATGGAGTCTGCATCTCAAATGTCTGTCATTATTTTCTAACATCAACCTTTATTGATTTGCCACTAGTTTGCCAGAAAACTGCAACGTTATGAAAAATGGACCAGACATATGAGGCAAAACTGTGGACATTCTGTGAAACTCTATATATTTAAGAGGTATGCTGGTGCCCACTGACTTGTTGTCAGTACTGACACAGTTACATGTTGTGCTTAACATCCTGCTGCTACTCTGACTTGTTACGACCTGCTGTTCTACTAGCCACTGTATATGTTACTCAGAACTATCTGTGGTGCCCTGTCCCTCCATTATCTCTGGCTTTGTCCAGCTTTCTTGCAGTAACAAATACTGCCATGTGGACAGTCTGTAGAATTCCTACCATTGGTGTAGCTGACATGCAAAATTGTGACACAGCCAGTCATGAACCAAGAACACCATCAATCATGGTAATGTACTTAGCCCACTAAGCCACAACAGCCACCAGACAGTGCAGACAGTGCAGTTTAATTCCTTACACTATCAAGCACAGACATACATAGCACATTGACCCCTGCATATTGTAGAAATGGAACATGTCACCAGGTTGATTGGGACAGCCCTGGGATTGTGTGGCCTGCTGCTATTACCTTGCAAACATAATGTTACTGCAGTTGTATGGGAACATGGGTGTGTTAAGGGTAGGGGACTCTAGCATTGACAGTCATGCACCTGTCCTATGACCCCACAGTTTGTCATTTCCCTCACTTAGAGCAGTGGGTTTTGCTGCCTTGGAGCCTACTGCATATTATGGGGTGGCCAGTATTGGGCTGAGAGCTCCTGTTGTCCCACATAGCTGTCAGTTGTCTGCAGGTTTCTTAGTAGCCCACTCTATTCCCTAGCATACATGCAGCAGGTCCATACATATGCTACTTTAGTCTAGTACCCCATACATTTGTTGTAAAGAAGAGTGACTTACCTTGTGCCTGCAGCAGTTGAGATCACCATGCTTCAGGGCTGAGTCTGTCAGATGCATGCAGTACACAGCCAATATATGGCAGGTACAGGTTGTGTGGTGTGGCTGGCATCCTTTTTACTATGTATGTTAGTCAGAGTGAGGTGTCAGTCCCTAGGTCCCTAGGATGTCACTGCATGTGCTATGCATTGACTCTTTGCCAAGGCCAGGGCATACTGGGCATGCCTATGTCTGCCTACAGGGACAGGCTCAGGAGGTTCCTCCTCTGAGCCCCCCTGTGGCTGTGGGGACCTTGGCACTGGTGGGGGGCTGTGTGTCCCTTCCCTGTAATGTTCCTGCCAGAGCTGTTTCCGCAGGATCATATTGTGTAACATGGCACATACTGTGAACATGTGTGCACATGTGGCTGGAGAGTATTGCAGGGCTCCACCAGATATATTAAGGCTGCATAACTGTGACCTAAGTAGCTCAAATGCATGCTCTATGATGTTCCTAGTTTGTGTGTGTTCCTCATTATGGCATTCTTTGGTAAGTGTGTGCATTTCTGATGGGTGTCATCATCCACGGGTCCAGTGCTTAGCCAGCATCCCCCAGTAGATGGCTGTATGGGATGTCCCCCCTGGCAAACATCTGGTATAGCTATGATGCATGCCAGATGTGGGATTCATGGTAACTGCCAGGGCTGCCAGCACATGCATTAATGATAATGCCCTGGGCATTGCACATGACCTGGCAGTTGATGGAGTGATACCCCTTGAGGTTGACATAGACTCTACCCTCATCACCAGGTAGTGCTTTGATGTGGACATGAGTACAGTCTATGGCACCCAGTACCTTAGGGTAGTGTGCTACATGGCAGAAGATATGCATATTGCTGGCCCTCTCCTCAGGGGTGTGGGGTAAATATATGTGTTTACTGGCATGTGTTTGCATGGCAGACAGGAACTGGTGGAGTACACTGGATGCAGACACCTGTGAGACCCCCATCATGTCCCCAGTAGGACTTTGAAAAGTATCTGTAGCTAGTATTCTAAGGGCTACACATAGTTTTGCTTCCACTGGGATGGGCTCTCCTCTGTTGGCTCTGGGATTGAGTTGAGCTTGGCAAAGGTCAGTGAGTTCTTGTAGTATGTCCCTGTCCAACCTGTAGCACTTTACTATCTCCAGCTCAAGTAGCCCCTGGAAGGTTACCCTGGGTCCGAACAATCTTCTCCTTCTCAGTCTGGGCCTATTGTCAGCATCAGCATCATCACTGACCTCAGCCTCTAGCACATACAGATGTAGCAGAGCAGCAGTAGCCCCTATCATTTTGTCAGTTAAAATTCCCAAGTGTGTACTCCAATGGTGCAGAGTATGTGGGAAAAATCAGACTGAAAGGTGTATGCATACTTTATAGTGGTGTGCTGCAGATGCAAGCCTGTGTGACTGGCTGACTATGATGCATTCCACCTGTTAGGTCTATCACTGAAGGTTTTGAATGGTCCAGTGTCAGTGGAACAGGACTTAGTCATTTATAGTTAATTTGCTTTCCCAGGCTATTTCCTTGTATTTTTTTTTAATTTCTTTTATTGCTAAGCACTGGGGAATGACATGCAAACCTACGGCACTAGTATAAACAGTGCTCGGCAGTTTAGACACACCCCCATGCACTAGCATGCTCAGCTTAGCTTACACCAGCTAAAACACGTGCTATGGGGCTAAATACAGCTTAGCAGCACTGGACACACACCCCTGCTTAGCTGTGCTTAGCTGAGTGCAAATGGGTGTCGCTGAACTCCAATCCACTTAAACACAGTGTGACACACCCCCTTTTGATGTTAGCTACCTGATCGACTAACACCAACACAATTCTGGCCCTACACAGGTTTTATCTGTGGACACAGTAGGCCATTTTTGCTATTCAGTAACCTCAGCTCATTTGCATACAGATCCTTGCATATTCCCTGGATACTTCACTACTCCAGGGCCTGCCTCCTTAGCAAACACTGAAACCTGCCATTGTACACTATGCATGGGGGGTACTATAATACATTATTTTTGCAAATGTCTTATTTTTAATATTTCAACATTTTAATATTTTTTTTTGCATAACGGCATGTTTGAGCATTCTGTGCACCATGAAAATGTAATATGTGTATTAAAAAAATAATATTTTACAATGATTTGCATTGCCTATTGGACTCACTAGGCATAGTGTTGGCCATTTTCATCCCTACATTGCAATATCCAACCTAATTTTTGGACTTTTACAGCCCGTTTAATTTTTTCATTTCTGTACACGGTTACTTTCCATGTACATTTCTGACATCAACACGGCTCCTACAGGGGTACTATGCAGCTTACTGAATTGCAAATCAACCTCATTTGCATGGATTTCACCTGCTTATGAGGTGATTTGCATTCCACGGACACTTCCATGTTCCCACACTCGTGCATGCCCTTCTGATCTGTTTACTAGATCACTCAGCTGCTGGTTTTCGTGTTGCAGCCGTGCCATTATGCCTACACAGAAAATCACTCCATGTAGGCTTTACTGAATTCCCCACTTGGTTTTTCTCCTACCACTTCTCTAACCATCTTGTCCAAAGTTAAAATTTTCCACTTGTTCTTAACTATATCGCAGATATTCTGTATGTCATGACTATATGTAATCAAGCATCTCAATCCTATTGATTCTTTCTGATGTCTGCTAAAGGATAAACATTATTTACTGTGGATGAATATTTAGATAAATACGGTCTGCCTCTTGTCTCTCTCAGATTTGAGACATTATGCATTTCCCTCATAACATTATGTCTCCTGTATTCTCTGTTCTGAAGGTCTTGCATCATTTTCTGTGATTCATGTTCAAAAATAGGATCATCAGTACAGAGTCAAGAGATGCAAAATAATTGTCCTCTGATGACTTGAGGGAATATATGTCTCAGATGCATACTATTGTAATGAAGCAAATGATTTTTCCAAAATTTTTTCCAAAACATATGTGTACCTAACTTCCCAGTCATGCTTCTTGTTAGTGAGACATCAAACAAATTAATTCCTTTTCTTGAGATATTTAAGATAAATCTCAGGAATGATGTTGAATCTGTGAGATATTGAACAAACATCGATAACTGCATGTCATTTCCTGTCCATTGAAAAAATATATCATCCACAAATGTTTTATAAAATGGGCTGTATTGCAGCCATTCATTCAAGTCATTAAATAAGAAATCTTCCCATTGTGCTAAAACAATGTTTGAATAACTATTCGCACATGGGGTGTCCAAGGCCACCCCCCATTTTTGAAGAAAATAGTCACCATTGAAAACTAGAACATTATTCTCCAGGATCAATTCTACTAACATACTTATTAGTTGAACTTCTTTTCTATCATATATATTTTTCACTGTTAAAAAGTTCCGTATAGCATTAATCACATATCCATTGGGAATAACAGTAAAAAGACTCATCACATTCACAGTAGCCATATAAAAGTCAGTATCTTTGTTGAAGGTATGTAAAAATGCTGAAAAAGAACTTAAAAAATCTTCAGTATCTTTTAATATGGTAATAGCTTTAGGTAAAGCCTTCTTTAATTGCACACCTGTTGGTCATCTATTTCAGTTGACCAAATGAAGTTGACTACACAAATGTCGATGCTGGGGTTCTTTAACCAGCTGCCCTAAACCTATATACACATATTTAGCTGGGTGGGGTAGGGTTGCATGGGGTCTTGCCTGCCTGCATAAAATACTGGGAGGTATTCAATAAAGCCTACATAGACATTTTTGACTGTGTGTGCAGCACAGCTCGATATACACATACATCCATGAATATTTTTAGATTCAGTAAACTCAGTAAACATGGCAATTTCTGTAGCATGCAAATTACAGCATAAGAAGCTGACTTGTATGCTAATGAAGCAAACCAACATGCTGGAGTGATTTGACAAGCAACCTTGCAGACTCCATGCTCGTGTTGCCCTTGCATTCGAAAACTTCAAATACAGACATGGAAAGGAGTCTGCATAGAAACAAGAGTAAGTAAAAGTGATTAGATTTGAACAGAACTGACTTTAACATGTAACAGCAGACAGATTATGACATTAGTAGATAGAGTGATGCTACAAAAGTATAGTAACAACATCAACAATCCTTTTTAAGTGCCATGATATTAATGCAGCTGTGCTCCCCCACTCCCAAATGAAGAATATACTTGTAACTAATGTAGACAGCTAAAAGTGTAAACCCAATAAAACAGACTATTCGTACTGTCATGTAAGTATATGCAGTATGTATCTGATGGTATACTGTCAATTTTTTATCAAAACATGTATTCCTCTGTGCAGATATATAGCAAAGTAATACCCTCCATTGTGTGGACAACATTTGGTTCCTCTTCAGTTTCCCTGCCTACACAGTTACCAAACATATAGATTCAGGGCTGTCAGCACAGTGAAGATGCAAATGAGGTTGAAATTCATTAGAATTGCTGAATCCCAAAAAACTGTAACTGTGTAGGATGTTCACTTTGTGTAGGTACTTCCACGGTGTTTGTTTTCAATGGATGGCAACAGTGAATGATGACATGGGGGGTGTCAGGTTACACTTATAGAGATGTACATGTGGGTCTGTGAAGTGGGAAAGTGCATGTAAGCAGTGCACAATTCACAAGGTCTGCTTCATCCTCTTTATTGTTTTTTAAAAGGTGTCATCTCTGTCTACGTTAAGTAGTTTTTTTTTTAATTTTTTGTCATTGTTTACACGATGCAATGCTTGACACAACCACAGGAAACAGAGGAATGAATGGCAGTTTTTATTGTGCTTGTCATATAACTATTTCTGTGGCAGCACATGTATGTATAGGGCTAGAGTATAGATGATCCTGGGTTCTAGTACAGGGTCTGCAACCTTTTCTTTACTTTTTGAGCTTCATGTTTGCATGATATCACGGGAAAGGAGGAAAGTAATAATAAGATTACCTGTGTTTACCTTATTTAATTGTAGGTGCATGAAGCAGTGTGAAGGTATGCATTGCACACCAGTGAGCACTAATGGCATTAACATGCTCAGTTAAGCTGCAGGTGTTTTTCATAGGTGCTAATTACAGCATAAGCAGGTGTTTTCCAGCATGCTGGAGCTATTCAATAAGCTATAAAACATCCATGTAGCCTATATTCTATTTTTTCCTGAATACTTCAGTACCATTGGTTCATAGGTTCATAGGTTCTTAGGTTGGTACTAGGCTATCAGCCCTAGGGCCTATACAAGCCTAGCCATAACAATTCCCTGGCTATTTCTTCCCACATTATTTACTTTCCTGGACCCCTGTCTAGCAGGGCGACTGACGTGATCCCTGGGGTGAATTTCCTTTCTCCCATCCAATCGTCAAGGTTCCTCTTGAAGAGGTCCAAAGAGGCACTCTGCTTGACATGTATGGGCAATCTATTGCAGAGTCTGGGGAGTCTCTGGGTCAGGAACCTATCCCTCCAGCATGTTTTGTTTATTGTGATGACAAGGTTTAGATCCCTGGAGCATGTAGCTCTGAGGGATTGGGATTTCTTTAAGTGTAGCATGTCCAACAGCTCTGGGTTTGACATGGCCTTGTATGTTAAGCAGAGATCGCCTCTGAGTAGATGATATGTGACAGAGTATAGCTGGAGTTTTTTAAGATGGTCAGCGTAGGGCATCTGCTTTAGGCCTGTGATTCTTTTAGTGAGGTATTTCTGAGGCCTTTCCAGTTGTTGCAGATGTCTTGAGAGGTACATACCAAATGGGGCATTGTATTCTATAATGGGTCTAATGAGGGATGAGTACAGTGGGACAATGACCTCCTTTTTTCTGGATGAAAAGCCCTTCATGATGAGGTGTGCCACATAGAAGGATTTCCTGACTGTTGTGGCGATGTGGTTATCGAAGGTGAGACCACTGTCCACCTGTGTCCATAAGTCTCTTATCACACTTTCTGTGTTTAGTGTACTGCCACCTATATGGTAATTCATGGATACATGTTTTTTCCCAAAGGGTATAACAATACATTTCTTGGCACTGAGCTTGAGCCTATGGCTCTGGCACCAAGCATCTGTTTCTGTAAGGCCCTTTTGCAGAGTATCCACATCATTTGGGGATTCAATAATGGCTCCCAGTTTGCAGTCATCTGCAAACTTTGTTAGCCAGAGTCCCTTAGTGTTGACCTATACTTCAGAGAAGTAGATGCCAAACAAGAGCGGCCCCAGGACTGAACCCTGAGGTACTCCAATTGTCACTTGTCTGGAGCTGGATTTGAAGTCGGCTACTTTTACAGTGTGGGTTCTATCAGTAAGCCGTTTAGCAACCCATTGGGTGACATAGGGATTAATGCCCAACTTAGTAAGTTTATCTATGATTCCAGAGTGGGGGATGGTGTCAAAGGCCTTGGCTAGGTCTAGATAGGCTGTGTGGACCACCTTACCCTTGTCCATGGCTCTGGAGACTGATTCAAAGAAGTCAATCAGGTTCAGGAGACAAGATCGGCCCTTCACAAACCCAAACTGGGTGGGGTCCAGTGTTTGAAGGTTGCCAATGTCTTTGTTTATAAGTTCCATGATAATACACTCCATGGCCTTGCAGATAAGGCTTGTCAGACTGATGGGACGGTAGTTTCCGGGATCCAAGGTGGATCCCTCCTTGTGGATTGGGATAACTGTAGCTCTGCGCCACTCAGTGGGCACAAAACCTGAGATGAGGCTATGATTAAACATGACACTTAGGTGAGGTGCTAGTTCATATTGTAGTTCATGTAGTACACAGCCTGGGATGTCATCTGGTCCCATGGATGCTGTATTCTTGGCTTTAGAGAGTACGTTTTGTACCTGTGTGGCCGTTATTACTGGAATTTGGCAATCTTCCTGTATTGAGGTGGGCCATTTAGGGGGTGAGAGGGGGGTGAAGTTGGCACTGAATCGATCTGCCTGGATATTGGCAATATCCTTCGGATCAGTATATTTAATGCCATTCTGTTTTAGCTCAGAGCAGATCTGAGCATTGCCATTTAGATTCTTGACATAGTTATAGAATGCTTTGTGGTTGTCTTTGGAATCTTTGGCAATTTTATTTTCGTAACTAGCTTTGGAGGATTTTATGAGGCATCTCAGTTTCTTACTGAGGCTAGTAAGGGAGTTTTTTGCATCCTGGGATTTTCCTCTTTTCTGCAAAAGTTTATTCCTTTTGTTGTAAAGTTTGTTTATGGCAGGGGACCACCAGATTGGCTTCCTTTTTTTTGGATGAGAGCATTTTGGTTCTATTTGGGATGGCACGATTCATGCATGAGTGGATGTGCTCGTACAGTGCCTTAGTGTAGGATTCAGCAGTTGAACTTTCAGTTCCCTTCTGCATGGGTGCCATGAAGTTTGTCACTTCTGACTTGAGTAGCATGAAGTTGGCTTTGGAGAAGTTTTTTATGGTGGTTTCTTTACTGGGGGGGGGGTGGGATGTGGATGTTAAGGGTGATTAGCTTATGGTCAGACCTGACTAACGAGGGGGTGACCATAGGTATGGAGCATTGATTTCCCATGTTGGTAATGACCAGGTCTAGGATATTGGAGCCCCTGGTGGGACTATGGATTAGTTGATCCAGGGCATTGGAATTTATGAATTTCAAGAACCGTTGTGCAAAGGTGTTGGGACATGAGTAGTTTTCCCAGTTAATGGCAGGGTAGTTAAAATCACCCAGTATTAGGGTGTTTGGTTCTATCTTAATATTTTCCAGTATGTTTAGAAAGGTGTAGTGAGAATCTTGGGGTATGGTGGGGGTATGGTGGAGTAGATAGAAGGAACATTTAGCCCTGAAATAAAATTGTGTCAGCTGCTGCGTTTGCAAGGTAAGTCCTGAACCTAGAATGTATTCTTTAATAATATTATGGCATATCCTTGTATTTCTTAACCTGGTGCAGTAATCAAATAAATAGTGTTGGATTTGTACAGAAAGTACCTTAACATATAACAGCAGACACTTATTTTACTTATATGTGTCCATTACTAAGGTTTTTTTCTTCTTCTTATTATTTTTAATTGCACTTTTTGCATGATGCTCCACATAGTGCAAACAGTGGAAGCTGAAACTGGCTTTGTTTATCTAGTTTGCACAAAGTGTGGAGACCACCTAGGAAGCAGACAGTGAAAAATAGAAAATGGATGCATTCCATTAATAACCTTGGCAATTGTGAAAACCCAACCTGGAGTACAGATGGTACTGGGTTCTAGTACAGAGTGTGATTGTCCAGGGTTCGAATACAGCATATTCCATGCAGTATTACTTTTACTGATGGAGTAATCTATGAAGTATCACATTTATGATCAAATATATGACTGCAGGTATACTGTGTACTATAGTCCTGTAAATGTTTTCTTGCTATCTGGACTAGCATGGCTTAAACTTTTGTGAAAAACACATACACAATTGCCTATACATGCAATTGCTTGCCACTGCTGCATTCTGCTTCTCAGATGTTAGCAATGTGGCTCACATTTGCACACTGCTTACCTACATGTAAACAGATGTAACTCACATACGTGTACACTTTGTTAACTATTGCACAAATCCACTGCTCACTATGCTATGGAACTGTATATATAATGCTATGTTATTGGTGTTTATTGTTCATTTTCTTTGTATGACATAAAACTACATGTGGAAATATTGCAAACTAAGGGCACAGTCTGACTATACGTCATATATTTACAATACATCCATGTGTTGTCCCCCCACACCAAGCAGTACAAACCTGAGGTCTCAGTATTTCTTCCACATATATATCAACCGCAATACAAAGTTTAATATATAATGTTGTGTGCTCCCTCATTGACAGGGCCAGTGGGTGCTGCTCACAGCCTTGCTCAGCTAAACCCAGACATCCAACTATGCTCAGTAAGGGCACTTGTGTTGTTAGACAGCTAGGTTTCTACATATCCTAGTGCTGTTAGACTACTGGCATTATATAAACCTATGAATCTATGTGCCTGTGTGGGTCTTCCAACCTGCTGTCCCCCACATGGCCTACTGATATCATCCACTATAAACTGCAGCCATGGAAAAGTCAGACTTGTGTAATGGAGCTTGCATTAAGTACTGTGTTGTGTAGTCTGTGCACTTAGATTGGTAGGGGTTCTGTTCTCACTATAGTCAACTGTGTATTTGTGTGTATGTGTCTAGACAGAAGAGCAAATGTGTATCCACAGTTAATCCCATAAATTGACAGTATTTTGATTCTTGCACCTGCTTACAGATCCATTTCAGGCAGGCATCCCAAATTCTTCTCTCCAGCATGCACAACTGATGTCATCCACTATAAGTTGACCTGTAGCCATGTAAAAGTCAGACTTGTGTCATGGTATCTGCATTAAGTACAGTGTTCTTTAGTCTGTGGACTTAGATAGGTAGGGGTTCTGTTCTCACTGCAGTCAACTTGGTGTGTGTGTCTCTAGTTAATAGAGTAGATGTGCTATCCTACAGTTACCTCTCCAATGGCACGGCTTGCCAGTATTGTAATACTTCCATAAACCTACACATCCATTTCATGCAAACCTCGCAACCTCTTGTCTCCCACATGGCCTGCTGATGTCATCTACTATAAGTTTACCTGCACTCCTGTAAAAATCAGACTTGTGTTGTGGCACTTGTGTTAAATACTGCATTCTTTAGTTTGTATACTTAGATAGGTAGGGGTTCTATTCTCACTGCAGTCAACTGGGTGTGTATATGTGTATGTGTGTGTGACCTGCTACTTGACATTACAGAGAACATTTTACACCAGCATGTGGAACACTGTTATTACTATATGCTCAACAGACAATGCTGATGTTATAAGTTATATAAGATTATGCATATGCAGTTATTCCACCAGGACATGATAAGACACTGGCCTGGTGGCCAGGCAGTAGTCACCTCATCTGATATCAGACGGATTACAGTGACATATATTTTAATCTATCCACATACATCATGGTATGGTTTGTAGGACCTGTGTTATCTTAATGAGAAAGCCCTGTGGTCTGTTCAGCTGCTGCTGTCTGGTGAGATACATGAAAAAGAGGGCATTATACTGTATTACTGTTCTGATGAGATCTGACTACAGTGTTGTCATACAATCCTAAGATCTGAATGTGATGCTGTGACTTATGATGTCTACCATATGTTTGTACTGGAAAATCATTAAAGAGAAAAGTTACAAAATAATGAGACAAATTGCAGTTTCTAAATTTACAACCCTTACAAAAGAATACACTATACAGTAGTGAAATGATGATGCTATCCACTGTATAACTTGGCAAGGCAAATATAAGTGACAGATACAATTATTAGCTCAATACAAATGCAGATATACTAAGCACTAATGTAAATATGCACCCCGTGCATCAGACATAAAGCTTTTGTATCCCTGAATCCAAAAGAGAGAAAACAGGGATATGGCACTATCATCACTTGCACAAGGTATTGTGTAGGGGGCAGGAGGTCTAGGCTGACACAAAAGGTTGGTGAGTGTGTGTGAGTAAGAAAGGGAAGCAGGCAAGCTGAGCCAGTCAAATACTGTGTGTGTGCATCTGTAAGGGTTTTCCATGTGAAAGTGGTGTGTGAGAGTCTGCAAGAACACAGCTAAGCTCAGTGCTAGCTCTACGTCTGGGTATGTTGGGTAGGTGTGAGCCATGGATGGTAGAGTTGGCAGTTCATTGTTGCCACCCCCAACCATGAGAACTGGCTCTGCCAGGAGTTGCACTGGTACCTCCATGCCCAAGGTCAGATGCAGTGCTGCTACCTGAACATGACTGATGTCTGCTGGATGTGTACCCTTCACAGGAACATCCAGGACCACAACCTCATGGCCCACCATGTTTTGGTGTGGACAGCACACTCACCAATGGAGCAGTGGAAGTACTGCCACTATGGGAATGTGATTGGGCACAGCCACGTTGGCTATCAGCAGATGTTGTGGCTGAAATATGCCCATGAGGATGCCATTCCCCTCCCAGCAGACATTCCATCACAGACACTGCTTGTTCCAACATGTCATTCATTTGATCCATTGCATTGGCAACACGGTGGAGACAGTCATGCATGTCAGACTGTTCCACATCTACAACCCTGAGCATTTGACTGGAGTATCTTTCTGAATGTGCCTGTGCCTCCATGATGGCCTTAAACATACATTGAGCAACATGGGAAGAGACATCTTCACCAGGTGGAGGAGGGACAGCAGGCTCCCTCTGAGCACCCCTATCAGCCCTCCTGCATGGCACCTCACCCACACTTTGGCTACAGCCACAGTTAACAGGCACTGAAGCTTCAGTAGTCACACTTCCATGATCAATGTCCTTGTCCTCTACCTGTCCAGCATCTGTGAACTCAGTGGACTGGGTAGGTGTAGGCCTACTGGCTGTGTCCAGGGAAAATGAAGGGGGTGGCTGGATGTCAACCTCTGTGTCATATTCAACCTCTGAACCCCCCGCTGCCTCAATTTCACCACCAGCATCATCAATGTCTGCTGAGACACTGACATCAGATGACACAGGGGCCACACTCCCACTGTCATGATCACTTGTGATAAAAAGGAACAAATGTAGGAATACATTATTACCTGCGCTACTATGGTGCAAGGTATGCTGAACAACTAACAGTGCTTCCACTATTAGAGACACTATAGCCATGCACAGAACAGTGTTTAAAATGAATAAAGCGGGGTGATTTGTGCTTTTAATACACAGAAGAGGCCTAAAATGACACATTATAATATTTCTTTAAATTGATCTGCAGTACTGGCATAAATGTATTTGGCTTATCATCTGCAAGAGGCATATCTTACTGGATTCCTGACAGTCCTGAAAGAAGTTAAGCAAGAGGTAAAGGCAACATCATCACATTTAACAGTAAGACAGGGTAATACATGTACTCTTCTATATCTGCATTAACTCTACTTTCAACAAGAGCATGGCTGACAACTCCAAACTAAGCTTATAATTGTAGCAATCTTCAATCCCCCCCAAAAGTACCTTTGACACAGAAGTAGCATTTATGGCAACTGTTTACTATACAACAGTATTCAACTGGTTATATAACAAAGCCTACCTGGAAAGTCCTGCTGGGACTCAGAAGAAGTGGTGCCCATGTCAAGGACATACTGTGGTCTGCTCTGCTGTGAGCTCTCATGATGGAGGATATTCACCAGGAACTCTTCACTGGGGTAAGAGGTGATTCTGTAGTGGGCCCTCCCCTGGTTACCCTTTACTCTTGGGCAACTGCAGCTGCTTACCTCAGTGCAGTGGTAATCATGTCAGTGACACTGTGGCACAGCTGTTCATAGGTTTGGCTGTGTCCACCCACAGAATTAATGTTCTCAGCAATGTCCTGCCATAATTATAGCCTGTGTGCCATATTGGGGCAACCCCTTTCCAGCAGAAATGCCCCATGTTGGCAGAGAGCATCATCAATGATGCTGTTTTCTGCATTGCTGAATGGGGGTCTCCACCTCACTGATATTGGTTATGGCCTAAAAGACAACAAAATGATAATAAACATAAGTATCACATAACTACAAAGTAAATGCTCCAGATAAAACAGTAAAGATAGCCAATTAGTATTATCCACTGGAAAAATATAAAACATTCTACAGATGTGAAATACTAACAGGCAGGATGTAAAACAAGGAGAGTAGCAAGAGCAACATATCCCTGTTGTGCAGTAACTCAACTGTGCTCACCCGAAGAGAACAGCCCATTCTAGTTTGTGACATAAAAGTAACTCATCTTTGCTCCCCCACCCACAAAAGAACAAGCAATTGAACCATTTGCTAATAAAACATCTTTGAAATGTTAAACATGCTTTCAAAGGACCTGTCCCTGAAACATTTGTACATATTTATCACACAGCATTGTATTTTCATGTATTGTCAATTATGTGTACCTCTAAAATGGCTTGACAAACAAGGCCATGCCATCAGTTCACTTCTAACTAGTACATACAGGTAAAAGTATAAAAGCCTTTGCTTCACATTATTCATAAATATATCCAGCATATGCATTATTTAGGTAACAAAATGGAAGTATACATGCTGGAGTTCAATACTCCTCTGTAAAGATATTTTGTGAAGAAATATGCTTCTGTGAAGTCCAGTAAACATGTAGCATCAGTTTGGTTAGCTACACATTTGCCTTTTTATAATAGAGTAGATTATTAATGGATTGCATATGACTAACCCTGTGTTTCAGAGATGCTAATTGCAGCATAAGCAGTTGAACTGCATGGTAATCAACCAGTCAGGTGGACCTATTCAACAAGTTTTAAAGCATTCATGCAGACTCCATGCGTTTTTCCTGCAGATTTCAAAAGTTGTGGAGTACAGACACATAAAGTCTACACAGACAGAATGTTAGGAGCTGCTACTGCTTTAATCCATTTGTATGTGCTAGAGGATGCAGACAATGCTGCTAATAGGCCTAGGCTGAGACATAGAAGAGTTTTCAGGTCACATCTAACTTATCACAACATACACGACATGGATATTGTAGAATGCTACAGGGTTGACAGGAACACACTACAGGAACTCTGTGACCTCTGCCAGCTTCAACTCGCGCATTAGCTGTGAATTTCTTGCATCACAGTCAGCCCTGAACTAACACTGTGGCAACTACTGCATTTACAAGGTTAGTCCCAAACGTGTACTGTACTGTATAATAATATTATGGCGTGTCCTTGTATTTCATCACTTGGTACAATAAGCAAGTAAAGGGTGGGAGATTTGCAAAAACAATCAATGCAACATGTGACAACTGACAGTTATTTGACTTGTATGTGTCCATTAGCAAGTAGTAGGCCTCAGGCATCAAAGATTCACACATTCATACCTCTTCAAAGCACTGATGATCTGTGCATGCCCTCAGTTTAGCACCATACATTTGTAAAGGGAAATAATTACAGAGAGAAGTTAGAAAGTAATGATACACATTGCAGTTTCTGACTTCACAACCCTCACAAGATCAAACAGGCAGGATGCAAAACAAGGAGAGCAACAAGAGCAACATATCATTGTTTGTGCCATAACAGTAGCTCAGCTTGGCCCCCCTTGAAATAACAATGTACCTTAGCATGTGCCATAACAGGAACACACCTTTGCCTCCCCCATTTACAGGTAACCTGTAAATGGTTCATCTCTAAGGCCCATGCTTACACTTATCAATGCTATCAGAACTTGTCATATATTTGGGATGCATGGCTAGGCTTAAAAAGGTCGTTGTGGTCGTTAGCCTAATAAACACCCATAAATCTATGACTCTATAAACCCCCCCAAAAGAGCAGTTATGCCATCCAACCTGACCTTCATTTGATGGCAACTGCATATCATCGTATTTCCAGTTAATATCCTTACACATTTTAAGTTAAATGATACAGACTGGCTTACATACTGCATGTCTCTGAGCACTTGTCAGATAACTGATGAATGACCAAAAAACACAGTCAGGTAAGACAAAGCTGTATATTTGCAAGCAATAATCATAACAGGTTGTGTGATCACTAAGTGCACTATATCCAAATCTAACAGTTTATGCCTTGATATCAGTGTACATTCAGTTGCAATTGGTTGCGTGAGGAATCACTTAATTTCTTTGCTGCAAAGCTGTTTGCGTGGCAAAGATGGATAAGGCACTCATCCTGTTATCTGAAGGTGCATTGGAGTGAGAGTTGAAATCCAGATCTATGTAGACATATCTCATGTGTACTAATATTTTCTACTGTGTATGTCATAGACTGATTTTCCTCATGTCAACTATTTATCAGTTGTTTTTTTGGGGGGGGAGACAATGTTTGAGCTATGTAGCACTTAGCACAAATGGGTTTGGCTATGCTCATGTGGTTTGTGTGTACAGTGGCATTGCACAAATTGGACAAATGGACCACCCAGGTAGCAGACAGGACCCAGACAGCCACAAACATAAACCAGATGCATTCAATAAGACTATTGGCCATCATGCAAGCAAGTTGCCCTCCAGTGTGCACCCTCGAGTACTGTGCTTGTGTGATGGTAAGCTATGCACAACATTTTCAAATGTTGCAAAACCAAAAAGTGCACACTCTCAGTAAGTGCAAGATGTGCAATTGGTGGGAAAACATCATTCTATATTGGTCTTGGTCTGTGGTAGGCATGGCAGGCATTCATGGAGATGGTTTGAGATTCTATGCTTAAAGATGAGGCGTCCAGGAGGCCAAAGTGTTTGTTGACTCTAAGTGAATAAACATGGTCCCAACCTATTGCAGAAGAACTACTGTGGCTCGGATTACAAGTCAGAGGCATGGAATAGTCTTGGCCAGGCTTTGACCAGTGCTACCAGTATCCCGGCACTGGTTAACAATGTAGAAATCACTACAGAAACTTCAGATGAGGAAGCGGGATACCCTCAAATGTTAGATCGAGGAATGTAGGACTGGGGGCACCCCACAGATGTGTAAGTATCAGTTACAGAGAGTACATGTAAGACTTAACAAGCTGAATATAGTTAGGATTGGTATTCATATTGGTATTCTGTTCTGTTCTCTTATTTTTCTGCAGCTGTCACAGACTGAGAACTGAATGAATGAACCCATGCTACAATATTGGCATGGATGTGAGATGTGTGTGGTATGTATGCACCTGAACAATACTGTCATTGTAGCATTAAAAGTGAAGACACATTTTTGGTTTATTATACAGTTGTATCAAATTGAGCATGTATCTCTCAACTGTAAAAGGAAAGTATGCATGCAAGTAGTCTGTAGGCCAAAACAACAGTTCAGTATTAGGGAGTAGTCAGAGGCTGTGGGTTCAAAAACTACACTTTCCAAATATACAGTACTGTTAGGTTTCCATCAGTATTGCAATGTAACATCAGACCTGTACACCAGTGGCATCAATGGCCTGCTGCAAACTGTAATCAGTATAATTGGGGAACACATATATGTACAATATATGCACACATCAATGATTGCTTGCTGCAATCTGCAGTCTAGTGTGCACCTGTTATGAGCTGTGTAGTCTTAACAGTAAAAAAGTTATTTGGTAGGAGTTGGTAGTCTTAAAAGTAAAGGTAACAGAATAGAGGCAAAAAATGTATCAATGCATTGTATGTCACATATGAAATTATTAATGTTCTCCCTTTTTTTCCCCTCTCACCTCAGTCCTTATCTTTTATTTTTCTCCCACAGCACAGTGAGCTAGGCCTGGCTCATGGGATCCACTTGCCCCACTCCACTAGCTACAGCATCAAGGCCCAGCATATCTAGGACACAAACTTGTAGCACCCCCTCTGCTGTCTTTGTACTACCTGGCCCCTCAGGTAGTTCAGCCCTGCAGGATAAGCTGGTGCTTCCCTCCAGAAGCAGTAGCAGAGGTGGTAATTTTATCATCCGCAATGAACTGCCAGGGTTGGTGCATAATATTGTGCACCACACAGTTGGTGCATACCTACACTGGATGGAGACACTCTTCTTCATCATTGTACTGAAATAAGCAGATGCAGACATCAGACACTACAGCCACTGGTGCAGTGAGGTGACAGTGATGACAGTCCTGTGGGTGATGAGTCAATTCTCACTGTCACCCAGCTTCACATCCGTGGATTCACGATGTCCCCACCCTCACCCTAACCATGGTGTACACCCACCTCTTGTGTCCTTCACCATCCCTGTGTCTTGTCTTGTATGTCCTGTCTGTATGTGATTGCTTCCTCACCTACCCAATCTACCTGACCCAGACATACCTATGTTCTTTCACCAACATTCCTGTCTCTCTCTTAAAAAAAAAGAGCACCTGAACCAAAACAAAAATGTTGTCCCATACATAGCTTTCCATTTCATACATGTGTCATCTTGACACACTTGATTTGGTCCAGTTGGCTATACAACATGATTGTGTTGTGGTCACCCCTGTCTCTGAGGTTGACACTGCAAATTCAGCTAATATTTTGCACATCTGAACATTTTTTACTGTTGAAGAATTGGATAGCTATGGTTCTGTTCTACATCCCTCCTGTACATTTCTGCCCTCCTTTTAATTTGTTCTTCTTCCTACTTGCTCCCCATTTCACCATTTTTCTATCTTTCCTATTTCTTTTCTTTAAAGCATAATTTCGAGATGGTGTGCATTGCACACTAATGTGCAGCTATAGCAAAAAGCAGTTATAAGTGTTATATAAAGCTGTATTGGAAACCACTACCATCTAGCCCAAAACATATGCATTAATCCACAGAGTCAGTTAATTAGCACATATATTTTAGAGACTCCATACCGACTATCACACTTTATAATTTGGATTTACACGTAAAAGTATTTGAAACTGTTACACACACCTGGATTCAAACTGTGTACCATCTGACCCCAAAAATGAATGGCTCAATGGAGTAACAGATGATGCTACAGACTCAGTTGAGTAGAAGTTATATTGTGCAGACTGAATAGCAAATGGCAGACTTAACTGCTGTTGCATACACCTGCTACTTAACTGAATCTCTGGCTGCAGGTATTAATTCAGTTAATGCAGTGATAAGTTTCTTTTTGAGGCCATATCGTATTGGTTCTGAATGCAATTGTAGATAAAACATTTAACTACTTTTGTATTAGTGTTGCTTCACAATGGTGTGAGATGTGCACTATTGCACACTAATGCTTTATAAAATTAAATGGGTATTACACAAAAGTGCTTTATACCACATTACTGGGGATTGTGCAAGGATGTTTCATACAAAATGAATGCAGAAGATATGACATTGGTGATATGGGGACCAAGCATGGAGGAGTACAAAGGGAAATCCTTGCTAAACTGTGACAGTTACTACTGATTGTATAAAATACATCTGCTACTTAACTGACACTGTGACAGCAGTGTTAATGCATTGTTGTTGGAAGCAGATGTTACTGGGTTTGAATGTGGGTGTAAGTAGTAATTTCACAAGTATGTATGATACTTTTAAATATATTTACTTATATTGCTACAGTTCACTGATGCTTTGCTTTAGTGCATGATGTGCACCACTGAGAAATTATATTTTAAAGAAAAGAAATGGGGAAGATAGGAAAGTGGTGAAATAGAGATCAAGCAGGGAGAAAAACAAAGTGAAAGGAGGGCAGGAATGTGCAGGAGGGATGTAGGAAAGAGCCATAGCTATCCATTTCTTCAACAGTAAAACATGATCATATATTCAGAATATTAGCTGAATTTGGACTGTCACCACCAGAGAGAGGGGTTACCACAACACAATCATGTTGTATAGCCAATTGGACTGAATTAAGGGTGTCAAGAAGACACATGTGGGAAATGGAGAGCTATATATATGGGACATTTTTTTTTGGGACAGGTGCTCTTTTTTTCAGAGAGAGAGAGGAATGTTGGGGAAGGGACATACAGTAGGTATGTCTGGGTCAGGAAATATGGGTAGGGGAAGAATCAATAGTAGACAGACAGGAAATACAAGACAAGATACAGGGATGGTGAAGGGCACAAGAGGTAAGTGAACACATGGTTTGGAAGAGGGTGGGGAAATTGAGGTCCCATGCATGTCAAGCTGGGTGACAGAATCGAGTCCTCACCCACTCGACTGTCATCAATCTCAGCTCACTGTGGCACTGGCTGCAGTGCCCGATGTCTGCATCTCCTCTGGGCATTTTGAACCAGGATGGAGAGCAGACATTCCATTCAGTGTAGGTGTGCACCCATAGTGTGGCGCACAATCATATGCACCATTCCTGGCAGTTCTTCTCAGGTGATAAAGTCACCACCTCTGCCACTGCTCCTGGAGGGATCCACAAGCCTATCTTCTAGGGCAGAACTACCTCAGGGGCCAGGTAGTGCAGGGGCAGCAGAGGGGGTGCTGCCAGGTCGAGCACCATAAGTTCTGGTTAGTGGTGCTGTAGCAGGTGGAATGGGGGCATGAGGATCCTATGGGACAGGTCTACCCCACTGTGCTGCGGGGAATAAAAAATAAATAAAAAAGAGAAGATAAGGGGTAGGGTGAGAGAAAAAAAGGAGAACACTAGTAACTTCATATGTAACATACAAAACATTGATACAGTTATTTGACTCTGTTCTTTCACCTTTATTTTTAACACTACACACTCCTAACAAATTTCTTTACTACTTTTAATGCTACTCAGTTCATAACAGATGCACACTATAGTACAGATTGCAGCCAGCAATCTTTGATGTGTGCATATATTGCACATATGCATGTTCCAGTTATACTAATTACAGTTTACAGCATGCCACTGGTATAGAGGTCTGAAGTTACATTGCAATAATGATGAAAACCTAACAGTATTGCATATTTGAGAAGTGTGGGTTTTGAAGCCACAACTGCTAACTACTCTGTGATACTGTACTGTTATTTTGTCCTACAGACTACTCCATGCATACTTTACTTTTGCAGTTTAGAGATGCCTGCTCACTGTTATTTGAGAATATGGAACTGTTACTTTGTGCTGCAGACTAAGACATGTATACTTTCTTTTATAGTTGAACTATGCATGCTCAGTTTGATGCAACTGTACTAAATACCAACTAAGCTATCTTTAACTTTTAATGCTACAATAACAGTGCTGTTCTGAGGAATACATACCACATGCTTCTCGCATCCTTGCCAATCAAGTGGCATGGGATCTCACATTCAGTGCTTGCTCCATGGCAGCTATGGAAAAAACAGAACAGATGAGAATACCACTTGGAATACCAGTCTTACCTATATTCAGCTTTTAACTCTTACAATTAGTCACTGTAATTGATACATACACATCTGTGGGGTGTCCCCTCATATTAAATTCCCAGATCCAGTGGTCAAGGGTATCCTGCTTCCTCCTCTGGAGGTCATCAAAATGATGTTGGCATTGTTCAGAAGTGCAGAGGATACCTGTAGCACTGGTTAAAGCTCTGGCAATACTGTTCCAGGCTTCAGGCTTGTATTCTGAGCCTAAATAGTCCTGCTGCAGCAACCTGGGCCCATGCCCCCTAACTAGGAGTCCAATAAAGACTTTGGACTCTTGAATACCTCACCTTTGTACTTGGAAGCATGCTCCTCGCCAGAAACACCACATATGACTATCATATATCAAGCCCAATGTAGAATGAGCATTTCCAGCCAATTGCATTTTTTATCCTGAAGTTTTCCTGCCAATTGCACGTATTGCGTTTACTGAGAGTGCACACTTTTTGGTTTTGCAACAGCTGAAAATGTTGCACATCGCTTAGTATCGTGCAAACACAGTAGTCAAGGGTGCACACTGCCAGGCAATGTGTTTGCATGACGGTAAGCAATACACAACAGTGGCAAGCATTGCATTTGCTAGGTTATTTAATATACAGGCACTTGTGTAACTGTGTTAATCAAATGGGGAGGCCATGGCAGTCCAGACAGCAGAAATGTACTTGCATGAACATAATACACAGTATACTCACAGTCATAATTTTGATAATAAATGGGCAATACATAGATAAATAAATAAGTAAATAACTGACACAGTATTAATGTCTCAGCCCTCATACATATAAATGTTACTATCAGCTAGACTATGTCAAGTGTTATAAGTGAGAGTGAATATAATGTGAAGTGTAACAACATTAAAAGTGTATGAAATATGCTGTATTTGAACCCTGAACCATGTGTATGGTAGTCCTATACTTACAGCTGTTGCCACAAGTAGGTTGAGAAAGCAGTTTTGTATGTTGCACTTCATTGCTATAATCTGGAATGTCACAATAGTTAAACAAAGTTTGCACACCCTGTACTAGAACCCAAGAGCAGCTGCACTCCAGGCCTGCACTTAACACCTGCTGCCACAGAATTACTTCCATGACATTCCATATCTTAGTATTCATTGTAAAGTTCTCACTATTAATCGCAGAGCAATGCTGCTTATTGTGTTTGCGCAATGGCAATACTATGAATTGAATGTATCCTGTTTATGTTTGTGGCTGTCTGGGTCCTGTCTGTGATTTGGGTGGTCCATTCATCCAGTTTGTGCACTGCTGCACTTCATGCAAACCAGATAAACATGGCCAAAAAGATTTGCACTACATGGCGCACCATGCAAACACTGACCCCCCCCAAAAAACAAAAATGGAGAAATAGTTGAAATGAGGTAAAACAATCTATGACAGAGCCCCAAACAAATTTTAATGAAGAAAACTAAAGAAAGGGAAAAATAATTGCCATTCTGTCATATAATCTGCTTAATCTGCTTTCATGGCCAGCAACCTTACATAGAAATGCTATCTGCATAATACTTCCCAGCTGTCTAGATTTTTGCAGAATGTCCAGATTTTTGCCTCATATTTTTGGGCTGTTCCTTGTAAAATTTGTGTTTTTTTGGAAAATTACTGAAGATTGAGGTCAATAAATAATGACTTACATTTGAGTTTTCTACTTCATATCCTTCAGAAAATGCATGTGAACACAAATCCTATTATTCTAGCTACGTTCTAAGTTTATAAGAACAATATTTAAAACATGTCCTTATTTTTGGGCCTTTGTCCCCTGATTATTTTAATCTTTGTCCAGATTTCTAGCACTAATATGTTGAAAGGTATGATCTGCATTCATATTAGAGGCTTCGAGGCTAGCAACACTGGTGTGAGCAGTGAAACCTGGCTTACATGCGCTGCACCTCATCAATATGCATGGCACAATGCTGCATGATGAGCAACTTCACGTACACAAAAACACTCCGTGTAGGCTCTGTGTGAAACCTACATGGAGTTTATTGAATCCTGGTGACTGCTTCATTTCTTTATGTTTGGTTTCAGTCTAAAAAGACAGATGCTTTTTACTTCACTCTTTTGAGCTTTCACTATTTGACACATACATACACAAGCACACAAACGCACATATATATAATAGCTTTATCTATATCTATATCTATCTAGCTATGTATATATATATATATATATATATATATATATATATATGTTTGTGTGTGTGTGTGTGTATACATAATCCATCTATACCTATATCTATGTATCTATTTATATATATATATATATATATATATATATATATATATATATATATATATATATATATATATATATAAAGAGAGAGAGAGATATTTTATTTACATATATATATTATATAGTTATGTCAAGAATCTAAATGGCAATGCTCAGATCTGTTCTGAGCTACAACAGAATGGCATTAAATATACTGATCCCAAGGATATTGCCAATATCCTTGCAAATCTATTCAGTGCCAACTTCACCCCCCTCTCACCCCCTAAAGGACCAATCTCAATACCAAAAGATTGCAAAATTCCAGTACCCACGGCCACACAGGTAAAAAATGCACTCTCCAAAGCTAAGAATACAGCATCCATTGATCCAGACAAAATCCCGGGCCATGTACTACAAGAACTACAAAATTAACTGGCACCTCACCTAAGTGTCATGTTTAATCATAGCCTCACCTCAGGCTTCATGCCCAATGAGTGGCGCACAGCTACAGTTATCCCACTCCACAAAGACATTGGCAACCTTCAAACACTGGACCCCACCCAGTTTGGTTTCGTAAATGGCCGATCTTGTCTCCTCATCCTGATTGACTTCTTCAAATCAGTCTCCAGAGCCATAGACAAGGGTAAGGCGGTCCACACAGCCTACCTGGACCTTGCCAAGTACTTCAACACCATCCCCCACTCTGGAATAATATATAAACTTACTAAGCTGGCATTAATCCCTACATCACTTGATGGGTTGCCAACTGGTTTATTGACAGAACCCACACTGTAAAAGTAGCCAACTCAGAATCCAGCTCCAGACAAGTGACAAGCGGAGTACCTCAGGGTTCAGTCCTGGGACTCCAAATCCAGCTCCAGACAAGAGACAAGTGGAGTACCTCAGGGTTCAGTCCTGGACTGCTCTTGTTTGGCATCTACTTCTCTGAAGTACAGGCCGGCACTAAGGCACTCTGGCTAATAAAGTTTGCAGATGACTGCAAACCGGGAGCCATTATTGAATTCCCAAATGATGTGGATATTCTACAAAAGGGCCTTACAGAAACAGATGCTTGGTGCCAGAGCCATGGGCTCAAGCTCATTGCCAAGAAATGTATAGTTATCCCCTTTGGGAAAAGCCATGTACCCTTGAATTATCACAAAAGTGGCAGTACACTAAACACTGAAAGTGTGATAAGGGACTTAGGGACACAGGTGGACAGTGGTCTCACCTTCGATAACCACACAGCCACAACAGTCAGGAAATCCTTCTATGTGGCACACCTCATAGCTAAGGGCTTTTCATCCAGAAAAAAAGAGGTCATTGTCCCACTGTACTCATCCCTCATTAGACCCATTATAGAGTACAATGCCCCATTTGGTATGTACCTCACAAGACATCTGCAACAACTGGAAAGGCCACAGAAATACCTCACTAAAAAATTGCAGAACTAAAGTCCTATGCTGACCATCTAAAAAAATCTCCAGCTATACTCTGTCGCATATCACCTGCTTAGAGGAGATCTCTACTTAACATACAAGGCCATATCAAACCCAGTGCTGTTCGACATGCTACACTTAAAGAAATTCCAATCCCTCAGAGCTACATGCTCCAGAGATCTCAAGCTGGTCATCACAATGAACTAAACATGCTGGAGGGATAGGTTCCTGACCCAGAGACTCCCCATACTCTGGAATAGACTGCCCATACATGTCAAGCTGTGCGCCTCTTTGGCCCTCTTCAAAAGGAACCTTGATGATTGGATGGGAGATAGGAAATTCACCCCTAGGATCACATCAGTTACCCTGCTAGAGAGGGGACCAGGGAAGTAAATATTCTGGGAAGAAATAGCGAGGGAGTTGTTATGGCTAGGCTTGTATAGGCCCTAGGGCCAATAGCCTAGTACCAACCTATGAACCTATGAACCTATATATAGGCAGTTCATTTAGTCAGAATTCAGATGGTCAATTTTAACTTTGTTCTACATTACATTACATTACATCAAACTTATCTGGTCAACGTATATTGAATAAGGTAAAAATGGACCATTTGCATGTGTGTTTGAATCTGTATTTTGTATGTGTGTGTGTGTGTGTGTGTGTGTGTGTGTGTGTGTGTGTGTGTTTGTGATTTGATTACTGGGTGAGTCGCTGGCTGTGTGAGATCTCTAATGGTGGAGTAAAAAGATGTCAGAGTTGGTATATTTAATTAGTGGGTGGTGGGGGTTCGGGGGGGCAAAAGCACCATTTTCTTTTTTTCAATAATTTTTGGTGTGTCTGTAATTTTAAATTTAGTGGGTTTGATAGACTGAAATATTTCATTTTATATATATATATATATATATATATATATATATATATATATATACACGGATCTACCTGAGTAGATCGAAACGTCAGAACACCGACAAATCGCCAGAAGATCGACAAGGCAGAAGACCGACGGAGGAAGTCACCGACGCTGAGAACACTGAGATGGGGAAAGGATGTGTAAGTATGCGGTAGTGACGGCCGTTAGGGTGCGAGTAAGGTAAGTGTGCGATGTTGGCGGTTTGTAGGGGTAGGGGTGGGATAAGTGAGTTAGGGTTAGGGCGCGGGTTAGGTAAGGGTGCGAGTAAGGTAAGTGTGCGATGTTGGCGGTTTGTAGGGGTAGGGGTGGGATAAGTGAGTTAGGGTTAGGGCGCGGGTTAGGTAAGGGTGCAGTAGTGATATATTTTGGGTTAGGGACGGGTTCAGTGAGTTAGGGTTAGGGCGCGGGTTAGGTGAGTGTGCGATAGTGACGGACCTTAGGGTTAGGGTTTCGGTTAGGGTTGTAGATAGTTGTGTATGTAAGGGTTAGTGTTGGTTTGTAAGGATTTTGGTGTGCTTGTGTTGTGTGTGTGGGTTTTGGATAGGGGATTTGTTTTGTTTGTTGTTATGATGTGTTGAGTGTATGTGGTGTCGTGTTTGTGAACTGTCGATTATGTGGTGTTGGTGAAGTGCGTGTCGGTGTTATGAAGTTTCGATCTAGTCTGGTAGATCCATATACACATATATGTGTGTGTGTGTGTGTGTGTGTGTGTGTGTGTCTATATCAGTATAAACAGACACACACACAGACACACACACACACACACACACACACACACACACACACACACACACACACACACTAGTATTTTAAGATGGCTAGTGCTGTCATGGATTCCGGTTCATTGTGAGCTGACATTTTAATTTCAGTCCCAAATGCATGTAATGGGATTACAGATGCACTTAAAATAAATGTTAATGTATAACATTTTTTCAGCTGCATGTGTCACCTCATTATGCAAGCTAGGATGAAATAAAAAAAAACAGGTCACGATGATTAGTGGTACTTGTTAGCACTAGCAGTCTTTGAATATTTCCTACAATATATGCACATAATATATGCAAACACACACACACACACACACACACACACACACACACACACACACACACACACACACACACACACACACACACACACACAGAAACAATTCATATGGAGTGACTTATACACACAAACTTATTTTTCTAATAGTAAAAGAATGTTCCTGATTATATAACACTGATATTGCATGGAGTGGCTTTGGAACAGAGCACCTTTTCCACATGTGAACTAAGGCTATTTACTGCTAATAACAACAAATCATATTATTGACTCTATTAGGAAACAATCCATACAGTGTAACTTAGGCTTTGGTTATAGTAAGTGCTTACATGCACTGCTTTTGATATATTATAAAGCATTGAATATCTGATGCAAGTACTTGAACAAGGAAGCAGCCACAAAGCAGCAAACCATTATGGTAATATGAGTGTTTCTGATGTTAATAGTGGAATGTTACTTCAAAATTAATAATACTGAAGATTAAATTAGTAGTTCAGCACTGATTAATTTGTGCCAGAAAGTTTAGGTTCTTTCCCAGTTTAATAGTAACAGAGAGACTTGCACCAAGACATTGGCCAGTATTCAGTCAATTTCTTTAGTACATAGTATGATTTGTGGGAAAAGGCCACACACAGGTGTGGTATAGATCATAGTCCCCTTAGTCACAACTGACCAGCAAGAAAAACAGCACAGCAATAGTAATATGCAAATGAGCATGTCATGATATGCAAATTAAAGTGCAGTCTGATGAGTGTATAATGAGATACAAATCAGCATTTCTGAAGCAGATCACAATACATATCAATCCAGGATTCCATGGCTTCAACAATAAATTGTTGGAACTGGGAGATGTCCTTACAGAAGACAGACACCTTGCCTGTCATCTCCATGGTGACATGTGTAGCCCTAGCACCACGTACAAATCATGACCCAGTTCTGATGTGACTCTACAGGAAGCTTCTGTTAGGCTGCCATAGAGTGGGTATGCCCACATCAGATGTTGTGCATCTACTGCCACTTGTAGGGTGGGTAAAGCCACTTCAGATGTAGTGCATGTAATGCTGGCTGTAGTGTGGGTGTATCCATATCAGATGTAGTGCATCTACTGCAACTCGTAGGGTGGGTATACCCAGATCAGATGTAGTGCATCTAATGCTGGCTGTAGTGTTTGTATACCCAGATCAGATGTAGTGTCTCTACTGCTGCCTGTAGGGTGGGCATACCAACATCAGATATAGTGCATCTACTGCTCCTCAGGGTAGGTTTAACTATGACAGATGTAGTACACTCTACTGCTGTTGCTTATGCTGCTGCTGCCACAGGGGGAGCAAGGCAGTACTCTCAGTTATGGGAAGCCCCTCCACTGGAGTTGGTGTTTGCTCATGCTGTACAGTCTTAAGATCACTTGTGAGTGAAACTGTATCTTCACCCTGAAGAAGAGATAGTAGGCCACTCTGGAAGCAGACAGACAGACAATGTCTCTCTATCATCTGACTGTGACTCATTCTATGTCTCAGCAGATTTGTCAGACCCTACATTGCTGCTGATGTCAGCCTATTATCCTGATCCAACCTGTACAGGTGTCACTGTAGCGGTGGTCCAGCCTATTTACAAGAACAGAGTGAATGTGAGACCCTGAGTTGTGCATGCAAACAGTAGTGCAGAATAAACTGATAAAGAAAAGACACATACCTCTTCTGATTTTCATGTATGCCTGCACATCTGACACACCTACGTGGAACATATGCAGTGGCATATGCATCCTGCCTATATCATCTATGTGCATTATTACTGTATAAATATTCATTATCGTTACTTACCTGGCAAATCTCAATTTTGTGACAAGGAAGGGCTGTCTGTTCCTGAAAACTATGTCCAGTTTTCCAGGTATGTTACCTAGTCTTCATCTTCTCCATGTAGGGACACTAGGACGACTGCCTTGTCAGATAGGTTGCAGTGGGAAGTGTCTCCTCCCTCCAGTGGCTGACCACTCTGCTGCTACATTGAGTGTCATATTACTGGCTCACCTGATTGTATCAGTGACATGCCTCTGACATTGCAGTGTTGTGTGATTCTACCCACCAACAGAATTCATTTAATGGATCAGTATCTCCAAGACCTAGCCCCATAGCAGCTGATAAGCACATTCTGTCTCCAATAGCTTGTGCACAAGGGTCTTGAGTGCCTACAATATGATATCATTATCAGCTTGGCTAACTTTTTGCAACATCTGCAGTCCATACCATCCCCCTCTTTAGACCATGATGATGCCTGTGGAAACAAAAAACATAGCTGTAGGATGGTAGCTGTAGGATGGTGACTACTGAAGACAATAGGTTACCAATTACCATCATTATACTCGTGATTAGAGGTTTGGACGCAGATAGGAACACAGTAGGTGTCAGTGAATTGGCATGCTGTAGACAGTAAGTACTCCACTGATACTCCAGATCATTGTAGGATGGACATAGGCAAGAATACATATGGGGTGCCTGTTACACAGAGGTCCATAAGGATATACAGATGTGCTTCATATACAGCATGGGTAGAGGTCACCTAGTGGGTAACAGGTGACATTGAGTTACTGGGTTATTATGTGGGGGGTTACAGTCAAGGATGTCCACTACTGGTATCAGCACAGCATTTAACAAAGCATGTTTGTTTAGGACACATATGATAGTATATGGCTAGGTAGTCTTGGCAGGAGGAAGCTTTCACACAGCTACAGATATACAGCTGCATATATTATGTACATGCAAGTACAAGTTGTAGGTAACCAAAGTACAAATTACTGTATGCACCTACTCATTTTTCCAAGGCAAGGGCTTATATATACAACAGACCTGAAAAGTGCATCTTATCAAAGTACTGCAGAACACCCTGTATCTTCTTAGAATACTTTATTCTTTAAAATATGCCACCCTTGAACAAGACACTCACCACAGACATATGTATTGGTGCTACTGCATCTGCTCTTTTTTTCCATTGCAGTTTGATGTTTTAAAATAGCAGCATGTCTGCTTAAGTCACAAGTATATAGAAGTCTGGACAGTATATATTAAAATCGGACTAGGTTCCTTGTATGTTTATGAATTACTAGATTTTGGTGACGCACACAGATGGCATAATGCACAGTTATGTTCCAGTGCACACCACTAATATGCCATGCTTGAGGGTCATACATGCTGCCTGTACATATATGTGCCTTATTATTCATAGCAGTTCTAGACTTACCTGCTCATGGTTCAGAATTTACATTTCTGGAGTGAATCACAAACTATCATCTTATTTATGCAATATTCCTTTTGATGGCTATGAGTACTAATGCTCCAACAGAGAGCATCTATCAGCTCTTCTAAGGAGAGCAAGATCATGTTTTTCATCTTACAGACAGTTTAGGGTGAAAAGCAGCTGATGGGAACAAATGTGGGTCCATTTTAGAAACTGGATGGCTGTTTTGACCTGGACAAGCCATTCACCCAAAGACCCAATAAGCAATGCAGGCATTGATAGGATGACTTGCAGTACCATCACCTGATAGTAGGAGACAGATTTTAGAGATGGTGTCCTGAGGTACCATCACCCTGAATATCACAGATACAGGGAGAAAGCTGTTAGGCAGGAGCATCCTGAATGGTATTGTAAATCTTTGAAATTGGCACTGTTTTTCAAATTAGAATTGTAAACTTTTTTACACTCATTCAGAGCAGCTTCCCTCAGAAGGGCTATATTTTCTGTCAGATACCATAGGTTCATAGGTTCATAGGTTGGTACTAGGCTATCAGCCCTAGGGCCTATACAAGCCTACAGGGAAAACGAGGCACGCACGGAAGACAATGGTGCACGGTCCAAACCATGAATGCAGAAACAGAAAAGGGACCAGCACTCAACAGCAGCAGGGTAAAATTCAAAAAGGTTATTTATTTCAAGGTTGCTGAAAGTCAACCTTGCATAATATACACAAACTGGTTTTGGCTGTTAAAGCCTTTATCAATGTGACTTCTTCTTAATCCAAACACATTAGTTTGCATAAGCACCTGTTACATCCTGGTTCTCTATTTATACCCTTACATTAAATTGGCATCAACCTATTGGGATTTATATAAAAGGTACTTATACAGTGTTTAAATAAAAACATGTTTAACATGAATATGCTTATAATACAGTGTTTAAACCACATACACCTGACATCCTGAAAATAACAATTATTGATTCATGCTTATTTGTAAAATAAAGGGCTGATATAAACTATAGCCAAAAATACTTGTGTATTTTATTAGGCAAAAATCAAAATATATATATATATTTAGTTGCCATAGGTATATTTGGTGTATATGGAATGTGATAATGACGTTGGAGTAATTAGATATTTGACTGCCCAATAGTCATATATTTGAACCTATAAAACCTACACATTGGGGGCACCATTGGCCTATCCATCATGTACTTGATATTCATTTAATCCTGGCTTGAAAAAATCCCCAAGGGTGGTAATCCACTTGTTCTCTGTGTTATTAAGTTTCGTGTGCCACCCCATCTTGAAATTCCTGTGAAGTTGGATTTTATCTATTATGATGAACCTAAATGATGCTCCTGTATGTTGTTGGCTATGTTTATATAGAGCATTGGTAATTCTTCTGTTTCTGATGGAACTCAAGTGTTCATTAATCCTGATTCTGATGGGCCTGGAGGTCTGCCTAACATAAAACGCAGAGCAAGTGCATTGTGCCAAATATATCACCCAATCAGAGCTACAATTCCCGAAAATGTTGATATTAAACATCCTTGGTGTATTCTTGCTGGTGAATTCTTTGGTTTTACAAATGTATTGGCATAAGCTGCAATGTCCACAAGGGTAGCAACCAACTAAGGCATCACCAAAAAGTGTGGTTTGTTGTTTAGTAACTGGTGTGAACCTTTTATAGTGTGTTAACTGAGACTGAATGGTACGTCCCCTGCGATAAGAGAAAGCGCAGGTTTCGGGAAGGATGTCATTAAGAAATGGATTCGACTGTAGTATGTCCCAATGTTTGTTGACAATTTGTCTAAACCAGGTTGTGTTATTGCCATACGTGGTAACTAGTCTGATAGGCTGCCTACATTGCTTGGTAACTTCCTGTGATTTGTTATATTTAAGTAGATCTGATCTTCCCTTGGCTTGCATCTGTTTGACCGTGTTGTTTAGATGGTTGGAATTATAACCTCTATCCACAAATCTGGTTGTTAATTCTTGTGTTTGTCTAGAGTATTCTGCTGCCGTTGAACAGATCCTTTTCAGGCGCAAATATTGTGACTTTGGAATGTTGTTAATGATGTGGCGGGGGTGAGAGCTGGTGGCATGGAGTAAGGTGTTGTATTGTGGGAATTTTCTATGTATTGTTGTTGCTAAGGTGTGATCTGGTAATCTTTTAATAGCCACATCCAAAAACACAATCTCATTGTATCCAATATTGACCGTAAATTGTATGTCAAATGGATTGTTATTGAGATAATCCACAAATTTGGATAGTTCCTCCTTACTTCCCCGCCACACCAACCAGCAGTCGTCCAAATACCTACACCATATATCCATGTAGTCCATATAAATGTTTCGCTGGACATCATATATGAAGGTCAGTTCATAATACCCCATAAATAAATCTGCATAAATTGGGGCAAAAGATGCCCCCATTGCTGTTCCTTTAATTTGCCAATAGGGGTTCCCTTCAAAGTAAAAGATGTTTTTCTGCAATACATACTCAGTTAACTTGATCAAAAAATTATTAAATCCTGTTGAGTATAGATTAGATTGTTTTAGCCAGTATGTAACCGCCAAAATGCCAGCTTGATGTGGGATACTTGTATATAAAGATGTTACATCTAATGTACATAACAACCAGTCCTCATCGAGTTGAGAGTCTTCAATAATATTCAAAAATTGTGTTGTGTCCTGGATACGTGATCTAACCATTGGCAATAATGGTTTTAAATATTCAGTCAGAAAAGCAGGTAAAGGTTCAGTAAGGGATCCATGACCTGACACTATGGGTCTACCTGGTGGATTCATTAAATCTTTATGTGTCTTGGGTATTAAATAGAGGTACTGTGGCATTGGTTCTGACACCTTCAGTTGGTTGGCCACCTGGGGGGTAATGATATCCTCCTCCACAGCTAAATCTATAAATGAATCAATATCAGTCTTAAAGTTGGGGGTGGGATCCACTACCATCTTTAGATAAAACTGCGTTTGAGATAACTGTTTCAGTGCCTCTGCCTTATATTTTAAGTAGTCCATAACCACAATACCTCCACCTTTATCTGCAGATGTAATCACGATATTTCTGTTTTGTTGTAGTTGCTTAAGTGCTTCACGTTCTTGTCGATTAAGATTATTACGACAACCCTCAGGTTCTATGGAAAAATGTAAATCCTTCATAACACAATCCTTGAATATAGACACATATTTATCCATTGGTGGTACAAATGTAGATTTTCCAAACCTAAACCCAATAGATCTTTGAGAATTAGATTCATCTGAAAAAAATAACTTTAGATTGAGTGTTCTACAAAAGTTATTAATATCATCAACTAATAAATGTTCAGACACCGGTGTTGTGGGTACAAAATTAAGGCCTTTATTTAACACCTTATATTGAATTTCTGTAAGTGCCACAGATGAGATATTAAGTACATTGTTTATTGTGTTGTTATTTGTTTCAAAAGTGTTTGGAGATTAGTTGTACCCAAATCTGCGCTTGTGCTTCCTCCCTGCCCTGCGTTTGTTGGCCCTAAACTAAATATATATATATATATTTTGATTTTTGCCTAATAAAGTACACAAGTATTTTTGGCTACAGTTTATATCAGCCCTTTATTTTACAAATAAGCATGAATCAATAATTGTTATTTTCAGGATGTCAGGTGTATGTGGTTTAAACACTGTATTATAAGCATATTCATGTTAAACATGTTTTTATTTAAACACTGTATAAGTACCTTTTATATAAATCCCAATAGGTTGATACCACTTTAATGTAAGGGTATAAATAGAGAACCAGGATGTAACAGGTGCTTATGCAAACTAATGTGTTTGGATTAAGAAGAAGTCACATTGACAAAGGCTTTAACAGCCAAAACCGGTTTGTGTATATTATGCAAGGTTGACTTTCAGCAACCTTGAAATAAATAACCTTTTTGAATTTTATCCTGCTGCTGTTGAGTGCTGGTCCCTTTTCTGTTTCTGCATTCATGGTTTGGACTGTGCACCATTGTCTTCCGTGAGTGCCTCGTTTTCCCTGTATTGCTGCCTTCACGCTGGGGACGCCTGGCAGCAGGATTACACCTTCTTCTTGGTTCTTCTCTTCATTGGGGTATTTTCACAGTGGTTTGGACATTTGACTTGGGTTATTTTCAAGACAATCGTGGTATAAAGACGCATCGCTGATTCACAGCGCCAGGCAAGTGGTACAGTTATAATCTTGGGATGAGACGATGTTAACAGGGTCCTTGGGCCTACAAGATGGATCCATTTAGAGATTGTGACTTATAATCACGAATACTGTTTTTTTGCCTAATGCGGGATTTATATCTGGATTGGATCTAAACATTTGACTGCCTTTCCTTGATTATTGGTCTTTCAGTGATATTAACAACAATCGTGACTGTGCTTTTTGCGTGGATGCAAACAACTATATCTTAATAACTTTCCGCTTGTGGGGGCAAGCTGAACTATAGATGCATTAAGAAAAGTAAATTTTTTTGTCTTTTTGGAAATCCTTAAAGTTAACATTGTATTATGTGCAATTACATAACTACAAGCAACGGGCCAATATGAAGGACTGTTGAATATCCAATACGCGTTTATATCACGCCTCATTTTGTGAAAGTTGGATTATTAAGGTTTTGCTGAACTAATTTCATGTCGCTAAGAATTTTAATGGTGACAACTTTTTATGTTGGTTAAAATTAATAACGTTCCTCACAGATGGGTGATGGAAGGTTCGATCTAGAGAGTGGGTCATGTATTGATATGGGTTTATGCCTTTAATTCTTAATTTTTTGGTTTGATCATAAATCTGTTATAGACGCCAAACCAACAAGTTGTTAAAGTTAGGCATTGTATGTCTTATACCATATACTTAATAACTATAATATATGTACAGTTTTTTAATAATTGAACAACAAGTTGGTGGGCAAGCTTTTGGATTCTTTATGAAAATTTTTTTAAGGGCATAATCCAGGTAGGATTTATTTTTGATAACAATTGCTTTTTTGTAAACAACTAGGTTGTAGTTAATACAACCAGTGTACTAGTTTCCCAAACCTTACAATTGGTGATTCTTGTACCCTTATTCAGGCAGGACATTGGGATATTGGCCTATGTTTTTGGATTGCTATAGAAGGCATACAGACATATCAGAACTGTTTTATGGACTTGGTTATTATTATTAGGCATAGCAATGCTTCAGGCCTTCAAATTGGTGTTATATGTATAATATACTCAGCCTTGTTATGATTCAAATATAAAGTCCTTAACAAGCTATTACATAAATAAGTCAGGGATTTTCTGGACCTATCAACATTTATTAAAAGGAGTCCGGGTGTTAGCCATTTCCTAAATACTGACTTCAAGACAACAATTGATGACTGCATGGATGTTATTGTATACACAATAGGTTGGTGCCAACCCAATAGTGACAAGAATTATCATCTTAAAATATCCAACTCAAACAATTGGCATAGCAATATATATTTTTCTGAGGGTTTCTCATCTAAGGTTCATTTAAGACATATATACACAAGTATATTGGTTTAGTCACATAAATACAGGTCATCTAAATTCAGTTGGGTTAAGCAGTAATAAGAATTTTTTATTTTTATTTTTTATATAAATATACATCCAAATAGGGGAATACTGTTTTCAAGTCTGACCAGGTGCAACATTGGTGAAAAAATATTTTCAAAAAAGAGTGACATCCTAATTTGGTCTCAGGGTTCCATTATGCTTTGGGTGACCATTGGCCCACTCCACAACTTATCAACAAATATGTTGACCCTATAATACAGGGCAATTGGTTATTATGGTTTTTTAAAAAATGTTCATAAGTAGTAACATCAGGTTATACCCTTACGGTGCACAAAAAAACAAGTATATTTGGTAATAAATACTGATTCTTTTTGTTGGTTCCACTTATTGTAAGGGCATTCGTAAAGATTAAACAAGTTTTGAAGTGTGAGTTGACATCCTTACGGTGGCTATCAACATAAATAAAAAAGGATATTATAACTATCAACCTTTTTGCAAATAATACCACCTATTGTAAGGATATTAAAACATAACAAGCATGCTACAGCCCTATATTGTGGACCTTTTGGGCATACTCATGCATATATGGTGACTCTCTGACCCAGTATTATTGAATATTGTTATACATTTTGTATGATATATTCTGGTCGGGCTGACTAACATTACCCCTAAAAAAGTTTTTTTCAGAATTAATATTAATAATTTAGGTTTTTTAATATATATATAGGATATTATTTGAAAACAAACAATAGGATTTTTCATACCCCAATCTTAATTATGGATTTAAATGCTATCCTTAAAGGCCTTTCGGCAGATAAGGACAACTTAGAAGTATTCGGACTCAATACAGGCCAGGTCTCTACGACAGATAACACTACAATTAATCTTAAAGAAAAATGTGGGACTTTTTTTCAAAGTTACATAGACAAATGAAAGCCCTCAGAACAAATATATGGCATTTAAAGCTTTTCAAAGCATACAAAATTAAAGATATAACACCAAGAGGACTTCGTATTAAGTTTCAACCCTTAGTGGCTAATATTGACAACGAATTAAGGCAAGATTGGGCTACTGCCCAACATCAGGCATCCATGCTGTTTGTCGAAAGTCTTTCCAAATACTATGAAAGAAACATTGAAACTCTAACTACAGAATTACAAATGACTTGTTTGGAAGTGGAAACATTTTCCGGTACTGATTACTATCAGGACCATTTATCCCAACTAGCCAAGGAACTAACTAACATAGAAGAAGATCTTAAGAAAAGAAAAATACATAAATTCAATAGAGATTTAGGGGATTATGAAAAAGGAAAACCCTTTGTAACTTCAAAAAATGTGAGGTTTAGTGAGAGTATACACAAACCACCCAGGGGAAGGAAAAGACCCAGACCTATTCTCAAAAAACATGACAGTAGACGCAATCTTACTTCTGATGATGGTTTTTCATCTACTACAGAAGGTGATGTCTCCTCCAACCAGGCATCCCCAGTAGCCAAAAGAAAGCAATTCATCCCTTCAGGGCCAACAAACGCAGGGCAGGGAGGAAGCACAAGCGCAGATTTGGGTACAACCAATCTCCAAACACTTTTGAAACAAATAACAACACAATAAACAATGTACTTAATATCTCATCTGTGGCACTTACAGAAATTCAATATAAGGTGTTAAATAAAGGCCTTAATTTTGTACCCACAACACCGGTGTCTGAACATTTATTAGTTGATGATATTAATAACTTTTGTAGAACACTCAATCTAAAGTTATTTTTTTCAGATGAATCTAATTCTCAAAGATCTATTGGGTTTAGGTTTGGAAAATCTACATTTGTACCACCAATGGATAAATATGTGTCTATATTCAAGGATTGTGTTATGAAGGATTTACATTTTTCCAAAGAACCTGAGGGTTGTCGTAATAATCTTAATCGACAAGAACGTGAAGCACTTAAGCAACTACAACAAAACAAAAATATCGTGATTACATCTGCAGATAAAGGTGGAGGTATTGTGGTTATGGACTACTTAAAATATAAGGCAGAGGCACTGAAACAGTTATCTCAAACGCAGTTTTATCTAAAGATGGTAGTGGATCCCACCCCCAACTTTAAGACTGATATTGATTCATTTATAGATTTAGCTGTGGAGGAGGATATCATTACCCCCCAAGTGGCCAACCAACTGAAGGTGTCAGAACCAATGCCACAGTACCTCTATTTAATACCCAAGACACATAAAGATTTAATGAATCCACCAGGTAGACCCATAGTGTCAGGTCGTGGATCCCTTACTGAACCTTTATCTGCTTTTCTGACTGAATATTTAAAACCATTATTGCCAATGGTTAGATCACGTATCCAGGACACAACACAATTTTTGAATATTATTGAAGACTCTCAACTCGATGAGGACTGGTTGTTATGTACATTAGATGTAACATCTTTATATACAAGTATCCCACATCAAGCTGGCATTTTGGTGGTTACATACTGGCTAAAACAATCTAATCTGTACTCAACAGGATTTAATAATTTTTTGATCAGGTTAACTGAGTATGTATTGCAGAAAAACATCTTTTACTTTGAAGGGAACCCCTACTGGCAAATTAAAGGAACAGCAATGGGGGCATCTTTTGCCCCAATTTATGCAGATTTATTTATGGGGTATTATGAACTGACCTTCATATATGATGTCCAGCGAAACATTTATATGGACTACATGGATATATGGCGTAGGTATTTGGACGACTGCTGGTTGGTGTGGCGGGGAAGTAAGGAGGAACTATCCAAATTTGTGGATTATCTCAACAACAATCCATTTGACATACAATTTACGGTCAATATTGGATACAATGAGATTGTGTTTTTGGATGTGGCTATTAAAAGATTACCAGATCACACCTTAGCAACAACAATACATAGAAAATTCCCACAATATAACACCTTACTCCATGCCACCAGCTCTCACCCCCGCCACATCATTAACAACATTCCAAAGTCACAATATTTACACCTGAAAAGGATCTGTTCAACGGCAGCAGAATACTCTAGACAAACACAAGAATTAACAACCAGATTTATGGATAGAGGTTATAATTCCAACCATCTAAACAACACGGTCAAACAGATGCAAGCCAAGGGAAGATCAGATCTACTTAAATATAACAAATCACAGGAAGTTACCAAGCAAGGTAGGCAGCCTATCAGACTAGTTACCACGTATGGCAATAACACAACCTGGTTTAGACAAATTGTCAACAACCATTGGGACATACTACAGTCGAATCCATTTCTTAATGACATCCTTCCCGAAACCTGCGCTTTCTCTTATCGCAGGGGACGTACCATTCAGTCTCAGTTAACACACTATAAAAGGTTCACACCAGTTACTAAACAATAAACCACACTTTTTGGTGATGCCTTAGTTGGTTGCTACCCTTGTGGACATTGCAGCTTATGCCAATACATTTGTAAAACCAAAGAATTCACCAGCAAGAATACACCAAGGATGTTTAATATCAACATTTTCGGGAATTGTAGCTCTGATTGGGTGATATATTTGGCACAATGCACTTGCTCTGCGTTTTATGTTGGGCAGACCTCCAGGCCCATCAGAATCAGGATTAGTGAACACTTGAGTTCCATCAGAAACAGAAGAATTACCAATGCTCTATATAAACATAGCCAACAACATACAGGAGCATCATTTAGGTTCATCATAATAGATAAAATCCAACTTCACAGGAATTTCAAGATGGGGTGGCACACGAAACTTAATAACATGGAGAACAAGTGGATTACCACCCTTGGGGCTTTTTTCAAGCCAGGATTAAATGAATATCAAGTACATGATGGATAGGCCAATGGTGCCCCCAATGTGTAGGTTTTATAGGTTCAAATATATGACTATTGGGCAGTCAAATATCTAATTACTCCAACGTCATTATCACATTCCATATACACCAAATATACCTATGGCAACTAAATATATATATATATTTTGATTTTTGCCTAATAAAATACACAAGTATTTTTGGCTATAGTTTATATCAGCCCTTTATTTTACAAATAAGCCTGAACAAATAATTGTTATTTTCAGGATGTCAGGTGTATGTGGTTTAAACACTGTATTATAAGCATATTCATGTTAAACATGTTTTTATTTAAACACTGTATAAGTACCTTTTATATAAATCCCAATAGGTTGATACCACTTTAATGTAAGGGTATAAATAGAGAACCAGGATGTAACAGGTGCTTATGCAAACTAATGTGTTTGGATTAAGAAGAAGTCACATTGATAAAGGCTTTAACAGCCGAAACCGGTTTGTGTATATTATGCAAGGTTGACTTTCAGCAACCTTGAAATAAATAACCTTTTTGAATTTTATCCTGCTGCTGTTAAGTGCTGGTCCCTTTTCTCTTCCTATACAACCCTAGCCATAACAATTCCCTGGCTATTTCTTCCCACACTATTTACTTCCCTGGACCCCTGTCTAGCAGGGCGACTGATGTGATCCCCGGGGTGAATTTCCTTTCTCCCATCCAATCGTCAAGGTTCCTTTTGAAGAGGGCCAAAGAGGCACTCTGCTTGACATGTATGGGCAATCTATTCCAGAGTCTGGGGAGTGTCTGGGTCAGGAACCTATCCCTCCAGCATGTTTTGTTTATTGTGATGACAAGGTTTAGATCCCTTGAGCGTGTGGCTCTGAGGGATTGGAATTTCTTTAAGTGTAGCATGTCCAACAGCTCTGGGTTTGACATGGCCTTGTATGTTAAGCAGAGATTGCCTCTGAGTAGATGATATGCGACAGAGTATAGCTGGAGTTTTTTAAGGTGGTCAGCATTGTGCATCTGCTTTAGGCCTGTGATTCTTTTAGTGAGGTATTTCTGTGGCCTTCCCAGTTGTTGCAGATATCTTGAGAGGTACATACCAAATGGGGCATTGTATTCTATAATGGGTCTAATGAGGGATGAGTACAGTGGGACGATGACCTCCTTTTTTCTGGATGAAAAGCCCTTAGTGATGAGATGTGCCACATAGAAGGATTTCCTGACTGTTGTGGCGATATGGTTATCAAAGGTGAGACCACTGTCCACCTGTGTCCCTAAGTCTCTTATCACACTTTCGGTGTTTAGTGTACTGCCACCTATATGGTAATTCATGGGTACATGTTTTTTCCCAAAGGGGATAACTATACATTTCTTAGCATTGAGCTTGAGCCCATGGCTCTGGCACCAAGCATCTGTTTCTGTAAGGCCCTTTTGTAGAGTATCCACATCATTTGGGGATTCAGTAATGGCTCCCAATTTGCAGTCATCTGCAAACTTTGTTAGCCAGAGTCCCTTACTGTTGGCCTGTACTTCAGAGAAGTAGATGCCAAACAAGAGCGGTCCCAGGGCTGAACCCTGAGGTACTCCACTTGTCACTTGTCTGGAGCTGGATTTGGAGTCAGCTACTTTTACAGTGTGGGTTCTATCAGTAAGCCAATTAGCAACCCCTTGGGTGACGTGGGGATTAATGCCCAGCTTAGTAAGTTTATCTATGATTCCAGAGTGGGGGATGGTGTCAAAGGCCTTGGCAAGGTCTACATTGGCTGTGTGGACCACCTTACCCTTGTCCATGGCTCTGGAGACTGATTTGAAGAAGTCAATCAAGTTCAGGAGACAAGATCGGCCCTTCACGAACCCAAACTAGGAGAAGTCAGTCTAGTTACAGTGAGAGACTATATCTATGTGGTATCTATTGCTGGTCTATATGTCAGATTATAGTATTGCTGCATGCTGTGGGATGATGCACGGTTGCTCAACTGTGTGACTGTGGGCATACCTCTCAACCTCTTAGAGCAAGAAGTCTGGACAAAGCCACAAACAATGGGGGCATAGGCCCAGAAATAGGGACTCTTTTTAAATATTGCTCTTACAAACTTTACATTTCCCTGCCGAATGTGTCTCTCTGCTGCAGCTCATAATGATACTAATTAAAAACAGACATATCAGCCACTGTCAATGTCTCTCTACTTGTGGCTGTGTTGATTGAGAAATCTGAAACTACCTTTCTGGAGGCTCCAACCTTTTGTGTGTCAGATAGCCCAGTTACTACACATGCTGTGACTCAGCTATCAGTGTGGCAGAAGGCATGGGAGGCAGCTGACAGTGCAAATGGCCCACTAGGTAGCTGCTGCCATATTCTTTCTGGACAGCGTTACTTATGTGAATTACCAGTGAGCTCCTGTCATTTGGCCACTAAGGGAAGGTATAGCTCTTCTACTGGCTACCCCGACCCATCTCATCCAGCTCATGGATCATACTGACATCCCTTTGGGCTAGTCAGCAGCCAATATTCTACCCATTCCCCAACTTATCCCTAGCCAGGTATTCTCCTTGTTTATTGTCCATTCCTCCCCTTCTCCATTTGCCCACCCAATGTTTATCTTTGTCCAGCAGGCGTCTACTCCTCCTTCCCCTAGTTTGTGCACATCTACCCCTGTTTGCCTGTACTGTTTTGTGATTGTCCGTCCTGTGCCTACCATTCTCCAACTGTCTTCCCATTTTCCTATCACTCTTCCATCATCCCTTCTTTTATATATGTACTAGAAATTAAAGAACTGTGTTGGCAGATTAAATTGTATGCTTATAGCCTGCCTGGATTAAATTAAATGGTTTCCATTGCAACTGTTTTAATGTTATGATCCTTTTATGTATGATGTCTCTTTAAATGAAAGGAAGGGAGTGACCTGAAAGTTATAAAACAAAGTGATGTCATTCAGTTTGTGTTCTGATGAAGTCTTTGGAAAGTGGAAAGATGAAAATACTTAACTATTTTGGTACATTAAAGTTGTTGTTTGTTTGTTTTATCAGTTGTCTTTTTTGTTCTTCACCACTGTGGCAGACTTAAAAGTTTTTTTATTATTGTTCTACTTTAGAGTGTTGCTAGCTGCACAGATCTGCAACCTGTCACCATTTGGATAGTCTATATCGTCTGATTCTCTGCTCACCACACTTGCCTGAGTTTCTTTCCAGGGCTTCAGTACATTGGCATGATGTGTTTGTTCCATGCATATTTTCTCTGTCTGTCTCACCTTGTAGTTAACTTCATTTCAGAAGCAAAGTTGGCTCAGCTAGCATGCAGTGCTGGTTCCTGATGTGGCATTCCACCCCCTCATCTCTTCAGATGAAGAAAAAAGGTGCTGGCAAGGGGCAGGTGGACACCTGAGACTGATGAAGCATCTACGTGTCTCAAGCTGATCCAGATTTTGGGCCCCTTGACTTTTTCAAGCCTTTTACTGTTTACACAGATGCATATGAGGTTGAGTTAGGGGTAGTGCTAAACTGGCGGATAGAAAATGAGGAGTACCCAATCTACTATCTCAACAGAACTTTAACTAAAACTAAAACTGAGACTAGAAAGTCTTCAGCTGAGAGGGAGTACATGGCTGTAAAGTGGGCCTTAGGTTCCCAATGGCACTATCTTCTAGGTAAGAAATTTAGGATAGTTGTGGACCATATTTCCCCTGCAGTAGCTTCTCCAGTAGATGGGAGGTCAAGCCAAAGTCTTCCAGTGAGTCCTAGCAGTCTAGCAGTCCCACTTTCATATTTAGCACTGTGTCAATGTTCACTATAACAATGTGAATGGTCAGTGTTTGATCTTGGGGTGGGGGTTCATATGTAACATAGTGGGATGGATCTACTGGAACGCTGTCTAGTTGATGGCATTGATAGACACAAGAGAAGTCATATGTATCCCTCTGCCCGAAGGATGTATGGGTCTCCCCAAAAATGACTACGCATATCGGTTTGCGATCGTTGAATTGCATACATATTTGCTGACATGAAATAAAATAAAACAAAAAAGTACCGGACCAACACAGCTAGACAAAAAGAAATTTATCCTAAAAAAGTGAGCGCTTTCACGGTAATCCAAAACGCTTCATCAGACTCACTCTACAAAATGTAAATTCTGCTTAAATAGTAAGACACAATGAATGCAATCAATTAAAAACCATTTGATTCCAATTAGAACTGTGCTGACTCAACTTCTTAAAGAAACAAACTTCATAGATGCAATATGCCTATACAAGTCAATCACAAAAATACGTGTGTATAAAAATATGTATATGAATGATTATATATAAAATAAACCCTAAAATTTATAGACTTCATATTATACATCCTAGCCATTTAAAACCAATTACAAGAATTAATGTTTCAAAGCATGTGCTTTAAGGAAAGGTTTCAGTGAAAGAACCCCATTTAAACCAGGGGCTCTATCTGCATTAAGGAGGAGAATCCACTTTTGTTCTTCTAATTCTGTTCAATTTTTAATGTCTCCTCCTCTTAAACCTTCAGGTATTACCTCTAGTACCAGAAACTTAAAACTGTGTTCTGTACCATGCTCCATCACATGTTGGGCTAGAGCATTGTTGTCCTTGCCATTCCTAATGTCTCTATTAATCTCTTAAATTCTTTCTCTTAAGTTGCCTATTACTTTTGGGTCTATATTAGAACATCGAAGTTTCACAACTTCGAATGTTCTAATATCGACCCCTGAAAATAGCGAAGCTGCGGAACAACGAATTTCTTCCTAGGGAAGGAATTTGGTTGGCCGTTCCTGTGGCCTCGCTATGTTCAGCACTGTGGTGGAAAGTTATGTTGGGATCAGGTAAGTGTGCGATTGTGTGGATGTGAGGGTTAGGGCACGGGGTAGGTGAGTTAGGGTTAGGGCGCAGGTCAGGTAAGTGTGCGATTGTGTGGACATGATGGTTAGGGCGGGGTAGGTGAATTAGGGTTAGGGCACAGGTGAGGTGAGTGTGAGATAGTGACGGACCTTAGGGTTAGGGTTTGGGTTAAGGTAAGTGGCTAGCTAGTGGTGTGTGTGCAGTTTAGTGTAGGATTAGATGTAGGATTTTAGGTGTATGTGTGTGGATTGCTGTTTGTTTGGTGTGTTTGTGTTGTGTGTATGTGTGTCGGAACAGCAATTTTTTTCCCCTTGGGAAAAATGTGCTGTTCTGCATGCTCGATGTTGTCAATGTTCACTGAATAGAGGTTGATATTAGAACATTCGATGTTTTAAAAAGTCGATGTTCTAATATAGACCCATTACTTTTACCTATATAAAAGGCATGGCAATTTAGGCAATAACTAAAATAAACAATATTGCTAGTCCTACAGTCTGCATAGAAATGTGTTTCTATCTTAAATTTAGTATAGGGATGTATATAGTTAGCTCCTGTGTGAATGTATCTACATGCTGCACAAGTCCTGCATTTGTAAGTTCCCATCCTGCCTGATCTCAAACTCTCATTAAAATTATGCAAAAATCCAAAACACACTGGAAACACTGGAAACACAGCGAAGAAATAAACAATGTAAACCCCCTCCGTTGAATGCTCCAAAAAAATACTTTATTGTAACAAATATAACAGATAAGTGCTTTCACGATCGACAAAACCCCATCGCTTCATCATCTCTAATTGGATACAGACACCCCCCCCCCATTATATACAGAGATGCACCTAATCACATGACACCAAAAACTTATGATAAAGCCATATACAAATAAAATTATAAATAAAATATAAGTAAAATAATCAAATTAAAATACATAAAAACAATATGACAGGGTGCAGTAAACTACCTCCGTAACCTGTGCTTATTCAGTGCTGGTCTCAGAGGCACAAACTCATTAAGCCCACTCCCTAATAATCCACTGTGTTTCAACAGATTCCATTTTGTTCTTTTGTCACCTAATCTCGCATCAGCATAGATGTTATCAATAACCAAAAACCTAAAGCTATGTTCATTCCCCCTTGCCATAATGTGTTTCGTTAAGGCATTTTATTTATAGGCTATATTAATTGCATACAAATGTTCCCTAATCCTCTCCTTAAATTTCCTGTTGGTTTTCCCAACATAGAAACTGGAACACAGGTAAGAGGAAGGCTATATCCTGTTCTTTCAGCAGGAGCAACTGGGTTAATAACGAAGAATTTTCATACATATTTAGAGATGCTATCAATACAAACAACTCGTTATGAACTGCAGAAAGAGGCTATTCTGGATACACTGTGAGCATTGACAAGAGCACTGTTGTAAACATTAAAACCAGAAGCATATCTGATTTCATGAACATTAATTATGTTCTGGCTTAGCAACATATATAAACCTAAACATTTGGAGAATTAAAATAAGTAGGTGCTATGTCTGACAATGATGCAGGGTATCAGCTTGTGCAGCAGGTTATATTATGGGAAAATGTAACTAAGCATGGAATAGAGACTGGTTCTGTTTAAGTAGATAGACATGCCTGCAAACAAGTATCGAGGGGCAACTTATCTTTCACTTTACTGGCTCAATAAAGTTTCCTGTAAGTTTACTCAGGCTGAGTTTTTATTTTTATCTATCGGGATTCATAGCAGAACAAATTGGGCGGATGTGGTGGTGCAGCAGTTAGTGTTACCACCTCACAGGAAGAGGTTTGCCAGTTCGTTTCTTGGCTGGGATGCCTTCTGTGTGGAGTCTGCTTATCCTCCCTGCAATCGCATGGGTTTCTTCTGGGTGCTCTAACCTTACCTCAACCTTATGCCTTACATGAGAAAAAAAACTCTTCCCATAACACTGCCACTACACACAGCATCTTGGACACAGAACACTACAATAACACCCATTCCCCCACACACATAAAAGCCCTTAACCCTTACTCTGGCCTAAACACTCAGATACACTAATATATTAACTATACTCTTACCTAACCCTAAAAACACACACACACACACACACACACACACACACACACACACACACACACACACACACACACACACACACACACACACACACACACACACTTAATCTCAGACCTACACTTAGCTACCTAAATTCCTTACATTTGAAAAAATACCCATTCAACCTTCCTGGCACGTGCAACAAATATTCAGTTAAATGAATGTTTGATCAAATGCCAGTAACCCAGTAGCTTATGTGTCATGGCTGCTATAGATTTTCAAAAAAACACATGAGACTGTTTTTAGGGGGCAGTATGTTTCTTGCTCACAGGCTGCCTTACTAATACTTTGTTTGCCAATACCTACAGCATCATAAAATGCTTCCTCTCAAGTTTGAATAACATTATATAGGTAATGTTACTTTAGTTAGGGATCTAACTTTCTGTGCATGCAGAGACCTCAAAGTTAGCAGTTATATGTACACAGGTTATGATAACCTGTGTGAGATACATGTATGTGCTTGGGTGGGTGGGGCTGCTCCTCACAAGAAATAACAGACTTTTGTTAGTAATACACTGATAACGTGTCTCAATTCTGTTTGTCTGTAACTCAGGTGTCATAAAGGTGGTTTATGAGGAATACTGTATGTCTTTTAAAAATGCAATCAGTGGTATAGTGCTGTCAATGAATGCATTTAGATCAATGAGCTCTTGCAGATAATGCACTCTTTTGGTGACTGTGTGCCTCGTTTCTATTTTTTGCAAAGAAGCAAATCGTTGACAATGTGTCATCATTTTAATAATCTGTTTCATTGTACTCATCTCAGTCTGGTTATAATGATCTCATTTTCATAACAGTGTATTCTATTTACAATCTTTAACATCTCTGGTACAGAAAAAATCCTTTACTGCTCATCACAGGCTTATAGTTCTCTAGTCATGATTTGAACTGCTCACTTAGCTGTGTTTGGAATTGTTGAATGAGCAGGGTTATTCATATCTGAAAGATCTTTTTAAATGTGTTGTACTCCTGCGAAATGCTGCCAGGTTGTGCTATATTACATTTTTATCAGTTTCATCCATATGGCATTGCAGGCAGAAAATTGATACCTGCTGTATACCTAAACTGGTTAGATGCTAGTTTTCTTTATACTTTAATCTTTTAATGTTGATTAGGGGGCTACATTTAAAGCATTTAAAGAAAAACAAGAAAAACTCAAACCAAGAGATTAAAATGCAGTTTTTTTTTGTCATATGACAAATGCATACTATATTTCATATGCTATATGCCCTTACCATCTTTAGTTGCTTTGAAAAGTTTAAATAAATAAAACATAGATGATACATTTACTCACATCTGCTTATTATTGCATAATTTCTGTTGACCTCAGATAAGGGTGGAACTGGTTTTCAAAGTGTTTCCGTCTGCAGGACTCCTGTTAAGATGATTAGAGATGGTAGGTTTTAAAGCTGTTTTCCAGAAAGCTGCTTCAGTGTTTTCAGGTTTTTGTTTTCATTACACCATGCTGAAAAAAAGAAAAACAATCATACCGACTTAGTACTTCTGTCTTTTATAGAATGTGAATTAAAAGCTAGGCTTAGTGTATTGGCTGTCTTTCATTTTAGTAGGGGTATGGGATGTTAACTTGTTTTCTTGCATCAGTCTTAAACTTAATGTTACCTATAAAACTATATATGAGCTACATAAGTCTGCCTTAAGGTTAAAAGCAAAGTTAAAGTTTACTTTTATAATATGACTTTGATTTGGTGGAGCTGGAAATTATCAGTCTGAGGGGAGTTTGCCTCATGTTTGCAATTTTATAGTGGTAAATGGATTAAAATTGTTTGTTTAAGTGGATGTAAAAAGATACCACAAAACCAAAGCAATTTAAGTTTTATTTTTTTACTATGGCTACTGGAGATGTAAAGTAAAGTAAGAAGTAAGTGTGTCTGCAAACACATCTTGTCATAAATTCTCAGCTATGCACTGTTTAGAACATAATGCATTTCTCCCAGGAAATGATATCTTAGCTTTCCTGAAAAGGGTTGCATTGTCTTCATATTTTCTTTTAGGTTTTTCTTCTGAAGCTTTACCATCCATTGAGTGAAAAACTACTAGTTTGTTGTCCCAGAATTTATAACTGTGTACCTGACAAGTTAAGTATATGTGACAACAGGTATTGAGCTTCTTCTAATTTACATGTAGCAGTTCACTTTATGTTAACAAATGGTAAATGGGAGGGACTCAGGAAGAATCAGTAGGGCATTGCAGAGTACCTGCTGCTGCTCAACATTGTGGTGCATGAATGTAAAATAGAGACAATGATATGCAAAGGTCATGAAATATTCCCCACTGCAAAGCATATTATAACACATGAGAGACAAAAGCAGCATGTAGTGGGTGTAGGCTAAGCACCAAGTCAATGTTGTGTAAACACTGCATGGATCAGTAAGAAAAGACCTGAAAAATCAATTTAATGCAACCCTTTTCAGGAAAGCTAAGATACCACTTCCTGGGAGACCACATGGCTTAGTGGTTAATGTCTTCGCCTCCCATGTAGAAGGTTCGATCCTGACCTCCAACCAATGCCTTTTTGGAGTTTGCATGTTCTCCCCGTGTCTCCGTGGGGGTTCTCCCATGTCTGAAAATCATGCTGAGTGTTTCCATCTCAAACTCACCAATGAATGGAGCTGTGGGCAGCAGCACAGACTCTACATAGTGCCCTATAGGGAGAAGAGTTGTACAGACCAACCGCTTTGGGCATCTACTGTGGTGTGCAGTATCCTCAACATAGGAGAACACGGATCACAAACTGGGTGCCGTGGCAGGGCTAGCCACTTGATGGTGTAAAATATGGCTCTAGGTGATTCAGTCATGTTGACTAATGTTGCCAAAAATGGGCATGGGTAGTTAACGGTGATAAGTCGGTTGAGGACCCGGCCTACTCTGACCCACACCAGGGAACATTGCTAATGGTGGGAGGGGTATATGTGCCCCAATTGGCCAATTTGTGCCTGCCATAAAGCCCAGCAGCCCTGGGTCAATAAGCTACTGGCTGGCTGGTGTCTAGTTGCCCAGCCTGGGTTACCTGGGATAGCTTTGTTGAGTGAAATCTGGACGTAAAACCAACCAACCTGCCAAACATGAACTGAGAATTGCTACACTTAATGTAGGTTCACTGACAGGATACAGCTTGGAGGTGGATGACATGATAATATGGAGGAAGCTGAACATCCTATGTATCCAAGAGATGAGATAGAAGGGCAGTGCAGCAAAGCCACTTGGCTTGGGATCCAGAGTCTACTACTCAGGTGGAGGGCAGGCTAGAAATGGTGTAGGAATTGTGGTGAGAGAGAAATTCAGAAGGCAGTAAGGGATATCATCAGAATTAATGACAGACTCATGGCAGTCAGACTTCAGTGTAATGATAAGGCAGTGTTCATAATCTCAGCCTATGCCCACAGCAGTGAGGATAAGAGTGCATTCAGACAGCAGTTGCAGGACCTACTAGATAAAGCAGGACAATATGAATTGGTGTTGATAATGGCTGACTTGAATGCACATATTGTGTTAGACAGAACAGGATATGAGGACTGCCTAGGTCAACATAGATGGGGCAACAGGAATAAAGAAGGAGAAGCCATTCTAGACATCTGTCTGGCAAATGGCTTGATAGTAGCCAACACATGGTTCAGAAAGAGAGACAGTCACAAGATCACATACAAGAGTAGTCAACATGCAACTCAGGTAGACTTCCTCCTAGTAAGGAAAAGGCACTGGGGTAGAATCCATGATTGCAAAGTCATCCCCAGTGAAACAGTCATCCCACAGCATAAACCAGTAGTTGCCACAATCAGCTGCAAGCAGTGGTCAGAGAAGGCTTTAAGGTCAACAGAGACCAGGCTGAAAACCTGGAAGTTGACTGGAGAGAAAGTACAACAGTTCAAGGAATTACTCAGGGCTCTAACTTGCCAAGAAGAGGAGGAAATAGGTGGGGTTGAAAAAGAATGGCAGCACCTAAAAACAGTATATGTTAGGATTACAGAAAAAATATGTGGCCAAGCCAGGTATGGAAATAAGGTACATAAGGAAAGCTGGTTGTGGAATGCAGACGTCCAGGAAGTCATCAAAAGAAAGAAGGAGTGCAGGAAGAAGTGGGAGATAGAAAAGACTGACCAGGCTAGGAAGGACTACTGGTTGGCTAACAAAGAAGCTAAGAAAGAAGTTGCAATAGCAAAGAATAGGGCATCAGAGGAACTGTATCAACTTCTGGAAAGTGACTCAATAAGGGGCACAAACAAACTATATCAGCTTTCAAGGCAAAGACAGAAAGATAAAGAAGATAGTCAGCCACCCTTCGTAAGGGATGCCAGCAACAACCTGCTCACCAGTCCAGAGGACATCAAAGGCAGATGGAAGGAGTATTTCCATCAGCTTCTGAATGAAGACAACCCTACAGAAGCTGTACTGCCCCAGAAACAGCCTATGATGAGAGGAGAAGAGAAGCCCACCCTAGAAGAAGTAAGAACAGCACTAAGGAAGATGAAGTCAGGGAAAACAGCAGGTGAGATAGGGGAGAAATGGCTTCTGAGGGTACTAATAGCAGTGTGGAGAGAAAGGCATATCCCAGATGACTGCAGAATAAGCATACTTGTGCCAGTGTACAAGAACAAAGGGGCATCCACAACTGTGGGCAGTACAGAGACATCAAACTTCTATCATATTGCATGAACGTTCTGGAGAGGGTGATTGATAAATGGATACGCAGAGTAGTAGAATGCAAGATGGGGGATGAGCAGTTTGGATTCAGATCAAGATCCAGCACAACTGACCCAATGTTTCCATTGAGGCAGATACTTGAGAAGAAGCTAGAGATGAGGAGAGAGTTCATCTGGGCATTCCTAGACTTGGAGAAAGCATATGACAAGGTCCCAAGAACACTAATCTGGGCAGTACTGCGATGGTTTGAAGTCCCAGAAACATTGATAGAATTAGTGCAGGCTATGTACAAGGACCCAATTACTCAAGTACGAACAGTGTTCGGCCTCACAGAGGGGTGTCCAGTGGGAGTGGGAGTACATCAGGGTTCAGCTCTGAGCCCACTGCTGTTTATACTGGTAATGGACTACATTAGCAAACAGGTTGGAGAGGACGGATCAACAAAGCTGCTGTATGCAGATGATGTGGCAGTACAGGCAGACTCTGAGTTAGAACTTCAGCAAATGATATGAGAATGGAATGCAAATCTGAAGGCACATGGGATAAAACTAAGCACAGATAAGATGTTGGTAATGGCAGCAAATTGGGGAAATCAGGAGAAGCTGAGAATAGACATAGAAGGGAAGATAGTAGATCAGGTACACAGCTTCAAGTATCTAGGAGGGGTAGTTGAGGAGAGGGGTAGTCTGAATGAAGAGGTCAAAGCTAGAAGCAGATGGTCTGCAGCCAACTGGCATAGAGTATCAGGTGTAGTCTATGACAGAAGAATGCCAAAGAAGCTGAAAAGTAAGGTGTACAAGACAGTGGTGTGACCAGTACTACTGTATGTTACAAAACCTGGGCAGAAAAGGCAGAACAGTTGAAAAACTAGAGGTGATAGAAATGAAGTGCCTGAGAAAGGTGGTAGGATGCACACTGTGGGACAGATGAAGAAATGATGACATAAGAGCAGAAGCCAAAGAAGCTCCAATTGCATAAAAGATCAAAGAGAACAGATTATGGTGGTTTAGGCACATGTGTAGAAAAGCAAAAGACAATCCGGTGAGGAAGATTTGGGACAGACAGGAAGAAGGCAAGAAGAAACAAGGACGTCCAGCAAAGAGATGGATGGATTGTGTGAAAAAAGATCTGCGGCAGTCAGGCATGAGTGTTGAAGAAGGCAGGAGTGTGGCACTAAATTGAGAGAGTTGGTGGCAGTAATACCCCTACCCCATGTAGAAAAATGGGAAAAAGGGGGCTGATGATGATGATGATGATGATAGGAGACTGCTTGATGAAACAGGCAACCAGGCATGAATTCCATGCAATACATAATAGCAGAATGATGCTGTCAGATGATGTCTTTTCTTTAATTAAAATGTAAGTAGTTGTATATTTCATTATATGAGTATAATTTAAAATGTGTTTTCATTTAATAAATGGAATTATGGACTGTACTGTGGAATTGTTTACTTTTGCTATGCTCAATAATTTTTTGACAAGCTAAATTACTGCACTTAGGGATGGAACTGTCTGCACAATCCAGCAGCTTGTTTTACAAAGAAAAATAGAGATTTTGCTTTTATTTTTAATCTATTTTACCTCCATGGAGTGCACTGAACTAGAGCTGATACAGGGGGAATTCAATAAAGTCTGCACAAAGTGATTTTCCATGTAGGCATAGTGGCACAGCCCCAACATGGAAACCGACTGGCTAGCGATCTAATAAAGAGACTATAGGGGTGTGCACAAGCTTTGTGACACAGAAGTGTCCATGGAATGCACATCACCTCATAAGCAGGTGAAATCCATGCAAATGAGGGTGATTTGTGATCCAAGAAAAAGAAAGGCAGCTGTATAGGTGGCGTGTCGGTGTCAGAAATGTACATGGAAAAACAAACGTGTACCAAAATGTAAATTTTAAACAGGGGTTGTAAAAGCCCAAAAAGAAGGTTGGATATTACACTGTAGGCATGCAAATGGCCAAAACTATGGTCAGTGAGTCCAAAAAGCAATGCACATCAATAAAGAATATTAATTTTTTTAATACATATATTACATTTGCGAGGCACGCAGCAACATGCAGACATGCTGTTATGCAAAATAAATAAATAAATAAATGAATAATAATTAAAATGTTGAAAAAAACGAAAATAAGATATTTGCAGAATAATGCATTATAGTGTCCTGCATGCGGAGTGTACAATGGTAGGTTGCAGTGGTTGCTAAGGAGACAGGCCCTGGAGTAGTGAAATAGCCAGTGTATATTCAAATAGGTACATGCAAATGAGCTGGGGTTATTGAATAACAAAAAGGGCCACTGTGTCTTCAGATACAACCCATGCTAGGGGTAGAACCATGTAGGTAGTAGTAGAACAGGTAGTTGACATCAAAAGGGAGTGTGTCACTTCATGTTTAAGCAGATTGGAGCTCAGGGGCACCTGTTTGCACTCAGCTAAGCACAGCGAAGCAGGGGTGTGTGTCCGATGCTGCTGAGCTGTGTTTAGCCCCACAGCACATGTTTTAGCTGGTTTAAGAAAAGCTGAGCATGCCCATGCATGGGGGAGTGTCTAAACTGCTGAGCACTGTTTATACTAGTGCCGCGGGTTTGCATGCCTCACCCCAGTGCTCAGCAGTGAAAGAATTGAAACATATAAAAAAAAAAAAAAAAAAAAGGAAATAGCCAGGAGAAGTCAATCAAGTAGGAATTACTGATAAGCCCTGTTCAAAAGACATTGGCCCATTCAAACCACAAATTATATACCTGTCAGATGGAATGCATAATAGTGAGCCAATCACACAGGCTGCATCTGTAGCACACCACTATGCACACACCCTACCTTCTGATCTTTCCCACATAGTCTGCACCATTGGAGTACACACTTGGGAATTTTAACTGACAAAATGCTAGTGGCTGCTGCTGCTCTGCTACAGCTGTATGTGCTAGAGGCTGAGGTCAGTGATGATGCTGATGCTGACAATAGGCTCAGACTGAGAGGAAGAAGAGTGTTCAGGCCCAGGGCAACCTTCCAAGGGCTACATGAGCTGGAGATTGTAGAGCACTACAGGGTAGACAGGGACATACTACAAGAACTCAATGAGCTCTGCTGCCCTCAACTTAGACCCAGAGCCAACAGAAGGGAACCCATCCCAGTGGAAACAAAAGTATGTGTAGCCCTTAGAATATTAGGTACAGGTACTTTTCAAAGACCAACTGGGGACATAATGGGGGTCTCATAGGCATCTGCATCCAGGGTACTCCACCGGTTCCTGAATGCCATGCAAGCACATGCCAGTAAGCACATTTATTTATCCCGCACCCTTGAGGAGAGGGCTAGCAATATGCATCTCTTCCACTGTGTAGCACACTACCTTGAGGTACTGGGTGCCATAGATTGCACTCTTGTGCACATCAAAGCACCACCCAGTGAAGAGGGTAGAGTCTACGTCAACCGCAAGGGGTATCACTCCATCAACTGCCAGGTCATGTGCAATGCCCAGGGCATTATCATGAATGTATGTGCTGGCAACCCTGGCAGTTATCATGACTCCCACATCTGGCATGCATCACAGCTGTACCATACATTTGCCAGGGGGACATCCCATATGGCCATCTACTGGAGGATGCTGGCTATGCACTGGAACTGTGGATGATGCCACCCATCAGAAATGCACACACACCTACCGAAGAATGCCATAATGAGGCACACGTGTAAACTAGAAACATCATAGTGTGTGTGTTTGGGCTGCTCAAGTCATGGTTCCGCTGCCTCGATGTATCTCGTGAGCCCTGCAGTACTCACCAGCCACAAGTGCACACATTTTCACAGTATGTACCATGCTACACAATATGATCCTGCAGAAACAGCTGCAGTAAGAACATCACAGGGAAGGGACACACAGCCCCCCACCAGTGCCAAGGTCCCCACAGACACAGGGAGACTCGCAGGAGGAACACCCTAAGCCTGTCCCTGTAGGCAGATGTAGGCATGCCCAATATGCCCTGGCCTTGGCAAAGAGGCAATGCATACCACATGCACTGACATCCTAGGGACTGACACCTCACTCTGGCTCACATACATACTAAAAAGGATGTCAGCCACAACACACAACCTGTACCTTAATGTGTATTGGCTGTGTACTGCAATCATCCAACCGAGTCAGCCCTGAAGCACCGTTATATCAACTGCTGTAAGCATAAGGTAAGTCACTCTTCGTTACAACAAATGTATGGGGTACTACACTATGGTAGCACAGGTATGGACCTGCTGCATGTATGCAATGGAATAGAGTGGGCTACTGAGATAGCTGCAGACAACTGACAGCTATGTGGGACAACAGAAACTCTCTGCCCAATACTGGCTGCCCCATAATATGCAGTAGGCCCCAAGCCAGCAAAACCCACTGCATGAAGCAAGGGAACTACAAACAGTGGGGTCATGGGACAGATGCATGACTGTCAATGCTAGAAGTCCCCTACCCCTAACACACTGTGTTCCCATACAACTGCAGTAACATTATGTTTGCAAGGTAATAGCAGACCACACAATCCCAGGGCTCTCCCAATCAACCTAACATGTTTCATTTCCACAATATGCAGGGGTCAATGTGATATGTATGTCTGTACTTGATAGTGTCAGAAATTAAACTGCACTGTCAGGTGGCTGTTGTGGCTTAGTGAGCTAAGTACATTACCATGATTGGTGGTGTTCATGGTTTGAGACTGGCTGTAGCACTATTTTGCATGTGAGCAACACCTATGGTAGGAGTTCTTCAGACTGTGCATATGTCAGCATTTGTTACTGCAAGAAAGCTAGACAAAGCCAGAAAAATGGAGGAACAGGGGGCCACAGATATCACTAAGTGACCTGCACTGTGGCTAGTAGAACAGCAAGTTGTAAAAAGTCAGATTATCAGGAGGATATCAAGGCCATCATGTAACTGCATCAGTACTTACAAGTCAGTGGGCACCAGCATATCGCTCAAATGTACAGAGTTTTGCAGAATATCCACAATTTTCCCTCATATATCTGCTCTGTTTTTCATAACATTGCAGTTTTCTGGCAAACTAGTGTCAAATCAGTAAAGGTTGACGTTAGAAAATAATAACAGACATTTGAGATGCAGACTTCATACCGTTCAGAACATTCATGGTAATACAAAAACCTGTTATTCTACCAACTCTCTAAGTTTGTAAGAGCAATATTAAAAAAAATGTCCCTATTAATGGGTCTGTATCCCACTTTTATATACGGCTTTGTCCAGATGTCTTGCTCTAACAGGTTGAGAGGTATGGACACCATGTAGCATTATAATACCAATACAAAACAAACTATCTAAGGACCAGAGCAGATATATAATGAGGGAGAGGGAGAACCACTTGTACACCAATTGTAGCCAATGGCGCATGCCATTAGTATGGTGAGCTGCAGTCTGTAATAGTAGGTAGGAATGGGTTCTAATCTCACATCAGCCATCTTGTGTGTTTGTGTAGATAGTCTACATACAGCATCATACACATGCCCAATAGGTCTATGTCTGTGCAATGGTCTAGTGGCCTCCCTGTCAACAGCTGCTGATGTCATCCACCCCGACAGCAGTGGCAGACACTCTCCAAACACATAAGCTCTCCGGTGCATGCAATATATATGTAGCAGTATACTCTATACATCTAGATAGGTAGTGGTTATAATCCCAACAATGACAACACTGTGAGTGTGTGTACGCGAAGTATATCCCCCTTGCAGCAGTGTGTCTGTTTTGCAAATGTGTGTGCAATGCTTATACATTTGCAGGCATGTGCCTACCTGTAAACCCACATTGGCTTACTTTACAGGGCCTGCTGATGTCATCCACCTTAGAGGTACATTGAGACACTCTCCAAACACATAAGCTCAGTAGCGCATGCGATAATTATGTCACACTATAGTATACGCAACTAACTAGGTAGGGGTTCTAAATCCAACAATGGCAACTCTGTGAGTGTGTGTATGCGTAAGTATATCCCTTTATAGCAGTGTATCTGTCTTGCCTATGTGTGTGCAATGCTAATACATTTTAAGGGCTGTGCCTACCTGTTAACCCTCAAACTGGCTTACTTTACAGGGTCTGCTGATGTCATCCACTTTAGAAGTACAGTGAGACAGTCTTCAACCACAATAACTCCATGGCGCATGCAATAAGTATGTAGTACTATAGTGTATATAACTAGATAGGTAGGGGTTCTACTATCAAAACTGGCAACTCTGTAAGTGTATGAGTGTGTGTAAGCATATCCTGTGTGTGTGATGGTTATCCAATTTTAAGGACCTATTAACCACCCCATTGGCAAACTTTTCAGAGCCTACTGATGTCATCCACCTTAGAAGCACATTTAGACACTCTCCAAACACAATAGCTCCATGGCGCATGTGATAAGTACGTAGTACTATAGTGTAGGTAAGTCAGGGTTCTACTCTCAAAACCGGCAACTCTGTGAATGTATGTGTGTGTGTAAGCATACCCCCTTGTTGCAGTGTAGATGTCTTGATTGTGTGTTGGCAATGGTTATAACATTTTAAGGGCCTGTGCAAACCTGTTAACCCCCCATTGGCAACCTTTACAGCACCTGCAGATGTCATCCACCTGAAAAGTAGTGGCAGGCACTCCAAAAGCACATAAACTCTGTGACACTTGTGATACATATGTAGCACTATAGTATGTATGACTACACACGTAGGGGTTCTACTTTCAACAAGGGCAGTTCATGTGTGTGTGTGTGTGTGTGTGTGTGTGTGTGTGTGTGTGTGTGTGTGTGTGTGTGTGTGTGTGCATGTGTGTGTGGTGTGTGTGTGGTATGTATAGTCCCTTACAGCAGTGTGACCTGTGTTATGGTTACCACCTGTCCCTGAGAGTGTAGAACCACAAAAACTTCCTACATGATCCTAATAGTTGCATAACAGTCATTTTACAGCACAAACACCTAAATGTTATGAGAAATAGCATAATCTAGGCAAATACTATAAAACCAGGCCTGTTATATTGTCAAAATAGTGAGGTTGTGTCCGTTGCACTCACTGTGGGTATGGTTTCTCCTGCCAACTCTCATATAACTGCAAAACATGTCCCACATTGTACATTTGATAAGGTGTCAACCCTAGTCTGTCTTGCCTCTGTGTGTGCAATATGTATACGTTTATAGGCCCTGTGAGTAGCTGCTGCCCCCAAATAACCCACATGTATGTAGGCATGAATGCTACCCACCACCACCACCTACATTTGTAGGTACTGACCCAGTTTGTGGATGACTATAGGTTGGGTGCTGTCTGCCAGTGACTCCCTAAATGATGTTCACATACTGCAAGAGGGTCTTACATCAGCTATGGACTGGTGTCAAGGTCCTGGGCTCAAGCTAAATGCAAAAACCCGTATTATCATAGCAATTGGCAAAGACACGGCCCTACTGTTTACCACATCAACAGCAACCCCTTAAACACACAACCTGTGGTGAGAAGCCTGGGTACTCAGGTTGATAACAATTTCCCATTCAACCATCATGTAGCGGCAATGGTCAGTAAAGCCTTGTATGTGGTTCATCTCATAGGTAAAGGGATTGCATCCAGAAAAAGGTGGTCATTACCTCTCTATACTCCTCACTCTGTACAACAATATTTTACTACAACACCCTGTTTGGTATGTTCCTATCCAGACATCTTTACCAAGTGGAAAGGCCATGGAAATACCTCACAAAGGTAATCCATAGCCTTTAAAACCGGTCCCATGCAGACAGACTCAAATCACTATTGAGCCACTTGGTATCAGACTGGTTGCTCAGAGGTGGGCTGTGTCATGCCTACAATGCAATGTTGGACCCTGTCCTACTACAGCTGCCTCATATCTGTAAGTCTAACTCCTCTCACATTACCTGCATGACAGGCCTGGATCTGATATGCAACATCAACACAACCTGCTGGTGAGACAGGTTTGTCTCCCAGAAGCTACCCTGTCTCAGGAATACACTTCCCATACATGTCAAACAGAGTACCATGCTAACCCTCTTCAAGCGCAACCATGATGAGTGTATGGAAAACCAAAATTCTGTCCCAGGGGTCTCACCTGTGTCCCTCATTGACAGGGGCAACAGGTGCTGACTTATATTTCTTTCTGGGGATAAAATAATGGCTAGCCTTGTAAGAGCCCCTTACTCTAGTAACTTCCTATGATCCTATGAACCTATAATCCTACTGAAATCCCAGGTGACATGTATCAAGAGTAGCATATTGTGTCACAGGGTATGCATGCAAGATTATGCTGTCTGTCCCCATTGTCCCTGACACACTGTTCTACACATACGCACTTAAGTAAACATGCACATATACAGCCGCACCTTGTCAAAGTCACATTTCTGTGTTACCACCATGCCATCTTGAGCTGCTGCATTGGCACCACCTCTCCATGGTGTAGACACACAGACCCCTGGAACAGAAACATAAAATGTTGTGGGAGACAACAGTGAGTCAGCAATACTACCACCAATGCAGCATCATGGAACAAAGGTACATACACTTTGATGTGTACTCATGACATATGCCAGCAGACAGCACCTTACAGTGCATAACACTACTGCACTACAAACTGTCATTAAATGTACTACAGCCATCCTGTGCATTAGACACATATTAGCATGTCCCTGCATCGATGGTATGAATGACAGGGATGTAGCACTGGTATAATCACATGCACAGGGTGTGATGTAGGGTTGCCAAAGGCCTAGCCTGTGCCACACAGTTGACATTGTATGTGTGTGTCTGCAGGGGTGCTTGTCAGCTGGGCCATGGAGAGGAGCTGTGTACATCTGTTGGTGACCTACATGTGACAGTGATATGTGAGTGTGTGCACGTACACAGTCAAGCCATCTGCTAGCCCTACACAAGAGTATGTTAGACAGCTGTGGACTGTACATGGAACAATGTACAGTTCACCATCTCAACCACAAATACAGGAACTGGCTCTGCCAGGAGTGGCACTGGCACAACCATGCCCAGGGTCAGATGAGGTACTACTTGCTGATGGTGAGTAGTATCTGCTGTGACTGTCTCCCTCACAGGACCACCCAGAACCACATGCCCATGGCCTGCCACATCGTGGTGTGGACAGCAACCTCCCTTCTGTAGTGCTGGTGGTACTGCCACTATGGGAACATGACTCTGCATGGCCACGTGGACTTTCAGCTGATGATGATGCTGACCTACATCCATGTGTCAGGCGCCCTACTCCCACCACATGGTCCAGCACAGACAATGCACGGTTAAGCACTGACACTATCTCACCCCACCATCTGTCCAATACATCTGCAAAATGATGCATGACATCACCAATGTTGTGGATGGAGTCATGGAAGCCAGACAGTGATGCATCCATGATCCTGAGCATCAGTCTGGTGTTGTACTCAGAACAAGTCTGTGCTTCCATAATAGACCGAAACATGCATTGAGTGACTCGTGATGTGACACCTGTGACAGGTGAAGGATGGGCACCAGTCCTCCTTCAAGCACCCCTGTCAATCTGCATGTGTGGGACCTCGCCAGCTGTCTGGCTATGGCTAGTGTCTACAGTCACAGATGCCATAGTCGCCACACTCTCCTGTTTGATGCCACCACCCTCTGACTGTCCAATATCTGTGGTCACAGGAAATGGGGTATGTGTGGGCATACTGACTGTGTGCGAGGACTTTGGGGGAGGAAGTGGGATGTCAACCCATGGGACAGATTCAGCTCCCAACAACCCCATCTGTGCCTCATTATGGCCACCATCATTATCAGATTCTGACATCAGGTTGTAAAGGGGGCACACTCCAACCCCCATGGCCACCTGTGAGGAGGAAGACAACATGACTACATTAATACATGCACTATTATGTCTGCTGATCCACACACACACACACACACACACACACACACACACACACACACACACACACACACACACACACACACACACACACACACACACACACACACACACACACACACACACACACGTGAGGTGCCACAACTGCATTATACATATCACACCTTATTACTGATCCCATGGACAACACACAAGCAGACCACAACAGACACAGACAAGACAGGCCTTTAACAACATGCAGTGCAGCTACTCCCAGTTAATGTTGCCAGTACAATACACCTGAGAGATAAGCGATATGTCAGTGTATGTGAAGGACCTTCACCTAAAAAACAGTGCACCCATCTCCACCATACTATTGCCCCCTGTATAGTAGACTGCATACACTTTCACAAAAATACGTGCAAATATGTTACAGCTCCTGCAAATCTGCTATTGTGATTACCAATTTAATGCACTGCAGTGAAATCCTCCACAACTGAAAATACAAGTATTGTACTATGGTTAAGCTGAACAGTTATATCCATGGCAAACTGGCAGCCCTTAACATTCCTAGGGTATAGATGAGCCAAAACAAAACAGTTTCACACTCACCTACTACAGGATGTTAGACTCCGGCCACACCATATGTACCTATGGAATTGTGTGTGGGGGGGGAGGTATTGACAGCAGACAGAAATGTGGCACTGGTACAGGATAATATGTGAATATACCAACATGTGCAGTACAAACTGTGATACTGCCCACATTGCTGACATTCTGATTATGTGTGCACATGTGTACATTACAACCCCCCCCAAATGCAGATTGACCTGATATCCATATACAGGTATGAAGATGCTGCCACTATGACTGCTATAGTATTAAAGTGATGACTGCAGGAGGCTTACATGGATGATCCTCTGCTGTGGAAACTGTGCCACCCACCTCCATGACATATGGGGTGATGGATGCTTGTTAGCTGGTGGCTGAACCCAGGTTGGCAAGGAACTCCTCTGTGGCTGAGAGTGTCTGTTGTGTTGCAGGTCCTCCACTGGTGCCAACACGGTCCCTGGCCACAGCTGTGGCCCTTTGTCATGCAGCATTTATCATATCAGTGGCCCAGTGTCGGACCTGCTCCTAGCTTCTGTCCTGTAGTCTGACACAATTTACTGATGCAACAAGGTTTGCCCACAGTGCAGCATGTTCTTCCTGCATATGGCGACTCCTCGACAGCAGGATGCCATGAAGCAGACTGAGGCCGTCAACTATGACTTCATTCTCAGCTGCAGAAAAAGGTGGGTTCCTTCATCTGTACATCACTCCTGAAAGACAAGAAGAGGGGAACACATCATAGGACCACATACATTGCTCTCCATTATGTACAAACCCTGCACATCCTCATTTGCCAACACTATCCTCCACTAACTCCCACATCACACCCTGCTATCTCTCATCACAGTATGTATGTGGCTATCAGCAACATAGTGGCAGTACATCATGTACATCTGTTGGTGACCTACATGTGACAGTGATATGTGAGTGTGTGCACATACACAGTCAAACCATCTGCTAGCCCTACATGAGAGTATGTTAGACAGCTGTGGACTGTACATGGCAGACTGTACAGTTCACCATTTCAGCCACAAACACAGGAACTGGCTCTGCCAGGAGTGGCACTGGCACCACCATGCCCAGGGTCAGATGAGGTACTACTTGCTGATGGTGAGTGGTATCTGCTGGGACTGTCTCCCTCACAGGACCACCCAGGACCACATGCCCATGGCCTGCCACATCGTGGTGTGGACAGAAACCTCCCTTCTGTAGTGCTGGTGGTACTGCCACTATGGGAGCGTGACTGTGCATGGCCACATGAACTCTCAGCTGATGGTGGTGCTGACCTACATCCAGGTGTCAGGTGCCCTACTCCCACCACATGATCCAGCACAGACAATGCACGGTTAAGCACTGACAATGTCACATCCCACCATCTGTCCAATGCATCTGCGAAATGATGCATGGCATTACCAATGTAGTGGATGGAGTCATGGATGCCAGACAGTGATGTATCCATGATCCTGAGCATCAGTCTGGTGTTGTACTCAGAACATGTCTGTGCTTCCATAATAGACCGAAACATGCATTGAGTGACTCATGATGTGAAACCTGTGACAGGTGAAGGATGGGCACCAGTCCTCCTTCGAGCACCCATGTCAATCTGCATGTGTGGGACCTCACCAGCTGTCTGGCTATGGATAGTGTCTACAGTCACAGATGCCATAATCGTCACACTCTCCTGTTTGATGTCACCACCCTCTGACTGCCCAATATCTGTGGCGATAGGAAATGGGGTATGAGTGGGCATACTGACTGTGTGCGGGGACATTGGGGGAGGAAGTGGGATGTCAACCCATGGGACAGATTCAGCTCCCAACAACCCCATCTGTGCCTCACTATGGCCACCATCATTATCAGATTCTGACATCAGGTTGTAAGGGGGACACACTCCAACCCCCATGGCCACCTGTGAGGAGGCAGACAACATGACTACATTAATACATGCACTATTATGTCTGCTGATCCACACACACACACACACACACACACACACACACACACACACACACACACACACACACACACACACACACATGTGAGGTGCCACAACTGCATTATACATACCACACCTTATTACTCATCCCATGGACAACACACAAGCAGACCACAACAGACACAGACAAGACAGGCCCTTAACAACATGCAGTGCAGCTACGTCCAGTTAATGTTGCCAGTACTATACAACTGTGAGATAAGTGACATGTCAGTGTATGTGAAGGACCTTCACCTAAAAAACAGTGCACCCATCTCCACCATATATTGCCCCCTATATAGTAGACTGCATACACTTTCACAAAAATACGTGCAAATATGTTACAGCTCCTGCAAATCTGCTATTGTGATTACCAATTCAATGCACTGCAGTGAAACCTTCCACAACTGAAAATACAAGTATTGTACTATGGTTAAGCTGAACAGTTATATCCATGGCAAACTGGCAGCCCTTAACATTCCTAGGGTATAGATGAGCCAAAACAAAACAGTTTCACACTCACCTACTACAGGATGTTAGACTCTGGCCACACCATATGTACCTATGGAATTGTGGGGGAGAGGTATTGTCAGCAAACAGAAATGTGGCACTGGTACAGGATAATATGTGAATATACCAACATGCGCAGTACAAACTGTGATACTGCCCACATTGCTGACATTCTGATTATGTGTGCACATGTGTGCGTTACAACCCCCCCCCAAATGCAGATTGTCCTGATATCCATATACAGGTATGCAGAGGCTGCCACTATGACTGCTACAGTATTAAAGTGATGACCATAGGAGGCTTACATGGATGATCCTCTGCTGTGGAAACTGTGTCACCCACCTCCACAATGTATGGGGTGATGGATGCTTGTGAGCTTGTGGCTGAACCCCTAACTCCTCTGTGGTTGAGAGTGTTTGTTGTGTTGCCGGTCCTCCACCAGTGCCAACACGGTCCCTGGCCACAGATTTGGCCCTTTGTCATGCAGCATTTATCATATCAGTGGCCCACTATTGGACCTGCTCCTAGCTTCTGTCCTGTAGTCCGACGTGATTTACTGATGCAACAAGGTCTGCCCACAGTGGAGCATGTTCTTCCTGCATATGGCGACACCTCGACAACAGGATGGCATGAAGCAGTCTGAGGCCGTCAACTATGACTTCATTCTTGGCTGGCTTGATGCAAACCATGGCATTCAAGCTTGGCAGATGGTCAGCCCATAGGCACAAAATCAATTCATACTCTATCTTCTCAAGCCTATTATTATGATCACCACCTCTTATATTCTTATACATGCATTGCATCACCCTAAACTTAAAAGTATGGGATATGCCACAGTCAATCACATGTTTAGCTAGAGAATTAGTGGCACTTATTTGTCAATATCAGATTCCCATTTTCCTAAAGTAAGGTTTGCATAGGTATTGATTACTGAGGTCTCCATGGCCACCACTGATACTTGATGAAATAGCTGTTTCTCAAAAACAAACACATTACTAGTAAGAACGATATCTAATAAATCACAAATAGCCTCCACTTGCCTTGCTGTAAACCTATCATTTGTACTTAAATACTCACATATTGCTTCATTTCCATATTCATGAGGAATAACTGTAAATAACGAATTGATATCAAGTGTAACAAGAATAAAACAATCACATTTAGTAAATACATGCTAGTTATAAAGCTTCCATAAGAAGTCACTTGTGTCCCATACAAAACTAGTAACTTGACTCAAAAATGGTTTCAAAACATCTTCCAAATATAAAGAAATAGGTTCTGTTAACCAACCTTTGCCAGAGATGATAGGTCTCATTGGTGGATATAACAAGTCTTTATGTATATTCTACAACTCATATAGTATAAAAATAACAGGATGTAACATTATAAAATAATTATATAAATCTAATATTAAATCTCCTGTCAGCTGTAAATCATAAACACAGCTATTTACCCTATGAATTAGAGCACTGAGGGTGTTATAATCTATTCTCACAAAAACGTTATCATAAAGTCTTGCATATATTTCAAATAGTAATCCTTATTTATAAGGATGACTATAGCACCCACTTTATCAGCCTGTTTTATTATAATATTCTCTGCATTCTGCAATTTAATAAGTGACTCATATTCACCTTTTGTTAAATTATAATTTTTTAACATATCTTTTTTCATATAATTCTCTTAACTGTTTTTCACAAACATTATGAAATGCTTTCAACACAGGTGGATTAATAGGTATAAAAACACTAGACTTTTTATGAACATGGGTTGTATCGCACTGTTTTTAAAAGTTAAGTTTAAAGTTAAATTCCGAATGAACAGTTTCAAATCTGTAAGTGCATCCGCTATTGTATCTGTGTCCAAGGGGATGAACTAGAGGCCCTTAATTAACAATGAGTAGTCCTTTGCAGTTAATTCAAAGCTGGAAAGGTTAACTACTGACTGTTCATTGTGCTGTTGTTGTTGAACGATCTTCTCAGTGTCTGTGGGCCATTACACTTCCTTCTTCCTCTGGCTCCTCTTTCTCTTGAATGACTTATCAATGGATTTCAATGTTTTATTTTTATTTTCTCCAGTAGGTTGGTTAAAAAAGGTTGTTGCCATTGTTGGGAGAATTTCTCATTAAGTGCACATCCATCAGTGCTGTCTACTGATGATACCTCTCTCATAGCACCGACCTGTTCTAAGGTGGATGTTAAAACCTGGTCTGTAACCACTACAGATTGGGAGTTGTTGGTAGAAACACCAGGTTCCAGTAGGCTTATGTCATCTAGCTGGTACATTGAACCCTGGTAGTTACTGGCTCTCATACTGACATCTCTCTCTTCGGCCAAGAAAAAATATTGCCCATTATAAAATCTTGTATGTCTCTTTTTAGCTTGCATTTCTTTATAGCTTGTAACTGAATCTCAAAGACATGCAAGCACTCTAACATATTATTATATACTAGTACATTATCTTTAAAAGAAGGCATGTTAGAAATAGTATTCTCCAAATGGGTTATTTCTCTTTGTAAGTCTCTCTCAGTTCCTTCAAAAAATTAATTCATGAGAGACATATAATTGGTGCTCAATTTTAGATTTAATAGCAGTCATTGTTTAAGTAGTTCAGGGTAGGTGTTTCTGTATGTAGGCATTTTAAGGATTCATAAGCCTTGCAGCACCACCCCCAATTCTAAATAAGCTTGAAAGCTTAAGCATTGCCATTGCAACTGCTTAAATTGGTGCACTTTCTTACTAAAAGTTTAGTCTGTGTAAAAAAAGTATTCATCTCTCATAGTTATAACACTACTTTCAATCACCATAAGTCCCATAACTCCAGATAATAATGGATTTGAATGTACCTTAAGAATGTCACTTAGGGACTTAATGGATTTGATAATTAATATACATTATCTAAATTCTTTCACCAAGGGGTATGTATCCAATTATCAGTGCCTGGGATAAATCCAGAAAACAAACAAAAGCACAAAAATTCTGGAGTATATCCCAGTAAATCAAAGTCCAAGGCAACCAACCATATATCTAAAGCAAAAACACGCCAGATAGTGTATACTATTATAATTCATAACATATTGTAAACATGTAGGACAGCAATGTTTACAGTATGTTATGAATTATAATAGAACAACTAATGCTGTTATGGAAATAATAACAAGGAATTTGGGTATACTGTGTGCCCTACCAGAGGTAAAAAGTGAAGTTAGTGAAAGTCCTAGGTCTGCATATAGAAATTGTAGAAATCTTAAACAACACCTTTGCTATAAAGAAATGAAGGCAGCTGCTTGCCCCAAACTATCTATCAAGAATGGCACTTTCCCCTGCTTTAATTGTTCTTGTTGTAAATTTATTTCAAGTGATAATGAATTTATACATCCATTGACTCATAAAAAGTATTATTTTAAATTTTATGCTAGCTATAATACTGCCAATATAGTGTATCTAGCTACTTGTTGCACATGTTCGAGCTTTAACATGGGTAAATCTACAAGAAGGTTAAGGGACCATATTATAGAACATCAGTCTGATATTAGATGAAGAATCACCGCTAATTCTCTAGCTAAACGTGACTGATTGTGGCATATCCCATACTTTTAAGTTTAAGGTGATGCAATGCATGTATAAGAATATAAGAGGTGGTGATCATAATAATAGGCTTGAGATGATTATTTTTATTTGTTAACCGGGAAAGTCCGACTTGGAATAAAAACAATTTTCAGCACAGGCCTGGGGAGACACACTCCAGATGCATGTCTTTTATAATGTGGGAGGAAACCGGAGCAAACTCACACAAACACAGGGAGGACATGCAGACTCTGCACAGAAGGCACCCCAGCTGAGAAATGCACTAGAGAACCTCTTGCTATGAGGCAAGAACGCTACTGCTGCACCACTGCACCATCCACGCCATGATGGAGTATGAATAGATTTTGTGTCTACAGGCTGACCATCTGCCAGGCTTGCATGCCATGGTTAGCATCAATCCAGTGTTGAAAGCTAAGCAAATTAATTTAAGATAAATAAATATGCTGTAATTTCTATATGAAGTTAGTTATTTATACATTTTTAAGTGGAGGACTGATTTTTCAATTATTTTATTGGAATAGTCTTATGACTGGGAGGTTTGTATCATGTGATGGATTTTAATTTAGCATTTAAATGATGTTTGAACATGATTTGGTGAACACTGATGAAGGAAAGTGTTATCCCAAAATCTTTGTTTTAATAAAATCTACATTTTTGAAGTCCGTCGTGTTTTTGCTTTGGCTATATGGTTATTTGCCTTGGATTTGATTCACTGGGATACACTCCAGAGTTTTTGTGATTTTGGAAAGGAGTGTGCCTAGTTTGTCTTTAAAGCAGCTGTTGTCCAAAATGTTTTTGAATCAAGGCTGGGAATCATTACTAATATCATTACTGTTGAGAGCTTTAAAGAGGAAAGGGTGGTTGATCACATTAAAGATTTTAGTGAGGTCAATGAAAAGGGCTCCTGTAGTGTTTCCTGAGTCTGTTATAAGTTAAAGTCCAGTGGCAGTCATGGTACTGCAGCCAGGCCAAAAGCCGTACTGCATATGGGAAAGGATGGGAAAGGAGGTGATACTACTGGATGTATTAAGGGAGCTGATTGCAGACAATTTTTCCAGCATTTTCACTAGAAGAGATGGAGTCCTCTGGAATTGTTTGGTCTGATACTTTCCCTCCAGAATTGTTGCGGTGAGTGCAAAATTTGGGGTCTATGTTCAGCTACCAAAATAAAAATAACTCAAATGACTAAATGTCGAACTGGAAACAGCGAATCGGACATTTAGCAAAGACCAACAACATCAAAAATAAAGTAATTGAATGGCCATAGTCGGCCAACATCGCAAACACAACCAACCAAGGTGTGGGGCTGCATCCCCTACACCCCCAGGTGTGGGGGGCAGTGCCCCCCACACCCCCTAACTATATATATATATATATATATATATATATATATATATATATATATATATATATATATCAACTCTGAGATTACACTACAGTGGGGAATATGGCAAATTTAAAAGGTTTCCATTCACTTACCTTATGCATCGTGTTACTTCCTGGTTGTTAGCCAACTATGGTCATTTGATGAATTTATTTTCGATGTTGTTGGTGTTTGCTAAATGTTTGTGTGATGCCCCGCCACTGGCTCAGTAATCAAGAAGCCTTAGTCTTCACCATTAACATCAGTGGAGGATGTACATTGGGAGGATGACAGGTACACACACAGTATTTCCAGATGCAGCTCTCAGCATCTAGTGCAATTTCCCTTAAGAGCACACAGAGACCACAGTCAGTCTGGGGATGGTTTCCCCCTCTTTCTCCAGATCTCCAACAAGACTCCCCACTGGAACAGCTATAGATTTGAGATCTCAGCTGAGTGGCCAAGCCAAGACCTCCAGCACCCTCTCTATCCAGCCAGTGCTTTGTGTCCCTGCCCAGGTAGCTAACACACTCACTCTTTGAGGTTTGAGTTTTACAGACACACAAACCTGGGAAAGGCTGGCACAGGTTTACTAGCTATGCATCATTTTGCCCAGACTATATGGCAGTTATCACTGCCACCAGCCTGCTCCTTATCAGCTACTTTAAGGCCCTTAACAAAGGTTGTCCAATCTTACTGTGTAATGTTACTATTAATACAAATGGTAGTTTGACCAAGAGCAAGGCTATTAGGAGTGGCCCACAGTGTCACCAAATAAATATGCAAGTGCTTTCAGAACTTAAGTATCTCTAGACATAGTAGCCACAATGGGAGGTTTAAATATATTTAATAATAAACAATAAAAGAATAAGACAATACTAAATATATATGTACAGTGGCATCAGAGTTCAAAATCACAATAAATATTTAAAACAACATTGCATGATAGTCTCAGATAAATAAATAAAAATATCTAAGCTACGCTTTGCTACATTCCTGACTATATCTAAGATAATTACTATACCCTAGTACATTTACTTAATCAGAGCAGCAAGGCAGATGTGGTGAATGGATCTTCTCTAACTGTTGTCAAGTCAAAGACAGAATACAGAATACTGTCCCTCACTAAGAGACTTCCCAAATTAATATCTCAAATATTACTACTGGGAAAACTTGCAGAATTACATCATTGCTTGTAATCTGACTCCTAGTTCCCAGGCTCAATACAACCCTTGATGGCAGTTGGTGGCATTTAGCATCTACCTGTAAAACTACATAGACAAGGGCTTTTCCTCAGATTTTTGGCAAATGGTAGAAGTCATAAAACAATAAAACACTTCCGAGACAATACAGGAAGCTCCTTAGTTTTAGACATTGTGTCTGTTGCTGTACTGAAACTGAAAGATAATATATTTTTATGGCCTAGACATAAAGTAATTTAATTTCAGTTATTTTTCTGAAGTTAACCTTCTGTATTCCAGTTTCAACTGTTAATATATACATTTAAACAGTTACAATAGTGTATGTACATTTCTGTTCTCTTCCAGCAGGGTACAATGTGAATACATTTCAAACAGTACTTTGTAAAACACCTCTTCAGCACACGCCTGTACAAACCATCTTATATGACATACATCTCTAACACATTTGTAACATAAACATCTTATATGAATCATGTTGATATTCACAAATGAAGTATAATTATTTACAAAATTCCAGATAGCTATGCTGGCAGGATCTCCCTTTGTCACAGTCCATTTTGCTGGTTTCAGTTCGACATTTAGCCATTTGAGTTATTTTTATTTTGGTAGCCGAACATAGGCCCTAAGAGTTGCACTTGTTTGGTCTGGTGCAGGAAAGATTTATGTCATCTTATGGAGTGCTTGACTACGTTTCTTAGAACTGTGTAGTGTGTGATTGCTTAGTGATGGGTTAGATTCTCAATTATTTTAAGTCACATCTCTAAGATATATAGCTGCAACGAGTTCTTAAGTAATCAAATCGAAAATTTTCTAGGGTTTGGCTAGTCTTTGAATTTCTGGAAATAATTTGTCTAGGAGTTGAAATTTTAGAGGGGAGATTTGTGGCAATGTTGGGGTCATTTACTGAGAAGATGGTGGATCATGATCAATGGTTAAGGTATCCTTCAACTTGGAAATGTTTGCTGTGGGTTGAAGTCTGAAAGTTTTAAGGATAGAAATGAGTTTTATAGATAAGTTGGTGATGGAGAAAGTAAAAGGACAGCGGTCATTCATAGTTGGGGTGGAGAGATTAGACTGGTAATGTTAGTAATAATAAGGTCATCAATGGACTGATTATATGATATGAAGTTGGGTCTAGTAGTTTGGGTTATTAACTGGAGCAGGAAGAGGCTAGGGAGAAGTGGGTGAGAGATATCAGAGAAGTGGAGACCAAGGACAAAATCTTGGAATTTAAATCCCTTTCAGTACTCATTAAACATATTAATGGTGAGGACCAAGGATGGAATCTTGGAACTTAAATCTCTTTCAGTACTCATCAAACATATTAACAGTGGGGACAAAGAACAGAATCTTGAAGCCTAAATCCCTTTTACTACTCTTCAAACATGTTAATGTACAATCTGCAAAGAAAGAAATGTTCATCTTTAGCTGACCTTAAAATCACTTAAATCAGAGTTTTGAACTGTGACAGTCAAGGAATTGAGCTTCAACCCAAATGAGATCTCAGACAATTGGCAGCCTTGATGTGTTCTCCAAGGCAACCAAAAAGGTGAGGACAGATCAACATGAGTTTTAAGCCGAAGGTGACATACAAACCATCATGAGCAGATCGGCACATTAATTGGTGAGCTTAAAAAAGGCAGGACATGCAGCAAATAACATCATTCAATCCTACTGAGTATTTTTTCAGGATCCAAGGATGCTATCAACAGTTCCCTTTGGTTACCTGAGCCATTTTCACAAGTACCCCAGTCTTCAAAATATTATCCAATATCTGCCTACCTCCTACATGCCCACACACACCGATCATCTACTCTTAACTAAAGCACATATCATGCCAATTAAGCAGCTGTAATGAACAAAGAATTTTATGATTAAAATGGAGAAGGGCCTGTATGAGGTTGGCAAAATAGTGTCTTTACTTTCTTCAGGTATAACTGCATTGACTACCTCCTTCCAAGAAAGGGATATCTCTAGTTTCTCTCACTTGGTTAAACGATTTAACAAAGTACAGAATCATTTCCTACTTATTAGCTCTCTAAACATTTTATAGTAATGTCATCATTGCCAAGGATTTTGCCCACTGCCTGACTTTGCAACACCTCTAGAACATCACGTTGTATTACAGAATTCATTCTGAGTGTCTCTTTTGTTGAAAGTACTGGCTGTTCCATTCCCCTCAAAACATTAGGAATTATGTTCTCACATTCACCAAAAGCAGTATGAACTGCACACAAATATTTTTAAGCAAGAAACATCTTTATTAAATTATCAGTTATGACATTGGCAATCATACATTTATATAAATGAAAACAAACCACATTGACATAATCTTAGTTGCAAACATTATATATCAGTTATACTTTATCTAGTCATTGCCAGTCAAATATTAAATACCTTATTCAAATCCTGCCTTCTTTTAAATCTCATTCCTACTCCAAAACATTATTCTGCATGTATTGTTCTCACAATTCCCATTTTTTCTATGTAATTTGTTCCTATATACCCTTTTCTAAAGATCCAATTTCTAGTTGTTTAACTAATCTACTATATTCACTACATCTAGTAGAGTTGGTTTAGACTTTAATTTCCATTTTCTAGTAATTGCTTTTTTGGCAGCCACTACAATCTAACTCAGCAAGGCTTTACTATGTGATATAGCTCTGCTGTCACCAGTAGATCCCTGTTAAAGATACCCCTATTCCCGGGGCATAAGCCTGCTAAAATCCTTTGTGACCTGTGCTGTCATACTCTACTGCTAGACAGAGATCTGTTACTCAGAAGAGTTATAAAATTAGTATTGTTAATCAATTCACATAAAAACTCAAACTTTCTATCCACAGTGAACTCTGTCTCTTGTTTCTACACATCTATTTCCTCCCACAGAACAACTTCCCCCCATAAAACCTATTATGCAAATCAACTGACATCTCTTTTGCTCCATAATGCATCCTGGCTCTTATGTCATAACTCATATACACAGCTCATCCCTTCTTCATGTCCAGTTTGAAGTGATTCCAATCATCTAACAAAGACTGTTTTGTCTGCTTCATTCTGGACAAATTGCTTTATGACATCTATTTATAACAAGGTCCAACGGGGTACTGCCTTAGACACCTAGCCAGGAAATGACAGTGTTTCCCCAAACAGGACTACATTAAATGACACCAGTTACATTGTAATAGTGCATGGTCTGAAAATCCAGTAGGATGGCTCTTCACTTCCCTAATCAAATAAAGATTCTATATCTACTGAAATAGTAGGCATATGATGAGGCTTCTGACCTAACAATACCATCATCAAAATATCTAATGATTAGCTTATTTTCAGAGTCAATAGCAGTTATGTTCTTGATATGCTAGTGTGGTTTTGCCAGTGATAACAATACTGTAAAGACAGGGAAGGGGTTGTTGACATTGATAGTGTTAACCCTGTCCTGGAAAATTATTTGTGTGTTTTTGTGTGTAAAATAGTCCTGGTCAAGTTTGGTATGTTTGCACTGGAATGTACTGGCTCAGTTTGAGATGAGTGAAATCCTGGAGTGCTACTGATAAATAGCAGTGATATGCAGCTGTACAGTGTCATGCTTGTTTTCCTGGGGCAGGTATTGGCTATTACCTGAGGCATCAGTGTACATTTACTATACTCTCTTAAAACCAATCACCCCATGCATATTATTTGGTGCTAGTGGGGTAGAATTAAAGCCTGCAATATTGTAAATAAATTAGCAGCAGTAGCATGAAAAATTAAGACAGTAGCCCTGCCTGTGACAGAAGACTTGGATTTTACTGTATTTTTTAAACAAACCCTACAGATTAGTTTCTGTTGAGGCTCTTGTACCAATGATCACTTGTTTGCTGGGTGACTCTTTAATAAACACCCATCCTGTTGGGAGTAAGTGAATGAAGTGAGCTTTGTTGATACCAGTATATATTTTTTCCTAAGACTTGTTACACTTTACTAGGGTATATTAGAGATGCAATGCATGAGATCCTCCCCTATTTGGCAGGAATCAGAATAAAAACTGGCAAAGTCCTACATATTCACTCCGTGATGAATAAATGGTCATTGATTAAGCAGGTAAAAATTAAACAAACTATCCACTGGTAGTGGGTGGGAATGATCTGCACTGCATTCTTCAATGTTGTACTCATAGGTTCATAGGCTGGTACTAGGCTATTGGCCCTAGGGCCTATACAAGCCTAGCCATAACAATTCCTTGGCTATTTCTTCCCACACTATTTACTTCCCTGGACCCCTGTCTAGCAGGGCGAATGACGTGATCTCCGGGGTGAATTTCCTTTCTCCCATCCTATCGTCAAGGTTCCTTTTGAAGAGGGCCAAAGAGGTGCTCTGCTTGACATGTATGGGCAGTCTATTCCAGAGTCTGGGAAGTCTCTGGGTCAAGAACCTATCCCTCCAGCATATTTTGTTTATTGCGATGACAAGGTTTAGATCCCTGGAGCATGTGGAAATGAGTGATTGGGATTTCTTTAAGTTTAGCATGTCCAACAGCTCTGGGTTTGACATGGCCTTGTATGTTAAGCAAAGATTGCCTCTGAGTAGATGATATGCGACAGAGTATAGCTGGAGTTTTTTAAGGCGGTCAGTGTAGGGCATCTGCTTTAGGCCTGTGATTCTTTTAGTGAGGTATTTCTGCAGCCTTTCCAGTTGTTGCAGATGTCTTGAGAGGTACATACCAAATGGGGTGTTGTATTCTATAATGGGTCTAATGAGGGATGAGTACAGTGGGACAATTACCTCCTTTTTTCTGGATGAAAAGCCTTTAGTGATAAGGTGTGCCACATAGAAGGAATTCCTGACTGTTGTGGCGATGTGGTTATCGAAGGTGAGATCACTGTCCACCTGTGTCCCTAAGTCTCTTATCACACTTTCAGTGTTTAGTGTACTGCCACCTATGTGGTAGTTCATGGCTACATGTTTTTTCCCAAAGAGGATAACTATACATTTCTTGGCATTGAACTTGCACCCATGGCTCTGGCACCAAGCATCTGTTTCTGTAAGGCCCTTTTATAGAGTATCCACATCATTTGGGGATTCAATAATGGCTCCCAGTTTGCAGTCATCTGCAAACTTTGTTAGCCAGAGTCCCTTAGTGTTGGCCTGTACTTCAGAGAAGTAGATGCCAAACAAGAGCGGTCCCAGGACTGAACCCTGAGGTACTCCACTTGTCACTTGTCTGGAGCTGGATTTGGAGACAGCTACTTTTACAGTGTAGGTTCTGTCAGTAAGCCAGTTGGCAACCCATCAAGTGACGTAGGGATTAATGCCCAGCTTAGTAAGTCTATCTATGATTCCAGAGTGGGGGGTGATGTCAAGGGCCTTGGCAAGATCCAGATAGGCTGTGTGGACTGCCTTACCCTCGTCCATGGCTCTGGAGACTGATTCAAAGAAGCCAATCAGTCTCAGGAGACAAGATCAGCCCTTTACGAACCCAAACTTGGTGGGTTCCAGTGTTTGAAGGTTGCCAATGTCTTTGTTTATAAGTTCCATGGCCTTGCAGATCAGGCTTGTCAGACTGATGGGGCGGTAGTTCCCGGGATCCAAGGTGGATCCCCCCCTTGTGGAGTGGGATAACTGTAGCTGTTTGCCACTCAGTGGGCACAAAGCCTGAGGTGAAGCTATGATTAAACATGACACTTAGGTGAGGTGCCAGTTCATTTTGTAGTTCATGTAGTACACAGCCCAGGATGTCATCTGGTCTAATGGATGCTGTATTCTTAGCTTTGGAGAGTGTGTTTTTTACGTGTGTGGCCATTATTACTGGAATTTGGCGATCTTCCAGTATTGAGATGGTCCATTTAGGGGGTGTGAGGGGGGGTGAAGTTGCCACTGAATTGATCTGCCAGGATATTGGCAATATCCTTGGGATCAGTATATTTAATGCCATTCTGTTGTAGCTCAGAGCAGATCTGAGCATTGCCATTTAGATTCTTGACATAGTTATAGAATACTTTGTGGTTGTCTTTGAAAAATTTGGCAATTTTATTTTCGTAACTAGCTTTGGAGGATTTTATGAGGGATCTCAGCTTCTTACTGAGGCTGGTAAGGGAGTTTTTTGCATCCTGGGATTTTACTCTTTTCTGCAACAGTTTCTTCCTTTTGTTGTAAAGTTTGTTTATAACAGGGGACCAACAGAGTGGCTTCCTTTTTTGGAGGAGAGCATCTTGGTTCTATTTGGGATGGCACGATTCATGCATGAGTGGATGTGCTTGTACAGTGCTTTAGTGTAGGACTCAGCAGTCGAACTTTCAGTTCCCATCTGCATGGATGTTTCTCACTTCTGACTTGAGTAGCATGAAGATGGCTTTGGAGAAGTTGTAAATTTTACACAAATGGAACACACCCTCCATCTGTAGAATGGATATTTATCAGTAGGTTCTTGGTTAATTTATAGGGAGTAACATGGTAATAGAACATAAAAAGGAATTACATTAATGTCATTGCAATTTTGAAAATTAATTTTCTGTTTTTCTTTACTGACCAAAGCATTTTTTAACCTTTCACCCTTTGGTCTTGATTTAAAAGAAGTACGTTAGATTTTTAACTGAGAAATGGAGTGCTTTTCTTGCTGCTGTTCAGGATGAAAAATATCTCAGTATAAACCTTGCCTTGTTTTTTTTTTTTGGCTTCAAGGTTTAGAAAGTTAAAGCTCAGACTGTAATTCAGATGATCCATGGTTTATTAGCAGCTTGGACTCTGGAGGATCTGCTACTGTGGAGGATGGGAGTGAGCATCTAATGCCAGCTCTCTCATCCTGGTGTGCGCTGTATTGACATACAGTGGACGGTGGACATACAGTGGGTACATCAACAGCAAATATGTCATGATGCAGGCATGCATTCCAAACATTCATGTCTGACAGGCCAGTATTAGAAGCCGAACATATCTACAGTGTCACATCAGATCAAGGGACAGGACTAATTAGAAGACCCTAATGGTTGCCTGGATGACAGTCTCCCATGGCAAGTTAGTTCTTACTCTAGGGGGGCAAATGGGTTGATTAGAATACAGGACAGAGGACTGATGGGTGGCAGGCAGTGGGGAGAAAAGTGTCAGTAAAAAACTTCCCTTGCTTTTTAATTTCTCTTCCTTTCTTCATAGGATTATAGGATCATAGGAGGTTACTAGGCTAATGGCCCTGGGGCCCATACAAGCCTAGCCAAGAGTTTATCACCAAAAAAGAAACTTCAGTCAGCACCTGTCACCCCTGTCAATGAGGGACACAGGTAGAACCCCTGGGACAAATTTGTGGTTTCCCGTCTACTCATCAAGGTTGTGCTTGAAGAGGGTCAGCGAGGTACTCTGTTTGGCATGTATGGGAAGTCTATTCCAGAGACAGGCAGCTTCTGGGAGACAAACCTGTCTCTTCAGCAGGTTTTGTTGATGTCACACATTAGATTTAGGTCTTTTGAGTGGGTAATGTGCAAGAAGTTAGACTTACAGATATGGAGCATCTCTAGTAGGACAGGGTCTGATATTGCCTTGTAGGCGAGACACAGATCACCTCTGAGCAATCTGTATGATACTAAGTACAGTGATAGTGATTTGAGTCTGTCCACATAAGACAGGTGTTGGAGGCCATGGATTCTCTTTGTGAGATATTTTTGTGGCCTTTCCAGTTGGTGCAGGTGTTTGGAGAGGTACATACCAAATGGGGCGTTATACTCAATTATTGGCCTAATGAGGGAGGAGTACAGAGAGGTAATAGCCTCCTTTTTTCTGGATGCTATCCCTTTACTTATGAGATGACCCAAGTAAAAGGCTTTTCTGACCACTACCGCTACATGATGGTCGAATGTGAGATTGTTGTCAACCTGAGTACCCAGGTCTCTCACCACAGGTTGTGTGCTTAGAGGGCTGCCACTGATGTGGTAATCAGTAGGGGCCGTGTTTTTGCCAAATGGTATGATAATACATTTTTTTGCATTTAACTTAAAGCCATGACTTTGGCACCAGTCATTTGTTGCTGTAAGACCATCTTGCAGTATGTTAACATCATTTGGGGAGTCAGTGACAGTACCCAACTTACAGTCATCCACAAACTTGGTCAGCCACATGCCTTTTGTCTTTGCTTGGACCTCTGAGAAGTAGATGCCAAACAGTAGGGGTCCCAGGACAGATCCCTGGGGAAACCACGAGTGACAAGTCTACTGTCAGAGGTGGGTGCCTATTTTGACCTTTGGGTTCTATCAGTGAGCCAGTTGGCCACCCACCTGATGAGATAGGGATTTACGCCAAGTTGTGTTAGCTTTTTGATGATTTCTGAGTGGGGGATTGTGTCAAATGCCTTGGCCAAGTCAAGGTAAGCTGTATGTACTGACTTTCCCTCATCCGGGGCCTTGATGACAGTCTCAAAGAAGTCAACCAAGGTTCAACAGGCAAGATCTGCCCTTGATCCATTGGGATCAAGTACTTGGAGATTGCCTATGTCCTTGTTTATGCGATCCATAATAATATACTCCATGGCTTTACAGATCAGACTTGTCAAGGTAATGGGGCAATAGTTTCCAGGGTCAGTAGTGGCACCACCTTCATGCAAGGGGATGACAATGGCAGTTCTCCACTCTGCTAGAATGAAGCCTGTACTTAGGCTGTGGTTGAATGGGGTACTCAATGGCAAAGCTAGTTCTTGCTGGAGATGGTGCAGAATACAGCCTAGGATACTATCAGGTCCCATGGAAGTTGTGTTCTTTGCCTTGTATAGGGCCTTTAACACTTGATCTATGGAGATGTGAGGTGTGGGACAAGTATTGAGAATGTTAAATGGGCCTTTGGGGGGTATAGGGGGGTGAAGTTTGCAATGAACCTATCTGCTAGCAGGTTGGCTAAGTCAACAGGATCAGTGTAAGTGATGACATTAAGTACTAATTCAGAACAAAGCTGGGCTTTACCATGGAGGTTCCTAACGTAACTGAAGAAGGCTTTGTGGTTTCCATTTGTTTTAGATGCTAGTTTCAATTCATAACTGGCTTTGGAGGTTTTCACTAGTGATCTAATTTGCTTGCTGAGGCTGAGGAAGGAGTTTTTCCAATTTGGAATTTGTTCCTTTTTACCCCTGGACAACATTTTTTTTCCTTTTGTTGTAAAGCCTGTTGATAGAGGATGTCCACCAGACATGTTTTTCTTTCCTTGAGGAGCAGGATTTATTTCTGTTAGGTATGGCTGAGTGCATGCAGTTGTACAGGTGCTTGTATACTGCATTGGTGTACTGTTCAGCATAGTTGTCTGCATCCTCTGAGGGGGCGGTGATGTGAAGCTACTGATACCTTCCCTTAAGTGGTTGTAGTCAGTACTAGCGGATGTTAGTAAAATTAAAGGAAGCTGTACTGATTTATAATATTCATTATTTTGATCATCTCATGTTTATACATGGACAAATCTAGAAGTTTCTGTAAATGTAAACTGTAATTGGTTGCTGGGTTTATTCTAACCATGAGATAGTTTTATCCAAACACCATTATTTAAAAGCAAAACCTACTGAAAATCAGGAAATAATTAAATATTTAGAATAAACACAATGATGTGCATCTGGGTGTTGGCATCTTGATATGCAAATTCTAATTCTTCCCTAGACCTTGACTAGCAAAATATTTTGCATAATCTGGAAAATTACATATTTACTTCTTTACTATAGCTAATTCCTTATTTAACTGATGACACATCTCTAACCAATATTACTATAGTTTGCATGTAATGCAATGCAAATCAGTATTTGTAATTAACACTTTTTGTCAGAAATGGTGTACGTTGCCAACACTATTAGCCTACATTTAAGCCAAGGAAAACAATTCTTAAGGTTGGCAAATTCCAATACTTGAACTAGAACAGACAGACTAGCCATTGCTTTACAGTGTGGCTAGCATGTGATAGTTTGTTTTTTTGCTATCCAAAACAAATATCTACTGTGCAGTTGTATAGCTAGGCATATTCAGTGTACAGAAATGAATGCATTCTTCTAAGCATCTCTTGGAAACTTCAACACTGAAAAAGTAAAGAATGTTTAGCAATGTTTAAATGACTATTTACAGTGTAGCTGTATAAAATAATCTTTATGTGAAAGTAATATACCTCTAAAATAGTTTTCTATAGCCATAAATGATAGCAATTGAAAATAATGTATACTCTTCCTATATGTCTGGGAATAGCATTTAATGAGTTGAATACATTTTTAAAATGATAGGTGGATGGTGGGAGAAACAACATTAGGTTTGAGTACAAACTGTAATGCAGCTTGTTTGGTTACACTGTTTGTACTACTGGATCTAAATCGCCAGCCATACTGTTCCTTATGGTGTAGAGTGCATTTTACTTCATTTATAAACACAGAAACCCACCATGCTCTGCATCTTTTCAAGAACTGGATCAATGCCCCACACCTCATTATATAGAGACATTATGAATGGTTTGGAATATTATATTTTAGTTTGGAATATTATATTTTCTTTCCATTTTGTTTCTACCTCATACTTTGCTAAGGTCACCTATTGAATAAGCCATTGGATGGCTAAAATGCACACACAAACACACACACACACACACACACACACACACACACACACACACACACACACACACACACACACACACACACACACACACACATAATTTTTTTTTCCCACTTCAGATCCAAAGCTATTTTTGTGCACCTCCCTCAGTATATCCAGTCAGCAGTTTGGAAATCACTGATTGCTGCTATCACTTTCACAAACGGGTACTGTTATAAAGTACCTTATCATTTAAAGCATAATGCTTTAGTGAAATAATTATTTGTAACATCATGCAAACATTATATACAAATGACAATATAATATATTGTTGATTGTTTTACATGCCTTGCATCCTTGCGCTTTGCTGACTTTAGCAGTCCTGATTTGTTGCTGCTTGCTCAGATTGCTTTGAGTCAAAATTCACTGAAATAATTAGTATGGAATTACTTCAAAAACATTGCTATCATTACTTGTACATTGTCTGTAGACAGAGTGGCCTTTTCCTTAATCTAATGACTAGACATAATGACTTCATTATGTATTTTCCCCATTGGTTCCTGCTGTGCCCCTTGGGCCATGTTCAAGTTGTTCAGTACCTCTTTTGCTATTGCTTTTAGAAATGTTTGCACTGCCATCCTGCACAAGTTACTTTGCTTTAACTTGTTGGTAAGTTTTCTTATTTATTTATTTCTTTATTTTACTTATGTACGTATTTGGATTATTAATATTTGTTCTGGTGCTAATCCCGGTAATCCTCAAAATTGCAATTCTTCACTGTATCGTATGTAACCTGCAGTCCAATAACTTAGTCACAACTCATCTTGTACCTCTGAGTTTTATATATATATATATATATATATATATATATATATATATATATATATATATATATATCCTGATCAGCTTTATGGTGTCTTTTTCTTCCCGCCACGACTTTTATGTACAATATTCCCAAATGCATCTTGTATCGGGGCCCTAAGAGTCAAGTCACTTCTTTAGTGAAATTCCTAGAATGCAAGTCTGAGGGTTAAAGGTTCAGTGCAACACAAAGCATAAATGAAAAGCACCTGTAGTTCCTAGAGTCTAAAGGACTTGTGGGACTGACTGAAGCTGAATTCCATTGTTTTATGATGCAGGTTAAGACGACTACTGAGTTGCTATTGTTAAGGGAACTTGAGATTTGTTTTATAGGTCAGATAAACCCATTGATGATGTATTCCAGCTGCCCTAACAGATTCATGTTTAATTATGTTTTTTGAATTTTAAAATAGTGAGCTGCAAGCTAAATCAAAAGCAAGGGCTAAAAATTTAAAATTTTGTTTCTAAGTATGGTAGACAGAATAGTTGTTACAATGTATTGAAAATGAATGTATTCTACATCAAGACCCAAGATGGGGATCCAGCAAAAGTCTATCATTCATCTGCCAGCATACCATAGCAAGCTGAGTAAAAAAAATATTTATTTATTTATTTATTTTGTTTGTTTACTGGGTAATGTCCGACTGGGCATGAGGCCCATTTTCAGAGGAGGCCCAGGGAGAAAAGCTCCATACATACAAATAGACAGCATTAAACAATCAAACTGAACATGCATTAATCGACAATGTACAAAGCACGTCAGTAAAGAAATTAGTTATATAACAGTAATTAGCAAATAATTAACAAATAAATTAACACATTTGACAAATAAATGGCACAGTTAATGATAAAAACTGGTCGCATGAGTTAATAGTGAGAACAGTGTGCTACAGTAATTGCAAGATAGAGAAATGCACTCTAATAACAGTTAAAGACAAAGCAGTGTATGTGTATACAGTACATTGCTAACTGAAACTGAGTATAGAATCAAGATAACCTTCAGCAGTTAATAGTTGTAGCTGTGAGAATGAACTAGTTTAGGGTAATGTAAGGGAGTAGTAGGTAACTTAACCAGGAGTATGGCAATAATGTTCAACAGTAAATAATCATTATTTTATTGTTACTGTGTTGGTAAATGGACAAGGGCTAGTAATTTTAACTGCCTCTTTCAGGGAGTAATAATGTCAAACGGCTTGGTCACAGTCACACAGTATGAAAGCATTTGTTCTGAATTCAAACCAAGGTTGTTTGCACATGAAAGCGATAGCATACAGCAGCAATCGGAGAAAAGAGATTTGCAAATAACTAGTAGTGTAGTAAAATGTGAACCAAGAGGTTATGAGCAATCACTTCCCCAGAAACATGACAATCCCATGTTTTGTTCACTTGTGGAATATTTAATTTCACTGTTAAAACTGGATCTTCTTCTTCTTCTTTCGGATTTTCCTGGTTAGGGGTCACCACAGCAGATCACCTGTCTGCTCTTGATTGGCAGTGGAGTTTTACAGTGTTGAGTTACCAGCCCGGTGCCCAACCTTCCACAGGAGGCACACACATGCATGCACTCACACCTAGGGCCAATTTTAAAGTGCCCAATCTATCTACAGCATGTCTTTGGGATGTGGGAAGAAACTAGAGCACCCGGAGGAAACCCACGTGACCACAGGGAGGACATGCAGACTCTGCACAGAAGGCACCCCAGCTGAGGATCGAACCAGAGAACCTCTTGCTGTGAGGTGACAATGCTAACCGCTGCACCACCATGGCTGCCCATGTTTGAATCAGATTTTTGTGTGATGGTTTATAATAAAAGTGCCTTTCTGTTTGCTGGAATATGACATCACTGCTCAGACCATTTGGCAGATTCTAACAGCCCTGGTTTCAGTTTGGCAAAGAAGTATTATCTGCTGCGGTAGTGTGGAATAGTCGACACTGATTTATAGGATTCCTTCCACTGGTGTATTGAACTGATCAAAACTCCTGAGACCGGGTGCACTTCTCCACTTCTAATCTAGCCAGAGGAACCTTCTACAGAAAGTCAAACTAAACTGTGCAACGTGATTTCAATATGAATGAAACACAACAGAAGGAGTGTGTTAAAGAGATAAAAAGTCAATAACCAGGAACACTGATAATCCATTTTTTCTGGAAAAATACCAGCAAATCATAAATTTGGACTGTCTGAGTATTATAAAACATGGGATTTTCATGTAATTTGGAACTTTTGGTAAGAGGACTCTTACAACTTACATTCCTTTTTATATTTACTACTTATAATAATTTGTTGCAAGTGTTCTGTACCTAGAATCTTTTTAAATTGTTCATAAATGCACTAAAAATTATAAAGTTACTCTTAAAGCCACATGACATGTATAATTTTTGGATTTCAATTACTCTTAAAGTTGATGGTTTAATTTCTAGAGTTCATCTCATGAAAATGGAATTTCTGTATTTAAGAACTGTTAAGTCAGTGTCCTTGAAAATATCTGAACTTAAAACTAAAAGGAGCAAAAGCAAAGTGAAACAGCAGAGGCCATGTCTAGCCTGTTTACCTGGTTTGCCTGTATCACTGGTGACTGTGTCATTTCAAAGTCCACACAGCTCTGACTTGTAGCTTCAAATTTCCTTTACTGTTGCACTGCTACTTTTAGGTTGGCGACCTGCATTTCTCCAGTCTAGTCTCACCTTACTCCATTTTATCGATCGGAATAAATGATCTGTCTGCTAGTTAAGAAATTAATCCACGACCATAGGGAAGGAACCAGTACTGGATTGTAAACCAAAATAGTTTTAATGACAAAAGTTCTCTAATCGCACAGATCACAAAAAATCACACAAGCGCTTTCGCTCAGGCAGTCCTGAGCTTTATCAAGTGTTACAGACATTTCATGCTACAATGCCTAATATATATCCTGGTAATTACAATCTTAATTGAAAAAACCTGATGTTCAAGTGCTCCAGTGATTTAAAGCTATAGGCTAAAAATAATTTTCATTGCGTCAAATAAGAATAAAATACACATGTATAAATATACAAAAACCAACTTTAAAACACAGAACTTCACAAGTATGGGATTTTAAAAAGAATTAAAAGTTCAAATTGAGCTTGGAAATCATTGACATCTATATTATATGTATTGGATAACTTGCAAAATTGTTTATATTGTTAGAGGGCACTGTTGTTGAATTCAATTAATTAATATTAAATATTATTTAAAAATATTGATATAAATTTAATATTAGAGATAGTTTTAAATTAAAATTTTAAAGCAATGAATGCTCATTAATTTAATATAATGTGTAGATGTGTTATTGTGTTGGGGAATCATAAGTCCAAAACTATAGCCTAGCTCTTAACTTCAAGACTGGTTTGATACTAATCATCCCATTTAGGCCAGGCGGTTTTCCCCTCTCAACCTCAACTGCCATAGTAATTCATGGTAGCCTAGGTGGTCCCAGTCGCCACCCTTGCATCTGGTTCTACTTGTTCAAGGACCAGGAACTGGATTTTGGGCTCTGGGCAAGAGAGGTGTTTGTAAAGGCATTCGTCTCCTTCTTCTTAGCCATATCATAAAGATGTTCATAGATTCGTTTTCTTAGTTCCCTCTCAGTTTTGCCCACATAGAAACTTTGACAGTTAGTACATAGCCCCAAATAAACCACCCCTCTGGTGCCACACGTGTAAAAGCCTGTTGGATGTATTTTGTAGTTTCTTGATGGAAGGTAAGGGGCTATTTCTTTTGATATGGCGTGGCATTGGGCACAAGCACCACATTTAAATGTGCCCAACCTTGGTTGTCTGACTCTCTTCTTAGTTCCTTGCTTTTTCAAATATTCTTTTTTAGTTGGCTCTGGCTCGGACAAAACTAGGTTTAGATGGTATATAATCCTTTATTTCTTCAAAGAGGGCCAAAACTGGCCAATGGTGCAAGATAGTTTCTTCCATTTCATGAGAATTAGAGGAATAGGTGTATGCAAAACTGTTGATGTGAGAGGCTTCTGTATTTGAAGTAATATTAGGCACAGGCTCAAGCCCACCTCCTAATATTGGTGTGTATAGAGAGTGTCGTGAGGAATTTACTTCTGCAGCTAGAGTTGTAAATAACTCCAGAGGGTAACCTCTCTCTAAAAACAAAGTCCGCAAGAACTCCACCTCCAATTCGAAATCATTCTGTGTGCTACATATTCTACTTGCTCTGATGAGCTGCCCCTTAATGATTCCTCTTTTTTGGTATAAAGGGTGTGCACTCTCAAAATGTAAAAAGGAATTGGAAAAGGTGGACTTGCGGTGTAGTTTGGAATGAAAAGTTTTTTGAGTGTAATCTTTGTAGAGGGTGACATCTAAATAGTGAAGCTCATGTAAATCCACAGTGTGTGTAAATTGTAGAAAATTTGTAGTTGAATTGATGTAAGTAAAAAATTGGAGTAGGTCTTCGTCAGAGCCAGACCATAAGATACAGATGCCATCCAAATAACGTCTGTAGAAAAGAATATGTTCTTCCCAAGGTGGTATTAGGACAAACATGTGCTCCCACATGTGTAATACTACGATGCCCCCATGGCTACACCCTTACGCTGCCGAAACAATTTACCATTGAAAAAGATGAAATTGTTGGACAAAACAATTTCCATCAATTCAGTAAGTAAGTTGGACACTTTATTACTGAGGGTGTTTTTTTGACCAAGAAATTGAGCAAACCATTCCAAACCTTCTTGGTGGGGGATGCTGGAAAAGAGGTCTTTTATGTCTACTGTAACCATCAGGATATCTGGTGAAAAACAGGAGGTGGGGATGTCACGCAGAAAATGCCAGGAATCTTTACAAACATGAGTGAGTAAAGATGTATACTCTTTGGTCATCGAGTCAATGAATTTTCCCAGAGGTTCAGTCACACCTCCTGCCCCTGATACAATCGGTCTAAATTGTAGAGGGTGGATTCCTTTGTGAGTTTTCGGTATCCCAAAGATGACTGGTATTCTAGGTTTTCCTACATGAAGATAGTTAAATGCCTTCTCATTAATGGCCTGCTGCAATAAAAGGTCATTAAGGTAATAATTGATCTCAGCAAAGGCAATATTGATCTCATTCCGTGAAACCATCTCATATTGTTCGTCATCTTGTAGCATGGTATGAATATGGGCTTCGTAATCCTCAGAAAACATAAGAACAATTCCTCCACCCTTATCAGGTTTCATGATCCTGATTTTTTCTTCATGTAGATGTTTTATGAAGTTCATTTCCTGTTCCGAAAAATTCGGATGGAGCAAAATTTCTTGATTCTTGGATAGTTTCCTAAAATCATTCTCCACTAATTTCTCAAAGAAGAGAATTATTGGGTGTAGTGGGGGGTTGAAAAGACTAGTACGGGTTGGGCCTGCCTCATGTAATGTTTGACCTTTAAAAATTAAATTCAAATTCAGTCCTCTAGTGAACAGTTTCAACTCTACCAAGGCTTGTGTTATATTCATAGGTTTAGTCGGAACAAATTGCAACCCTCGTGTGAAAACGTCAAAGGCGTTTTCATCAATGATCACGTCAGTGTAGTTATAAATAACAAAATTATTTTTTCTTGAGATGGTACAATTCCCCTCTGTGTTATTAAGATTGTAGGTTTGTGAATCCGGAATAGGAGCATATTCAGTGTGATGTTCCTCTATGGATCTAGGGACCCCTGAGGGGTAAGGATCAATCAACGGCCAGTGTTCCAAGACCTTGGTGTTTGCCTTTGCCTTTGTCCCCAAACCCCGGTCTGGCTGGGGTTCCGTTGAAAATCCTGATTGCTACTCCCCTTCCTGCCTTTTTCTGCTAATCTTTCACTCCTTCTAGGAGGTTCCTCTAACTCATCATGCATGTCACCAGCTCTATCTGAGTTAGTAATGGGTGTCTTGGAAGAAATGCCTCTATGGTAACCATTAGGGGTGGGGTAAGCCAAGCCATCTCTGTAATCCATTAAATCACGTTCTAATTTTCTTAGCTTCCTATTAAGTATCTTGTCACAAAAAATGTCAACATTGTCAAAAACTTTATCGTAACTGGGTTTGAAAGCATTGAAATCAGAACTAGATGTTAATTTATTATTTAAAACATCTAAATCATTCATGAGTGCTTGTGCTTTTAACTCATATTCCCCCACCATCACATCAAGCATTTCCAGCCCAGCTTTGTCAAAGATTTCACATAATTTAAAATAGTAACTAGTACCATGCTGAACATTATTGGGAAATTTGAACAAGCAGCCCTTCGGGATACTTGACTCACACATTCGTTCAGATAGTCTATTTCTAACTGTGTACTCCTCAAGGAGTACAATTTGTCTTTAAATAAGTCCATATTTTGGTCAAAGTTCGAAAAATTGTTAGAATTGTCTATACCTTTTGAAAAAGTGAAACGTTGGCCGGCCCATTTAGTGAAATTAACGTCCTTGTTTTTATGCGCCGGACCAGCATTGTTGACCACATTTGTTTTCAGGCGTGTACTTGCTTCCGGTCCTCTATTTGTTTCACGACGGTGAGTTGTATTAATCCTTTTGAGCCCAGCGCTGGACATGTCCGAAGGGGATGGTGTGAAACTCATACCCTCTTCCGGTCATAATAGCTGGTGATACATTAACGTTACTCTCTAGAGCTTGCTGCTGATTACATGCAATCCATGGTGAAACTGTGGAGCTTGGTTTCAGCATGCTTGTAAGTTCCTTTAGTGCAACCAATACTTGGTTGAATTCCGCTCTGCTTACCGGGAGGTCGTTCGTTACAGTTTGGAGAATCTCAGGAGTTTCTCCTGGATTAAAGGTTTCCTCTCCGCTGGCCATGGCAGTAAAACCAATAAAAACAATAACCAAAAGAACGATAACCAGTGAAGAAATTAATCCACGACCATAGGGAAGGAACCAGTACTGGATTGTAAACCAAAATAGTTTTAATGACAAAAGTTCTCTAATCGCACAGATCACAAAAAATCACACAAGCGCTTTCGCTCAGGCAGTCCTGAGCTTTATCAAGTGTTACAGACATTTCATGCTACAATGCCTAATATATATCCTGGTAATTACAATCTTAATTGAAAAAAACTGATGTTCAAGTGCTCCAGTGATTTAAAACTATAGGCTAAACATAATTTTCATTGCGTCAAATAAGAATAAAATACACATGTATAAATATACAAAAACCAACTTTAAAACACAGAACTTCACAAGTATGGGATTTTAAAAAGAATTAAAAGTTCAAATTGAGCTTGGAAATCATTGACATCTATATTATATGTATTGGATAACTTGCAAATGGGAATCTACCTTAGGCTACCGTGAATTACTATGGCAGTTGAGGTTGAACGCAGGGAAACCGCCTGGCCTAAATGGGATGACTAGTATCAAACCAGTCTTGAAGCTAAGAAGAGCTAGGCTATAGTTTTGGACTTATGATTCCCCAACACAATAACACATCTACACATTATATTAAATTAATGAGCATTCATTGCTTTAAAATTTTAATTTAAAACTATCTCTAATATTAAATTTATATCAATATTTTTAAATAATATTTAATATTAATTAATTGAATTCAACAACGCAGTGCCCTCTAACAATATAAACAATTTTGCAAGTTATCCAATACATATAATATAGATGTCAATGATTTCCAAGCTCAATTTGAACTTTTAATTCTTTTTAAAATCCCATACTTGTGAAGTTCTGTGTTTTAAAGTTGGTTTTTGTATATTTATACATGTGTATTTTATTCTTATTTGACGCAATGAAAATTATTTTTAGCCTATAGCTTTAAATCACTGGAGCACTTGAACATCAGGTTTTTTCAATTAAGATTGTAATTACCAGGATATATATTAGGCATTGTAGCATGAAATGTCTGTAACACTTGATAAAGCTCAGGACTGCCTGTTTGTGATCTGTGCGATTAGAGAACTTTTGTCATTAAAACTATTTTGGTTTACAATCCAGTACTGGTTCCTTCCCTATGGTCGTGGATTAATTTCTTCACTGGTTATCATTCTTTTGGTTATTGTTTTTATTGGTTTTACTGCCATGGCCAGCGGAGAGGAAACCTTTAATCCAGGAGAAACTCCTGAGATTCTCCAAACTGTAACGAACGACCTCCCGGTAAGCAGAGCGGAATTCAACCAAGTATTGGTTGCACTAAAGGAACTTACAAGCATGCTGAAACCAAGCTCCACAGTTTCACCATGGATTGCATGTAATCAGCAGCAAGCTCTAGAGAGTAACGTTAATGGATCACCAGCTATTGCGGACCCGGAAGAGGGTATGAGTTTCACACCATCCCCTTCGGACATGTCCAGCGCTGGACTCAAAAGGATTAATACAACTCGCCGTCATGAAACAAATAGAGGACCGGAAGCAAGTACACGCCTGAAAACAAATGTGGTCAACAATGCTGGTCCGGCGCATAAAAACAAGGATGTTAATTTCACTAAATGGGCCGGCCAACATTTCACTTTTTCAAAAGGTATAGACAATTCTAACAATTTTTCGAACTTTGACCAAAATATGGACTTATTTAAAGACAAATTGTACTCCTTGAGGAGTACACAGTTAGAAATAGACTATCTGAACGAATGTGTGAGAGTCAGCGTATCCCGAAGGGGGCGTTGTTCAAATTTCCCAATAATGTTCAGCATGGTACTAGTTACTATTTTAAATTATGTGAAATCTTTGACAAAGCTGGGCTGGAAATGCTTGATGTGATGGTGGGGGAATATGAGTTAAAAGCACAAGCACTCATGAATGATTTAGATGTTTTAAATAATAAATTAACATCTAGTTCTGATTTCAATGCTTTCAAACCCAGTTATGATAAAGTTTTTGACAATGTTGATATTTTTGTGACAAGATACTTAATAGGAAGCTAAGAAAATTAGAACGCCATTTAATGGATTACAGAGATGGCTTCTAATGGTTACCATAGAGGCAGTTCTTCCAAGACACCCATTACTAACTCAGATAGAGCTGGTGATATGCATGATGAGTTAGAGGAACCTCCTAGAAGGAGTGAAAGATTGGCAGAAAAAGGCAGGAAGGGGAGTAGCAATCAGGATTTTCAACGGAACCCCAGCCAGACCGGGGTTTGGGGACAAAGGCAAAGGCAAACACCAAGGTCTTGGAACACTGGCCGTTGATTGATCCTTACCCCTCAGGGGTCCCTAGATCCATAGAGGAACATCACACTGAATATGCTCCTATTCTGGATTCACACACCTACAATCTTAATAACACAGAGGGGAATTGTACCATCTCAAGAAAAAATAAATTTGTTATTTATAACTACACTGACGTGATCATTGATGAAAACGCCTTTGACGTTTTCACACAAGGGTTGCAATTTGTTCCGACTAAACCTATGAATATAACACAAGCCTTGGTAGAGTTGAAACTGTTCACTAGAGGACTGAATTTGAATTTAATTTTTAAAGGTCAAACATTACATGAGGCAGGCCCAACCCGTACTAGTCTTTTCAACCCCCCACTACACCCAATAATTCTCTTCTTTGAGAAATTAGTGGAGAATGATTTTAGGAAACTATCCAAGAATCAAGAAATTTTGCTCCATCCGAATTTTTCGGAACAGGAAATGAACTTCATAAAACATCTACATGAAGAAAAAATCAGGATCATGAAACCTGATAAGGGTGGAGGAATTGTTCTTATGTTTTCTGAGGATTACGAAGCCCATATTCATACCATGCTACAAGATGACGAACAATATGAGATGGTTTCATGGAATGAGATCAATATTGCCTTTGCTGAGATCAATTATTACCTTAATGACCTTTTATTGCAGCAGGCCATTAATGAGAAGGCATTTAACTATCTTCATGTAGAAAAACCTAGAATACCAGTCATCTTTGGGATACCGAAAACTCACAAAGGAATCCACCCTCTACAATTTAGACCGATTGTATCAGGGGCAGGAGGTGTGACTGAACCTCTGGGAAAATTCATTGACTCGATGACCAAAGAGTATACATCTTTACTCACTCATGTTTGTAAAGATTCCTGGCATTTTCTGCGTGACATCCCCACCTCCTGTTTTTCACCAGATATCCTGATGGTTACAGTAGACATAAAAGACCTCTTTTCCAGCATCCCCCACCAAGAAGGTTTGGAATGGTTTGCTCAATTTCTTGGTCAAAAAACCACCCTCAGTAATAAAATGTCCAACTTACTTACTGAATTGATGGAAATTGTTTTGTCCAACAATTTCATCTTTTTCAATGGTGAATTGTTTCGGCAGCGTAAGGGTGTAGCCATGGGGGCATCGTGAATTCCTTTACGCGAATGTAGTATTACACATGTGGGAGCACACGTTTGTCCTAATACCACCTTGGGAAGAACATATTCTTTTCTACAGACGTTATTTGGATGGCATCTGTATCTTATGGTCTGGCTCTGACGAAGACCTACTCCAATTTTTTACTTAGATCAATTCAACTACAAATTTTCTACAATTTACACACACTGTGGATTTACATGAGCTTCACTATTTAGATGTCACCCTCTACAAAGATTACACTCAAAAAACTTTTCATTCCAAACTACAAGTCCACCTTTTCCAATTCCTTTTTACATTTTGAGAGTGCACACCCTTTATACCAAAAAAGAGGAATCATTAAGGGGCAGCTCATCAGAGCAAGTAGAATATGTGCACACAGAATGATTTCGAATTGGAGGTGGAGTTCTTGCGGACTTTGTTTTTAGAGAGAGGTTACCCTCTGGAGTTATTTACAACTCTAGCTGCAGAAGTAAATTCCTCACGACACTCTCTATACACACCAATATTAGGAGGTGGGCTTGAGCCTGTGCCTAATATTACTTCAAATACAGAAGCCTCTCACATCAACAGTTTTGCATACACCTATTCCTCTAATTCTCATGAAATGGAAGAAACTATCTTGCACCATTGGCCAGTTTTGGCCCTCTTTGAAGAATTAAAGGACTATATACCATCTAAACCTAGTTTTGTCCGCAAAAGAGGAGCCAACTTAAAAGAAATATTTGAAAAAAAGCAAGGAACTAAGAAGAGAGTCAGACAACCAAGGTTGGGCACATTTAAATGTGGTGCTTGTGCCCAATGCCACGCCATATCAAAAGAAATATCCCCTTACCTTCCATCAAGAAACTACAAAATACATCCAACAGGCTTTTACACGTGTGGCACCAGAGGGGTGGTTTATTTGGGGCTATGTACTAACTGTCAAAGTTTCTATGTGGGCAAAACTGAGAGGGAACTAAGAAAACGAATCTATGAACATCTTTATGATATGGCTAAGAAGAAGGAGACGAATGCCTTTTACAAACACTCCCTCTCTTGCCCAGAGCCCAAAATCCAGTTCCTGGTCCTTGAACAAGTAGAACCAGATGCAAGGGGTGGCGAATGGGAATCTACCTTAGGCTACCGTGAATTACTATGGCAGTTGAGGTTGAACGCTAAATGGGATGATTAGTATCAAACCAGTCTTGAAGCTAAGAAGAGCTAGGCTATAGTTTTGGACTTATGATTCCCCAACACAATAACACATCTACACATTATATTAAATTAATGAGCATTCATTGCTTTAAAATTTTAATTTAAAACTATCTCCAATATTAAATTTATATCAATATTTTTAAATAATATTTAATATTAATTAATTGAATTCAACAACGCAGTGCCCTCTAACAATATAAATAATTTTGCAAGTTATCCAATACATATAATATAGATGCCAATGATTTCCAAGCTCAATTTGAACTTTTAATTATTTTTAAAATCCCATACTTGTGAAGTTCTGTGTTTTAAAGTTGGTTTTTGTATATTTATACATGTGTATTTTATTCTTATTTGACGCAATGAAAATTATTTTTAGCCTATAGCTTTAAATCACTTGAGCACTTGAACATCAGGTTTTTTCAATTAAGATTGTAATTACCAGGATATATATTAGGCATTGTAGCATGAAATGTCTGTAACACTTGATAAAGCTCAGGACTGCCTGGTGATTTTTTGTGATCTGTGCGATTAGAGAACTTTTGTCATTAAAACTATTTTGGTTTACAATCCAGTACTGGTTCCTTCCCTATGGTCGTGGATTAATTTCTTCACTGGTTATCGTTCTTTTGGTTATTGTTTTTATCTGTCTGCTAGTTACAAACTTTGAGAATCCTGGAATGCTATTCATTTATTTAAGTGGAGGTGGAGTGGGCCACAGTGGGCCATTTTCAGCCACAACTGTGTTACATTAGTATAATAACATGATTAGAATGCAGAATTGCCAGAAAGTGAATGTGCACAGAGAAAGTTGGAGAATTTTATAAGATAGTTATAGTATGTAAATCCAAAAACAAATCAGAAATTGTTTACAATTTAAAGTAATATTTCTGGATGTATATAGAATGAAAAAATACAATGTCTAGGAGAATCTCAGAACCATGCCTAGTTCATCTGGTACAGTGTGTAGAATACCAAAGTGGTACTCCCAGGACCAACAAAACCCTCTTCTTTGCTCTTGTAACTGTATCAAGCTGAAGACAAACACTGTAACAAGCAACTGTTACAGTTACTACACACTCACCTCACACACAGATGCTTCAGTGCTTCATCCATGACCTCAGTGACGCTGCAGCTTCATATATCAGTACTGGTACTGCACACCATTGGTAGCCAACCATCTCACCCTAAAAAAAAAAAAAAAATCAACAAGAAAAAAGTGAGTCAAAGATAAATAAAAATAAAGTGCTTTCATTCTTTTATTCACAGAACTTCATCAGAATGTACCATTTGCATTAATTTGTTCTTTTATAAGTAATTCATCATAATCGTGTGATTTTGTGAACCAATCAATTACTTAATTTAAAAACTTAACTTCCAATTAATAAATACAAAATCTATTTTGCAAATCTTACTAAAACATACAGTGTTAATATCTGTATATTGTAAATTAATCTACACTCTTTGTGACAATAAAAAAAAATTATATTTATATATTTATATATTTATATATTCTTTAAGACCAGGCTCTTTATCCACTGACAATCTAATCTGCCATTCAGCCTCTTTACACTCAAGATGCACAACGATCTGCATGCTTAGCAAGTGAATTACAAAAATCTTTGTTCTGATCATTACAGCATGACGATTTCATAATCATTTTGCCAATATAATAACAAGTTTCACGTGTTGCTAAATATAGCACTCCATTAAAGTTACAGGTATAGTTACCTTTTGCCCAAATTTGTTTGTTAAGATGTTTTATAAACATACTAGATCCCTCACCAATTAATCTATAACATTTACATTAATTACACTTGTAAGTTCCTAATACAGCGTTGCTATAAATTTCATCACCTTCACTCAAGAACTCTTTAGCCATATTTTTCTTAAATTTGAATGGTGTTCTAGTGAAGCACTTGTCAGCAATGAAAATACAGCTCCACATTTGCAGTTTATGAACATAATAATCCCCCTAAAACACCAAAAACATTCAATAAGAAAAAAATTAAGTAAAGATAAATAAAATTAAGCACTTTCATTCTTTTATTCACAGAACTTCCTCAGAATGTACCATTTGCATTAATTTGTCCTTTTATAAGTAATTCATCATAATCATGTGATTTCATAAACCAATCAATTACTTAATAATTTAAAAACATAATTTCCAGTTAATAAATACAAATATTTAGGAAATCTTTCTATAAAACTACAGTGTTAACATATATATATATTTAAATTAACCTACAGTCTTTGTGCCAATAAAAAATATTTTATATTTATATAGTCACCCTTCACACTGACCTAGCTTTGGCTCTCTAGAATCTCCAAATGTTTGTTATGCATTGCATGCCTACAGTAATGCGATCAGAATGTAGCCTGGGTGAATTAGACTAACATGTTGTGACTTAAAATGCTACTGTATGGTTAACACTGACATACTGTCAGGTATGCATTGCTATTTAGAGAGACTTGATAATTTGGTGAGAGCTGATAAACACAAGTGCAGTTAATACAACATAAGTCTCATTTGTTTAGTAGCTGAGGGAGAGAGAGGGTGCTTTAGATTTTGAGGTGGTGATGGGTAGGGAGCTTGAGACGTGATAATGTGATACTGTTAATGATAGATTTATTTTCCCAAGTGCTCTAAGGTTATGTTTTAGTATTGTAATAATAATTTGGCTAGACTAGGGAAGTAATTATGGAGTAGTTATTAACATAGAAAAGTGTGACTATTATAAAGTCAGATTTAAGTTTTATAGGAAGGCTTTTTGATTTTTTTTGAACAAATAGAACTTTATGCATAAAACAGCACATTCTTATCACATTAAAACATGAGAGAAACAAAACAAAACAATTAATCAGCACAATTAAAATATAATCTCATTAAATCTGATATATAAGAAAAATACATATGTGTCCCTTGAGAAACGTCTTGAACAGAGCTGATAAGATTGCAGACAGAAAGTAGCTAAATATTTAACTTTATAGTGAAAGAGAATATAAGCCAATCTTAATATAACATTGTTTTGATATCTGAATTTACAACAGTGTAGAAAAATACACCAATATTAATTGAGTAATACTGTCTCTAGGCCAGATTTAAGAGTCTGGCAGAGTTTACCGCTATAACATTGAAAGTCCTTTTCAGTGTTTTTGGGAATTTCCTTCTAATATCAGAAAATTATAACTGATGCCACAGTAAATAATTATAGTACCTAGGTGAGTTATTGGCAACTTAAGGAGAGGTCTGCTGGTATAATCCCTAAGATCCAAAAATGTGTGTCTGAAAAGGGAGGGGTGTGAGATCTTACTGCAAAAAGGGCTGCATTCTGAACATTATATCATATTTAACTGTCTGTAGAATATGATCAAATTAGATGGTAATAGTTAGCATTATCCTCACCACAAGTCCAACGGTAATAGTATTAACCTCACTACACGTCCAATGGTAATAGTTAGCATTATCCTCACCACAAGTCCAACAGTAATAGTATTAACCTCACTACACGTCCAATGGTAATAGTTAGTATTATCCTCACCACAAGTCCAACGGTAATAGTATTAACCTCACTACACGTCCAATGGTAATAGTTAGTATTATCCTCACTACAAGTCCAACGGTAATAGTATTAACCTCACTACACGTCCAATGGTAATAGTTAGTATTATCCTCACCACAAGTCCAATGGTAATAGTATTAACCTCACTACACGTCCAATGGTAATAGTTAGTATTATCCTCACTACAAGTCCAACAGTAATAGTATTAACCTCACTACACGTCCAATGGTAATAGTTAGTATTATCCTCACCACAAGTCCAACGGTAACAGTATTAACCTCACTACACGTCCAATGGTAATAGTTAGTATTATCCTCACTACAAGTCCAACGGTAATAGTATTAACCTCACTACACGTCCAATGGTAATAGTTAGTATTATCCTCACTACAAGTCCAACGGTAATAGTATTAACCTCACTACACGTCCAATGGTAATAGTTAGTATTATCCTCACTACATGTCCAACATTTTCTCATACCTTCCCCCACTCTTTGAGTTGATCTCATGTGAGATGCCATCGATGTAACTTTTTAAAATTAGCAAAAACAGTCTATATTGTCTAAACTAGGGTGGTGTACTGACTAAAACCTTGGTCCATATTTCCTGTGAAATATTAGAATTTAGGCTCCTTTCCCAGCATTCTTGATCCCTTTTAAAATAGTAAGACTATAATTCTCCAATTCCTTGTATAAGACAAATAGAAGTTGAAGCTTGGGAAACCGGTGGTGAGTTTTCTTTATTGATGCCTGTGTTAGAATAGAATATTTTTGTCACATTCCTGAGATAAACTGATTAGTTGCAAATACTGCCACCAGGGTAAATGGATATCATTTACTTTACTCCTGCATCCCACCAGGGAGTGGCAGGGGTCTATATTATGGCATTGAATGCCATAACATTGAATACCTCATTGTCGACATGTATTCAATGAAAATCACTTCTGCAATTTGCTGAATACTTAAAGGGCAAACAAATACTTGTCCTGCAACCCAATGTAACTAGATATACCTAAACCAAGCCCACCCATGTGGGGGGGGGGCTGCACCCACACCCCCCTAACTAAATACACTAACTCTGAGATCACACTTGCTTGTCTTTTTGGCTTTTCCCGGTTAGGGGTTGCCACAGCGGAACTCCAGTCCGCCAATGATTGGCAGTCAATTTTTATGGTGCCGAGTTGCCAGCCGGACACCCATTCACACATGTCTTTTGGAGGCCACTCGGCCATGGGGAGGACATGCAGACTCCACACAGAAGGCACTCCAGCCGAGAATCGAAAAGGAGAACCTCTTGCTGTGAGGTAACAAAGCTACCGCTGTACCTCTGGGAAAAGGGCAAAATTGTGTAGTTGGCCAACTACATCTTTGCCCTGTAAGAATTCAGTGAATCACGGAAGTGATTTTTGCTGAATATGTGTCGACAATCAGGTGTTCGATGTTATAGCATTTTGACGCTGTAATATAAACCTGTGTCAGACAACTGTCCATGAACAAATTCATTCTGTAAATAATGTCATACCCAGGCATTCCAGAAGTTATTTTTTATCTATTAGTAGTTATGTTTGTTTGTTTTATGTAAAGACTCCTAGACAACAGAAGTTCAGAAAGCTTTTCTTCTACCACACCCCCAAACCTCATACTTTCCTCTGTTCAGTTGTTTTAAAAGAAGTGGATTGGCTGTGAATAAGGTGCTGTTCTGTTTCAAGTCAAATACATCTAGGGAAACATATTGCTAATACACAGTGTGCTGGATCTGGTGCTTAGGCATAACAAGCCATATCGGGAAATCCTAAGCCCCTGTATCTGGTTGACGTTAGTAGTTTTCTTCATGCTATTCTGGGATGTTCACTATTACAAATAAAATTGAGAACTTCTTTCTGTAATTTGTTGGTGAGGTTATGAGAGCTTACAGAAGGAAGACATCTGCCAATAAACAGATATTTTGGTTGGTGGCATATCTGCACTGCTGATAGTTTAGCTAATAAAGGCAGATTTTAGGCACTTCCACGCATTAGTTTTGACTGAGCACTCTGTGAGAACCTTTCTTAGATTTTTAGTGGCAGTATGTAACAATGAATTTATAAGAGACATCCCCAAATAAGTGTGAGAAAAAGTCTAAATCTTGCGAGATTATATGATCCTGTGTTCCTTTACAGTAAGAGCTCATTGGAAAGAGTAGTAATTTGTTTCAATTAACTGAGAGAACAGATACTTCTCTGAATCTAGAGCATACCTGTAGTATTTTAATAGCCATTTATTGGGGTCTGTGACCCAAAAGACACAGTCATCTGCAAGCCATACATCTCTGTAGCTTTTGGACCCTGACAGATGTATTCCCCAGTGTGGGTAACATTGTCTGATAAATAAGCCAGATGTTTTGACTACTAATAGAAATAATAAAGGGGAGAAGAGGCAACCCAAACTTGTGCCATTGTACCGAGTGAAGAGTTCAGAATAAAAATTATTTGTGACTACTTTAGCTATATGTTTATTGTAGAGTATTTGATACCACATCAGAAAGTTTCCATGGATACCAAAATGGTCCATTACTTTCCACATAATGTCCCAATTTACCAAGTCAAAGGCCTTATTAAAGTCTATACATAATGCTGCCATGGAAAGTGGACTTTTTATCCTGTACATTGTAAAGAGAAGAATAACCTAAACAGTCTCGGGCTCCTTTGTCTCCCTGGCACAAACCCTTGCTGTGAATTACTTATTAAGGTCAGTATAAATTTCCCAAGTCTGTTAGCAAGAATTTGCTAAAATTTTCATCTCTACCAGTAGTCAAGAAATGGGTTGGAAACTTTGAGGCTGGGCAGCTTGTTTAACTTCAGCCACTGTTAAGGGAATATTTAGCTCTTCTCAATCTTTAAAGAGAGAGAGAGATGGTCTGTTTATATTTAAAAATTCATCTCCTGTATCACTCCAAGATTGGTAATCTCTCTGATAAAGTGCTTTACGAAAGTCTGCCATAATGGAATTAATATCCTGTATGGAGTGTTTCAGTTCCCAGTCCTTATTTTGCAGCATCTTAATGGATACCATTTGTTTTCCTTCTAGCAGTTTCTCAGCTAATAATCATGGAAAGTTTATTTGCTTGGCTCAGTGAAGCCGTTTAATGCATTTCCATGCCTGTTGTTGTAGAGTATATTTAACAGCCTTTGTTTCTGCTTTTGCTTTATTGATTTCTGTCAGTGCTAATTGATCCCTACATTTAGATTATGTATAAGCCTGGCTGAGGTATTCTAGAAGGGTGTTATAAACTGATAGTTTCACCCAATACATAGCTTTTTCCAAATAACCTAGGTATCTCATAATGTTAAAAAAGATTAGTTTTGAAGCCAACTCAGTATTCACAAACCATTCCTTTTTTATTGTCCCAAAAAAGTATTTATCCAGCCTCTTATCTGATTTATAATCCAAGGCATTTTGGAGTGTGTGTGTGTGTGTGTGGGGGGGGGGGGGGTGAGCCTTCTTTTTTTTTGAATGCTAGGCCTGGAACCTCTTTTAAAAATAAGGGCAACCAAGTCATTGTCTGAATAAACATTAGGGATTATTTTTGCCATGGTGATGCTCTCTTACTAGGCTTACTAGAAATACATCAAATTTACTAATGGAGGTGAGTTTTGCAACAAAAATGTGAACTGTTTACACATCTTTTAGAAAATATTCTTTCATCTGAGAATGCAACTGGGTACTTTGACAATGAAGTTTGAATTGAATTATTCATACTTTGTATTTTTTATAATCAAGTACCATATTGAAGCCTTTTCCTATCACAACTGGCAGATATGAACCCCCAGTTTCTGCTAATGCTGTTTGAATAGTGAAAAAGGGTTTTAGGTATTCATGGTTAAGGCTGTCTAAATTATCTATTAAGATCTTTCCATCACTGGTTTTACTCTAATAATTACCCAGCTCCCTCTGGAATAGGATATTGATTTTATACTACTCCATCCTAGTGAGCTTTTAAATAAAGTTAGATCCCCTTTATATCAGTTTTTCCTATATGCCTGCAAATGTCATTCTTTCTAGACAGCTAATCTGGTAGTTGCTGCCATTTTTGTACGTTATTATTCTTGTAAGCAAATTATACCCGCCCACATACTATTATTTTAGCACATATAATGCCTCTATTGATGAGTTCTGACTTCTGAAATTCCAAACAACACATTCATTCTGACCCTCCATTTTAGTGTGCAAGTGTTTTTAGCACTTAACATTCTAAACAGTGCATGCTATAGAGTAGTGTTTTGATGAGACAATATACCTGATATATTCGCACCTGTTCTGGGGAGATAAAATCTCTTGGGGTAGAATTGCACAAATTACTCAGGCACCACTGACCTGGGGATGATATGGACTTTGCCCCAGGCCTAATAATGTCCAAGAGAACAAATAGTACTTACAGTTGTAATAATTTTAGTGGACCTTCTATGTATGAAGTGTGAGGCAGGTGTCCACCTCACCCACAGTAAATAGTAATGATAATTTTAGTAAAGCAGTGTCGTTAAATCTTTATAAAACCTCTTAAATGAAAGGATCAAGTAAAGTTTAAGAAAAATACATTTTCTGGATGAGTGGAGATAGAAATGATCTAGTAACTATTAGAGTGTAGATAGGAATGATCCAGTAACTATTAGCCATTTTCTGCATGGTGCTATCCCCCATACAGATGGAAGCTTCCAAGAGTTATACTAAATGTTACCATGGCAATGGGGTGTTAAAACCAAACATGGAGAGTGCTCAAGAATAAGAAATTAATGACATTCTGTTAGTAATATTTATTTAACATTTGCTTGCCAGGATAGTCAGCCTGGACAACAAGTGTCCATTTTCAGTGGAGTCCTGGGGAGAAAAACTCCATAAGTTTACAGAGAGAAGAAAAAATTACAAAAGAGACATTAAAGAGTAGTAGCATACAGACTGTAGACTTTACAGCCTTTAGTATACAATAAGAGGATATTCCCCCTTTTGGTTGAAAATACAAGTGTACAGAATATACAATGAGCAAGAATGGTAGGACACTGCTAAAATTTCTTCCTTCTTTATTAAAACACACAAATACTTCCAAGGATGCGGGTAGTAACCCTTCATCAGATAAAATAGGAACAAACACTCCAACAATTTAAATTATCTAGTAACCAATAGGTTGTCAGTAAAAATTCCGCCTTTTTTGCAAGGCGGGCTTTAAAGGTACAGCATCATTTAGTCCTGGATTCCTGTGTGCCATCAATTCCAATATCCATTTAGACTCTAAGGATTCTGTTAATAGTTTAATATCTCCCCCTCTGTTGTTTAATCTAACATTAACTATAGCTCTAAATTGAAATGTATGTGTAGGGTTATTTTCAATATGCCTATAGAGGGCATTATATATATCCTTATTCCTTATGGAGGATAGATGTTGAAGTATCCTCACCTTGAACATATTGTTGGTCTTTCCAACATAGAATCCAGAACATTGTAAACATTCTGCTATATAGACCAAATTACTTGTCCTGCAAGTGGCCCTTGCCTTAAAGTTGAAAACCATGCCATTAACAGGATAAAGAAGGAAGAAATTTTAGCAGTGTCCTACCATTCTTGTTCTTTGGATTTTGCATATTTATATGGTGGGACTTTGGCTATAGCACAGAACGTATTTTGGACATTTGCTTTGGTTTTGGTTCGATTGTGCTATGCATGCTTTGGATTATAAGAAAACTGGAACATGTACTGCTGTAAACCCTGTGGAAGGAGGAACAAGAGGAGAGCCATTTGGCATGGGCTTCAATGGTCTCATGGCCCAGGTAAATCCACTGCTCAATTTGGGGTTTGCTGTCAGCAAGGTAGACTTGGCTAGCAACAGAGTCCCAGTAGCCATGGATAAAAATTTTGATAATTTGTTACATGACTTGAGCTATAAGGCAGGAAGACTGCAACGTCTGAGATGGCAAACGTACCATCTAGAAGCCTGTCAACAGTATGGCATAGTACCACGGGGCATGAGGATTTTATGTATGCCCACGCAGGGCGAAAGATATCCTGAGCTACTTGCTAGGTGGCAGTCCTTGAACATTCAAACTAGCTTCAAATATATGGACATTATCAATGATGAGTGAGGGGTGCAGGGGGGCAAAGCCCCCCTGCATAAATGTAGATTTCTTTTTTTTTTTTAACATATATTAACGAAAGAGCTTTTTTAGTGAAAGCACTTCCGTTAATATATGTTTGGTGATTATGGATTCGGGACTTTGCACATTCGTGCATAAGTCCTAGATCCATACACATGCATACATATTTATATATATATATATATATATATATATATATATATATATATATATATGGTCCCACTTCATATCATTGAATTATTATTTCATCGAATTTCAAATCATCGAGACCAAATCGTCGAAAACTCATTTCACCGAAAACTCATATCATCAAATCTCAAATCATTGAAAACTGTAAAGCAACTATAAATAACATCCCAGACACTGTTTACTATGTTTATGCAAGGGAGCAAGCCCCCCTGCACCCCCATGTGGGGCTCACCCCCCGTAATTAAATATACCAACTCCAAGGTCGCACTACAATGGGGTTAGGAAATTACCTTCTTCCCCCACTGTAGTGTGACCTTGGAGTTGGTATATTTATTTATGGGGGGTGTGGGGGGTGGAGCCCTCCACATTGGAGGTGCAGTGGGCTTGCCCCCCTGCATAAATGTAGTAAAAACTTTGTGGAATGTTATTTGTAATTGCTTTATAGTTTTCAATGATTTGAGAGTCGATGATATGAGTTTTCGATGAAATGAGTTTTCGACAATTTGGTCTCAATGATTTGAAATTCGACAAAATGATAATTCGATTATATGAAGTGGAACCATATATATATATATATATATATATATATATATATATATATATATACATACACACATACACATACATACATACATACATACATACATACATATAGACAGACATACATACATATACACATAATTAATAGTAATTGCATCTAGTTAATAAGAATTAATGTAGGGAAGAAAAGAAAGTAAGACATTTCCACTGTTCACACAGACACTCTATAAATCCCTAATCAGTCATGAGCACTCTCAATGGCAACCTACACAACAGCACCATGAGGGAACTATCTAAATAACAGTCACTGTCTATGGAAGTATAAAAATCAATGATTACTTTTAGAAAAGAACTTCTCAAGAACTTTGTCACTTTCTTCACGAACAACTCATAAAGCATTACCTGTTATAGGTACATCTCAAATAAATATATTCAGTCTCAATACGAGCAGTCAGGTTGGCAAGGGTGCAGCAGTCACCGCAGCTGCTATTTGCACCAAGCTGTATTTTCTTCTTCCTTTTTTAGTGTTCCCAGTTCTTTAGAGGAAGGATCCAGGCCCATAAAGTCCATAGGGACTTCTGCCTCATCATCCAGCAGATCTGCAAGTGGTAAGAGTCTATTTAAAGTCTCAGTCAGACACTGCTGCCATGGTTTCTGAAGTCTGGTGATACAGGAAACTGTATCTCTCATGGTTGAGCCATCTGAAATGGATGTCTTTTTTCTTACCGGGATGCTTCTCTCTGGAGAGTATAGCAATTTTAGAACCAAGAACAGCATTCAAAAGCACTAAAACACTAAAAAACAAACTAAAAGTGCTCAGTCAGAACAGGAAAATGGTCAAAAAGGACACCATGATCACTTGAACTCTACTGTTTGTGTGATCATGGTGTCCTTTTGGTGATTTTTATGTTCTGACTTAGCACTTTTAGTTTGTTTTTTAGTGTAGCAATTTTCTTTTGGTTTTAACAGCATAGCCCATTACTTGTGGAGATCTAACCATCCTGAGTATAGTTTTAACCAAGTATGTTTCAGCCTCAGGGAGATAACTGAATGACATGGCAACATTGCCTTTATGGACCTAGAGCATTGCCAGGAAGCACATTGCACCTGAAAATCCTATTCTTTGAGTCTCTTAGGTGTTTGGAGAAAGAGCGTATGCTTGTTGTATAAGGTCACATTGAAGGCCAGTGTAAAGTGTACTGTTGCTCATTTATTTGACAGTTTTGGGCAAGCTGTTCAGAGAGAGCTTCAACACCACTTCCCTATTATTGTAGCACAAAAATTTATAATAAAATATCTTGGGTGCTCAGTAGAAGTTTTGGATTGGATCAAATATGGTCTTGCAATGACTGACAGGTTATCCATTTTGAGGAATACGGTCAGCTCATGTTTCATAAATGATAGTGGCTCATTACCTTCTAGGGTTGCCAGCTTTCTTTGTGGCTAAAACCGGACTAAGGTCACGCCCCTCGCATCACCCATAACTCCACCCATTTCCCACCCCTCTCCAATCCATGCTCCACCCATTTTGTGACATCACCATGATGTCAGCTCATGGGAACGATGTATTTTCTGTTCCGGATGCCTGCGTTCATCCGATTTACTATGCTTCTCTATAAAAAGGCATAGTAAATCTGCCAATTTAAGAAACACTGATAGTCTGTTTCCTTTTGTGAAACAGAATACTGGAGTTTGTACAGTGTTTTCCTGACTACCAGAGAATTGATTTGATTTGTGGATAGTCCAGAAAAAAAAATGGATAGGTGGCAACAGGGATGATTTCCAATTTCCCACTTATTGGTCAAAGTTATGCTTAAATAGGGCTAGGGATGGACTGTCTGCTTCACATGGATGGGAAGCTTGTTCCAGTGCTCACATGACAAGAGAAGATCATAAAATTTTCAGTAGACACTGTTACAAAAGATAAGACAATACAACAAAAAAGGAAACATGCCAATAATCTGCACAAATAAGAGAGAGAAAATGAAAAAAAAAATGACAATACATCAATGCTTTTCTAGTATTTGCAACCACCGAAACTTATGTCAGTTGAAACTTCTACACCAGAATACAAGGCCACTAAACATCACTCTATATTTTTAACAAATCCAAAGTGCTGCATATTTCATCCCCCCTATAAAAAGGGTAATCCACCTCTAAAACACAAACCAATTCCATTACCATTCAACAGTCGGTATACATTTCATTGTCACTCAGCTTTAAATCTTTTAAAACAACTGTAGGTACAAGTTTACTAAAACAAACTTTGGCAGACAAATTTCACAACTTACCAGCCCAAATCCTACCCACCATCAGAACCTGGAAGACCCTACTGGCTCAGGGTTTTCTTGTAGTTTTTACTATTAGAAGTACACAGAGAGCAAAAACAAACCATTTGCAGGCCTTATCTATTTCCTTACATACTTGGAAATTTTATGTCTACAGTACACAGCTGCTTTATAAGAAGACTTCAAAATAACTTTCAAAGTTTCTCAACCTGTTCTGAAGTGAAGTTCAACTTTTTCAGAAGTTTTACCTACACGGTTTCTGGACCGGAAGACCACCAAAAAAGATCCAGTTCTTTCAATGCACATGAATACGTTGCCAGCCAATTTCAGCACACCTTACTTTAAAGGTTTCGGATCTTTCAGCCTCCAGCTACAAAAAACATCAGTGGCAATATTCACTGAGAAAAGACAACAGGCAAGTGTCTTTCACCTACATCTTTTAAAAATGATAAAGAAGAATAAGTAGCCCCCCAATTGGCAATTTCACTGCTCTCAAGCCTTGAGCAGGAAATGGTCACTATACCTGTCACTTCGAAAACTTGCAACCTAAGGGTGGCGACAGTGTGTTGCTGGGTTATTCATTGGAAAGATATTTAATGCAACCAACTCTTCTGACGATGGACCCCTTCTGTCACAATAAAGAAACAAATCAAGCAAAGACTCACCCAGAAATTTTCCAGGAAGTAGACCGTGATCATTTTTGCAGTTCTAAATACTCCTCAATGTTGGGTCTGTCCCACTTATATCATTCGCTCTGTATAATCCTGCTGAATACTTAAAACGCTGAACGAAGTCAGAGCACCTCCTCTGCTGCACTCGAGGTTGCAATAGGTGTGTGATTGTGAGTGGCACACGTGCCGAGAACTGTTTGTGCGCAAACATATTTACAATGCTTGCATACATAAACTAAAAACGCAAGTGTGTGTTTTTATGTTGACATTCTTTCTTACTGTGTCCGGAGTCTGGTTTTGAATTAAATTGGTAACTGGACAATTTGACAGAAAACCGGGCAGTCTGGTTAAAAAACAGACAGCTGGCAACCCTATTGCCTTCCCACCCTTTGGATAGCCTGATCAATTACAAATTGCTCTAATTTGATAAGTTCTTCATATCATCTACTTTAAGTTCAATTTTCCTGCTCCAGTCTGTGAACTATTTCAGTTGTTGTGAGTTTACATTTAGAAGGATGTGATGTTCTAGTAAATCTGCATGCTGTTTCTCCATCTTTAGAGGAATCACAGCTACATGTTATTTCATGGCTTTACTCATAGTTTTAAGGCTCTGAAGATTCATTTAAATGTCTTGCATCAAAGTGGTGATTGAAATCAGACATTGCTTGACTGCACCCGTGTCATGACTTGCTTAACCACAGGAGCTGGATAATTTGTGTTTTGGCTTTATCATAATATGCCTACTTGCATTAACAATGCGATATTGGTAATCTACTTTTGTAGTGAATGCTTTTTACAGGAAGAAAGACAAGGCAGCTGAAATAACTGAATGGAAGCCACCACGAAACCCACCTAGCTAATCTTAAATTGTCAAAGTGGGGTGAATGAAATGGCGCATTAATAATTAAAACCCCAGAAGCCACTCCAGTGGCATAGAAGTATACAGCCCTGACTACGGCCAAGCAAACTTGGCTTAGTGGCTTAGGAGACTTATGGAACAGGAGGGTGCTCGCTGATATTCTCCTTAATGGGAGGTGTGGTCCAAAGAGGGGAGTTGCCTTCAGCTTTATTCAACTAGGGTGGGGCGATGCGAAAATGGAAAAGGAGGGTCATAAACAAAAATCCCCCAGACGGAAGCCCAGACAAGCTGAACCCCCAGAACATCCTAAGAATCCAAGACCAGCTCCAACAAATACAGTGTAAGTCAGGGGGTTGGAGTATAGGTGGCAGTCCCCGTGGGACTATTGGGTAGTGGGGGGCTGGGCCAGTAACTATGAGGTCCGGTGGAACCAATAAATAAATAAATAATTAAAACCCCAGGACATCATAGAGCCCTTTTCAGGACATCTATTCACATGTGCCAGCTTTCTGATTTTTTTGACAAGTGACAGAGTGCGGTTCATGTCTTGAGAAGTCATACATGGAACAACATGCTTTCTTTAGACAAGCTAGGAGTTTGCTTACATTTGATTAAGATGAATTGCCTATACTGTCTTTCGGCTTTTCCCAGTTAGGGGTCGCCACAGCGGAACTCCGGTCCGCTAAATGATTGGCAGTAGAGTTTTACGTGCTGGCTTGCCGGGCCTAATGCACAACCTTCAGCAAAGGAATGCCCATTCACGCATGTCGACACACAGAAGACGCTCTAACTGAGAATCGAACGTGCAACGTCTAACTGTGAGGCGACAACGCTACCGCAGCACCACCACCACAGTTATTATAAATTCAATATTAGAGTACCTTTAACAACTAACTATTTGAAACCTTAAGTCAGGTAATGCTATAGGAAACAGGAAATGGTACGCCTCGTGTGGATAATGATAAGCAGGAACTTTCTCCAGGCAACAACTTATTTCAGCCTTTATCTGTATGCAAGGCAAAATGTGTAAGTTGAGTGCAATGCCATTTATGGGGCAGGCTGAAGCAGGACAGATTAGGATAGATTAGAAGTTGTCAATAAAGACTAACTTTTATGATGTAGACCCTTGCCTCACTGCTGGGGAGGGGCTGTGATCTTGAGTGACAGGTCGAAGAGTATCAGCTAGATATACTTAACCTTATTTCTATACACAGCAATGGTTTTCCAACCAAATTTCTTGATCAGGAATGGTCTCTATCTTACTTTGGAGCTGCCCTTCAGAAAAGGCTTCAGGCAGGCATAGGAATATTCATAAGCTCCTGCCTGTATGTAGTATAGGTGGTGTTTGCACCACTGGATTACAAGGTCACTTGTGAGTTGCAGGAATAACATTATGCCTACTATTTGTGCATTTTCTGCTAAAGGTTATTTGGAGTATTTTGCTTTCTTGGATGCTTTAGGTGTGGTGCCTGATAGTATTCCACCCAGTGATTCTACAGTTCCTTTGAGAGACTTTAGCACTAGTGGGGAATGATAGTGGTACCTGGAGGGAAGTGATTGGGAGGAATCATCTACCTGAAATGAGCCTGTGTGGTGAAATGATTTTGGACTTGTGTGCTAGTGATGGACTATCCATAGAAAACTCCATGTTCAGTCATCAGGCTGCTTGTAGGTATACTGGGCACCACAACATCTTGGGATAAAGGCCAATGGTATGCTGTCTACTCTTGTCTACAAACTTAGACCATCCATTATGGATATTTTGATCAACAGAAGTGATAAACTGTCAACTGTTCGCCACTTCTTGATGAGCTGGGTCACATGGCTGAGACAGCTGTTGTACTGACTCAGGAGGAAACCTGAACATGTAGTGTGGGTGCTCTGGGAAGGCCTAGCAGATGCTTTCATATGGGATGATTTTAACATCAAACTCTGGAAGACCTTTTCCCATATACTGGGGAGGCTGAAGTCTGAGCAGGCCATTTACAAGACCTTATAAGCTGGGACAGCAACAAGGAGCTGAGACCAAAAGGTGGTCATTGCTTTACATGATAATAACCCCTACACCTGCTGCAAGACATGAGCTGTAAAGGAAGCCATGAGATTAAAGAAACTGACCTTTTATGCATTAGTATCAGGCGGCTCTTTGAACCTGACTGATATGTACTGACAAACCAGGAAAGCAGCAGCTGAATCAATCATTCAAGTGAAGTCTTGTGTGTGGGAGAAGTTTGGGGAAGTTATGGAGAATAACTTTTGGGTGGTCACAAAGAAGTCTTGACAAATTTTCAGTAAACTCAGGGGATGGAGGAACTTTGCACAGGCTGTTTTAGTTACAATGATGAAATACTTTAGCTGCTCTCCTTATGTGAGATGGAAGGAATTCTCTTAGAAACTCCTGAACATGATAGGCATGTCATCCCTTTAGTAGGAAATGACAAAAACAATTGGTAGGATTAAATCAGTTTTAGTGTATGAGGTCACCATGGAAATTAAACATTTCTACACTGGCAAGGTTATGGGAGTTGATGAGATGTAGTCAAATGACAGAAAGTGTTAGATACTGATGGAGCATCATGGATAGTGCACACCAACAGGAGATGTACAAGACAAGGCCCAGTGAAATAAGTACTTGGAACTGACCCAGTATATCCTGGACAGATTATACTTACCAACTTGCCAGGGAATACATGATGATTCCACAAGATAAGCTGTAGACAACTACTCAGAGTAGGAAAGTCTGATCTGCCTCCTTGCTACTGCAAGCTTCAACAGGAAATATGACTTAGAAATCAAAGTGGTGGAGTAGAGCTGTGGGTTGACCTTGTGGGGATTTCTCTTTGTAACTCCTTTAGGGTAGCAGTTGTCTTTGCCTTCAAAAATAGTTTAAGGCGGGATTTAATGGTAGTATTCGGCAGTAATTTTGTATGTTTGCTGGAAATTAATTTCACTGTATAGAAAATAAAATAATAGTTGTTTTTTTTTTTTTTTTTACAATGGTTCACAGGTGGTTACGAGGCATGCAGTCCAGAGGACCCTAGCCCAAATTCCCAGTTACCCCTAAGTAATATCTGGTTAAGTCACTTGCTCAAAGTTGCACAGTAGGCAGATGAAGGCTGATGAAATCAAACCCTGTAACACAGAAATTACAGCTTTCAGTCTTAACCTTCTGCACTATTAGATGATGCTGAGTCGATTTTCTAATCTTAAGTAATAGTCTACTCAGAAACCCCACCCTCAGACCCATTTGAAAAATGACATTTAATGATGCTGGACAGGTGCTTAGAGTCATCACTAAGTACAAGATAACACATAAATATTACCGACTGTGTTGATGTTCAGGTCAGTTGCTAACCTTTAGTGCCATATGGACATTAACTGGAAGACTTGCAGCAAACTTTGTAACTTTGCAATTAATTGCTTCCATGGCCATCAAAATAGTATGAGTAGAAAAAAAAAGAACTGCCCACAGCAATGTAGAGGTGTCACTGCTGTGTGGTTGTTAGTCTTGTTTCTTCAGTAAGTTAGTTTTTGATCCTAAAAGGTGTGCCAGTTTTGAAGCTTACTTCATGATAGCATTGGTCAGTAGAAATTGAACTCTATTGCAGTAGTAAAGCCTAGTACTTGATGACCTTATATTTTCAGTTAGTACTTGATGACCTTGTATTTCCAGTTAGTACTTGATGACCTTATATTTCCAGTTAGTACTTGATGACCTTATATTTTCAGTTAGTACTTGATGACCTTGTATTTCCAGTTTTGGTCCTCATTACCACATCATCATGAGCTCCAGGTTGCAGAGCATTATGGAAGATCATGTATCAAGGCTTGTTTGGGTTTAGTTACAGGCTGTGCCTGGTCAGGCAATACTTTAGGTGTGAAACACCCTTTTCCAGATGAGATCAAATCTGTGCCAGTGAGAAGTAATGTGAAGATGTCCTTATGCTGTTTATAAAGACAGTAAATATAGCAGATCCATCACAGATTGCTTTTAATCATGAACAAAAATACGTATTGAGCTCATAATCTTATGGTTTTCTAGCAATGTGCAGTCTTGCTATGCTCATTGTTTAAGCTATCAATACCTAAAGTACTTGTGCAATTTGCAGTTCAACAATAAACTTCAGGTCTTTATGTCCACTCTGTGTGGTTCCAACCTTAGCCACATGCAGCAATATAGCAAGAATACTCAGTTCCTCATTGCTATGCTCCTCAAAGACAGCTGCTGTAAACTTGCTTCACCAATTTCAACAGCCACTTCTAAACTTCAAACAGAGTCTAGCTGTTAATAATAATGACTAAACAAATCTGCGTAACTTGCTTTCTTTATGTGCACTAATATGTCACAAGTGCAGTCAGGATACTAGTTGCAGCTCAGTTTAGCAAAAATAATCCCTATAACAAACAGTAAGAAAAAAACTGTGCTAATCCTTCTATTTTCTCTTACTTTACTTTTTTCATGTTTATGAGACTGGTAGTGAACAACAACATAGTGTTAATTTTCTTAACAGTGAACCTATTCATGCTCATTCTATTATGAGCAACTCTGAAAAGGAAGAAAAATACCTTTAAATATTAATCAAAAATAATGTCAGCAATTATCCCCATTCCTAGCATTTTTGAACATTTCCAGTATGGGCTTAATGATTTCCCCTAAAGCTGCAGAATAATTGCCTTATTAATAGTGACCTTTCTCTGGCAGCTGAGTGTGAACTAATGAAGCAACGTGACAAATTTCAGTCAGCATTTCTTGTGTATTCCAATAGATCTTTCTACTAATGACTCAAATGTTAATGTGACCTCCAGACTTTTGAATAGAACTACAAGGCCCTTTCAAGAAATGTGGATGGTACTGTCTTTATGTAATTGTCTTCTGTGGGGTGACTTTACTATTGCTGCTTGAAATCGCTCACAAGGCTAGAGCAAATTTTACACTAAGCTCTTAAGATAAGCATCATGAAAATATATGACAGGTTGTAACAAATTGTTAAATTATGACATTGTATCTAAAATTACATTATACAGTGAGCTTTTGATTTCTACTGGTTAAAACACCAGAATTTTGATTGAACTATCTTATTAAATTTCCAATTTCTCAATGAGTAAAAAGGTGAAAGCACCAGCCACCTGCACAGTTAAAGCATTCAGCTTGTCTTCATCACCAGAGTGGCAGCAAATTGTCAATATCATCCCCAGCATTCAATAAAATCTGTGTAGAGCCTACACGGAATGTACCCATGTAAACAGACGCAGTTCCCCCTCGGTAGCATACCATGTATATTAATCATGGAGTGTTGCTGAAGGACAGCATTGTAACTGGGATATTGAATCTGTGTAGGCAGAATTGTAGAGGCTGGTCAGATGTTATGTACATGGTGAGGCTCCTTGCAATGTTCCCTGCTACTGGTGAAATGTGCTGCGAATTAATAGTTTGTGTTTCAAATTTCTAAGTTTTTGTCTTTTTTTTTTATTTTTCTTTAATGTCCATTTGTATGGCGCGAAGCGCAGCAATGCCAAGCTGCGCTTACACATAGACAGCTGACACCTGCCATACATCTAAAAATAGAAACGGGATACAATTAATTATTTATTTCTGCTTAAGTTTAAGCCCATTTGTGCTGTGTGCTGCAGTAGCTTAGTAGTATATGTGAAGGTATAGTAGTTCATATACTATCCAAGTAGCTAAATGTGTAGAGTGATGGTGTAGGTCCTGGGTTCAAGTCCTTAATAGACATACCATTTGTTTAATGTAATCTAAATTTTTGTTTAATTTAAAAATAGAAGTTTTACATTTGGAATAGCTGTGCGGTGCTGAGCACTGCTTAACCATGATTAATGGCTACTACTGTTTGTGGGTTGCTAAGCTTCGCTAAAACCATGGTTGTGTGAGTTTTCATGATGCTCAGCTTCACTTAGCCTTGCGTGAATCTAAGCATGCTGTGCTTTTTTGAATGTTGCTGAATGATGTGTAAGGGTGGGAAAACAACCTATATTAAGGGGAATAGACAGGAATTCTGCAGCAGTTGGAGTTGGAGTCTTTCTGTCAGTATGCCAGGCAATGATGGAGAGGGTGCTCGCTTTTGGGTACAGAGATGGGGTGTTCAGGAGTCCAGGGTTTTTGCTGAGCTCCTGATATGCAATTATGAACTTAGGCTGCTGCAGGGGAATTACCAGAGCTCAGAATGTAAGGCTGAGGCCTGGGATCAGTTGGCTAGGAAACATTCCAGTCCTGCTGGTATCCCATGCAGTGGTGAGCAGTGTCGTCGCCACTATGATGACCTGAAGTATAGAAAGAGGGGATCTTTGGACACTTGGGTTCAAGAGGCCAGGGCTGGGCATGCCCCAGAAATATGTAAGTATTTATTCTACTAGTTTACTAAAATGCAAGTTAAATCTGTGCAAAACTGGTATGCATAATGGTGTGCTTCTCTCCCAACATCTGCAGCTGAGAGGGCTTGCAACATTCAGTCCCATGCAGGGTGCCTGGCCAGGTTGTGCCATGAGTGTGGTATGTACAGATATATTATGCTAACTGTAGTGCAATAAACAAGAATAAAAAACTTGAACTGCAATAAAGAATAAACAATAAAAACTGTAGTGCAATAAATGGGCAATTAGAATGTAGTGCAAGAATGAACAATAACAACTGTATTGCAATAAACAATAAACAATACCAATAATAGTAAGCAAAAAGGTGTAAAGGATTGTGGTGTCATTACATAATTGCACTAGAGCTCTATGCATTCTATGTGTACAGTAAGGTTGCTGCAGTCAAGTATAAAACTGTAATAGTTATAGAATGCAAAATTAATGGCCTGAAAAATGTATTGCTCAATTCATAGTATGGTTCAAGGCTGTCCCCAGACCAGTTTCAGTCACATAATGCTCTCCTTTCCTCCCACTCCAGGAACAAAAGGCATATAGGTGAGGTAGCTCACTTTATGGGCAGATATTGTGTGTAGACTTCACAGATAATTAACAATGCCAATAAAGTGTTAAGTAGCATTGTGTTTTCCTAACTACATCTGTCTTAATATTTGCAGTAGGGCTGAATTCATTGCATGCCTGTTCTAAGTTGCTGTAGTCCATTGTTACATTATTTGCAGATGTCCCCTGCAGTCATAGCTTTTGGGGTCTATGCCCATGCCTGCCAACTAAGGCATGACAGCCGTCTAGTTTATTTAATGTACACAAACATACCTCTCAACTGTCACAATTATTTACAATGTAATTACAACTGCCTAATCTGTCCATTCCATGATTACCAGATAAATGATTACCTGGAATGTAATGTATTTTTAAATCCATTTACAGAACACCTTGGTAGTTATGTAAGTCCACATTATGTGAAACTGTTCTATGTAGTTGTGCACCTGGATTTGTTACTGCTTGGCCCATACTGTCCCATGCTAACAGCTTGAGAGGTGTGTAAGTGCTATATCAGCTATAGAAGAATTATAGTCACTGTACTCACAACTGACACTGCACACATGTAGAAATATGTAGTAGTAGTCTGTGTAGTAATATTATCTGCGAGGTACTGTAACTAATGATATGTTTTTCTCTCTCTCCCTACCCTTTATCTTTTTTAATTTATTATTGTTATTTATTATTATGATTTAATATTAACATATTTTGTTAAACTAACTGTTTTGTTGGCCTTATGGTTTAATTCAAACTGGCTTGCTGTTAACATACTTACTGTTATGTTACTTAATGTTTTTTTACACATGCTATACCTTAATATGTATTTGGATTAATCAATATTATGTTCCATTCTATTAATACTGACATTGTTTTGGTTATTACTAACCTTAACTTATTGTTATAACTAGTTCACTACAGTTCCTTGTGATTCGCCCACCTTGCCTCCTCTGGCCATGGCACTGGGTCTCAGCACATTTAAAATCCAGCCTGGTGGTGCCCCTTCTGCTGCTCCTGCACTACCTGTGGCGTTGGGAAGTACCACACCATGGGACAGGGGCAGGCCCCCCTCAGGGAGTGGTGGTGGAGGGTGAGTTGCCACTCGTGACAAACTGCCGGGTTTGGTGTGTGGGGTCATCTACTGTGGGTTGGGATGATGCCTGAGTCGAATGGAGAGCATGCTGACCACCCTGGTGGGGCAGGCTCTGCCTGTAGCCCAGCCTCCACAACTGCTACCCTTGGGGCAGTGACAGAGCAGTGCTGACAGTCCCATGGGTGGGGGATTTGAGTCATGCTGCTATCTTGTGGACTGAGATCTCACTATACCCTCCCCATCCAAGTTGTTCACCCCCATCTTGTGTCACACACCACCTCTGTCTGCGTTCTTGTCTGTCTTGTCTTTCTGCAAAAGCTTCCTTACCTACAAAACTTACCTGCCCCACATATACCTATGTCCCTTCCCCAACAGTCCACTCTCACCTTAAAAAAATGGGCACCTGTCCCCAAAAAAAAAAAAAAAATATATATATATATATATATATATATATATATATATATATATTGCCCCATACATAGTGATCTATTTAACCTATGTGTCCACTGGGCACACATAATTTGGTTCAATTGGCTTAACAACACAATTATGTTGTCCTCACCCCTCTCTCTGGGGGGTGAGAGTCCAAAGTCATCTACAAATTCTGTCAAAGTTCACAGTTGCTGTACAAGAAATGGATAGCTATGGTTCTTTCCTACACCCTTCCTGCACATGCCTAACTGCCTTTCACTATATTTTCCCTCTGATTGCTCCCCATTTCACCACTTTCCTATCTCCCCATTTTCTTTTCTTTAAATATTTTTTGTGCAACGCTGCGTGACACGGCATATCGTGCAGCTTTGCTAAGCTCAGCTAAATGGAGCTGTATTGATACATGTGTTTTAAATGATAATAAACACCTGTCCCCTATTTTGGGCCCAAGACCATCACACCTGTGGATCACTGCATTAACCTGCTACGCCACACAGCTATTAACTTAAGGAGGTGATTTAAGCAAAACATAGTAATTGCAAGTTACAGTCATTAAGTGAGTTTAAGCAGAGCTGCACATCACGCCGTGTCACACAAACTTGCTTAAATCGTAATGGTAAAAATGGGAGTGTACCTTGGAGTCTGGTGCAAGAGTACACCACTAGAAAGCCAAACACAGAATACTGGATGCAAGTGAGGTCGCTAATAGCAGGTAAATGTCCCCTTTTGTCAGCAACATTTAGAAATACACCTGCTAAGGCATTACTGGCAAAATACATGTTCAACTGTGGCTCTGGTACAGAAATGCATCCATAAAAAGCCATGCACATAATGATGGATGTAAAAAAATATGTCACAGCCTGTATGTGTGTACTTGGATCTACTTCACTTCACATAAAACTCATTTGACTGACTCTCATTTCATCGACTTTTAAACTATAGACATGATGTGGGTTTCCCTGCAACTGTGACTTGCTTGTGATAAAAATAATTACTGTAACTTACAGTGCTGACTGTCAGAATAACGATAGTCATGTAGAATGTAGTGTTGTAGTGTTTCTAAATGTGGGTATGTCTCAACATTTTTATGGGGGGTATCTAATGCAATATGGTAGATGTTTTGTGCTTTCCCAGAAGTAGTGTCAGTGTGTAGAGTACTGTAAGGCAAGTAAAAGGTATATGCCCTTTTCCCCACTGTAGTGTGATCCTGGAGTTAGTATATATAGTTAGGGTGTGTGTGTGTGGGGGGCACAGCCCCCACCTAGCTTGGTTTTCTATTGTCCGGATTCTGTTAAGAGGGTAAGAAAGTCATTTTTAAGTTCTGGAAAGAGTTAGTCATTGATATTGTAAGTGTGCATGTCTATAGTGTAAAATCTAATATGTTGTAATTCAGCATTGTAAGCTGTTGCTGAAATGACAATGAGTCAAATGAGTTGTTGGTAGTTTGAAATTTAGGTGATTTGGTCTCGGTCAAATGAAAGTCAGTCAAATGAGTTATAGGTGAAGTGAAGTAGATTCATGTACTTATATCTTGCAACTCAGCTACTGCCGCAGTGGCTCAGTCTCTTAAATGCCTTGCAAACAGTACATTTTGCCACACACAGTCCTGGGTTCAAATCCAGTGGTGTGTAGCATTTAAATTAAATTATTGTGAAGCCAGCAATTAATGGCTGAGTCATGCACTCTTTATCCACACAATACATATCAAATTAACTATCTGCTTTTCATTGATGGATGTCACAGGCCTGCATATAGGAACACACTTTACATATCCCTATAGGCAAAAACTATAAGTGCATAAAATGTCACTTCATGCATTAATATGCATTCACAGAAGATTTTAACTCAGGTAATGCAAATGAGGCCCACTAATATCAGAGTGCAGTACACAATCCTTTCAACTCACAGTGCAGATTAGCACAGGTAACATACACATATGAAGCCCCTCCTTGCAACAAGGACTGCCAGCATACATGTTCCAAATGAGTACCAGACTGTAACACATGGCCTGACAGTTGCCCAAATGGTGGACATACTGTTATATTTATCCCCTATGTTGCTCAAGGACACAACAAACATGTTGCCTAGTACTCTGTTAATGATACTGTTGCCTAACATACTTGCCTTAAACACATGCCTTAACTGGAGTGGAATGGGTACCCTCACTCTGGCTCTGCCTCTACTACAAGGCTGACACAGCTGACACAGATACACCTACAGCTTGTTGTTCTCTAAAGTGATCACACTCACTGCCTATGTGTATTACCAGCAGCAGCTGCTGCAGCCTGCAGCACACACATCTCTATGTAGAAGTACTACTACAGACCTACCTTCTGCGACAATATAGTCTCCTCACCCCATTAATGTCCAACACAATTTATCAGAAAGCGCTTCTAATTTACATGAAGGCCTTATATATTGTACAGTGGTTGCATGTCATTGGCTGATGATAGTGCAAATCAGCAATGTTGGCTGCAATTAGCATTTCATAGCCACAGATTGGTTAAGAGGCAATCACCTGTTAATGGAAAGCATATTAAAAAGGCAAACAGCTGGCTATGGGGAACCATTCTGTATGAGAATTTCTGCACACAGAACATGCATTTGCAAAAACTTAAATATCACCACATATCAACAGAGGCGTTTTGCACTATATTTGGTATTCAACCTTTTTGTTGACAGCAGGATGCAGATGTGTGAATATACTTATGGAGAATAGGGATTACAGCATTAAGCCTTTCTTAGAATGGTGATCATGACATGTCATTGATCTCCAGATTTGTACAGAGGACATACAATATATCAAGGGTGGAATGTTTTTTGTCAATGTGGTACACTGGTCTCGTGGGACTATCTATTTATAGTGGTTGTAATAGCACACTGCTATTTGTTTGGCACTGTTGTTTTGACATATTATCAGGGGGTTGCCACTAGGGGACACACTACAATAGACTCCAGTGTTGGGTGTATGATCATACAGCAGTATCTGTCATGGCACACACAGGAATAGCTGATTATTACTAGTATATTTGCTGTATCCACATGCTTAGTATGTTTGCACACTGTGGAATATGACATGTGTGCTCAAGCAGTGGATACTGCCACCATTCTGTTCTTGCTGTATCTCTACATACTGTACTTCCAAGTATGTGATCCTGACATGTGTTCCCATTTTGTTACCTTTCAGGAAACATGCACCCAAGATGCCGTGCACCTTTCACAGATGCAGAGAATTATATTATACTGGAAGGCCTCCAGCAACAACATAAACTCCTACTGTCCATTGGGAGGCAAAACAAAGCACAGCGGGCAGCATTGTGGGCTGACCTTGTCTGTGACATGAATGTCACAGGTCATCAGAGGAGGGCATATGAGCAGGTTCAACACCATGCAATGGACATGATCAATGCTGCATGCATAAGAGCAGCAAATGTAGCCAGGGATCGTGGCATCACTGGTGGAGGGCCTGCAGTGGAACAAACACCCTCAGTCACTGAGGAATTCCTGGCGAACCTAGACACACACAACAGCTCCCAGGCATCCATCACACTGTACATCAGGGATGTGGGTGCCACAGTTTTCATGGTAGGGGAGTGTGCAGGTAAGCTTAGTTTGATCAGCATTTCAATACTGTAGCATTCAGTGTGTCACAGTGTACATACTCTTATGTGGTTGTCAGGTGTTTGTTCCTTAGGGAAGGGTTTAACTGCAGTTTGACTCTCATGATCAGATTTTGACCAGTATAACAATTAACACAGTAGCTACTGTAAATGTGAGATATATGGATGTATTACCTTGTTGTTGTGCAAGATGTGGAGGTACTGACATTACCTCTCCCTCAACTTCTCACAGGTCCATCAGCTATCGGACAAGGCTGTGGTCCTGCTCCTGGTAAGCACAACACTGTTTTGTTATAGATGTAGGTTTACAGCAATCTAATCCCTAAAGTGTCATCCCAGGCTTGATGCCTGGATTGCTGTATTGTCAGCATGATTGCCAACTGCACAGATATTTTCTGACTGTACACATATTAGAGTCATACCTATGTCTTCTAGGTGCGAACACACTGATAGATGTGACAGCATTGTCAGGACATTACAGATTGTCATATGTGTCAACTGTGTAGAGTCTTCACAAAAGTCAACAGTGTACCTCATTGTTGCTGATGAGATTGCTTTGTAAAGAACTTTTATTTACAAGCAACTACAGCTGTTTGTAGGAAATGTAATGCACTTTTGTACTACTATATATGAGGTTGTGTTTTTAACAGGTCTGTAATAGTGACAACAGTATATAGGGCTTTGCATGTATTGCAACATAGTATGGCAGATCATACTAGTGCAGATATTAATGTACTGCTTTTTCCTTTCTTATCAGACGTGACTGGGGATGTTGTCTCTGTCCCCTACACAACCTGATGTCAGTGTCTCTTCAGACTGTGATGATGGTGGCCACAGTGAGGCATAGGTGGGAGCTTCAAGGGCTGAATCTGTCCCAGAGGTTGACATTCCTCATCTGCCCTCATTCTCACAGAACACAGTCAGTATGCACACACATACCCAGTCCCCGAAGGATACATATATTGGACAGTCAGAGGGTGAGGACATTGAACAGGAAAGTGTGGCAACTATGGCTCTAGTGAGTGTACACATCGTCCTTAGCCAGAGAGCTCATGAGGTTTGATAGGGGTGCTGGCAGGTGGCCTGCTGTCTATCCAGCACCTGTTGCAGCTGTCACATCACGGGTCCCTCAGTGCATGTTCCAAGCCAACATGGAGGAACAGGCACATTTTAAAAAGAACTCCAGATGTATGCTTAGGGTTATGGATGCAGCACAGTCTGACATCTGTGATTGCCTCCCCTGCATTGCTGACACTCTGGATCAGCTCACTGATGCAATGGAAAGAAGTTGAGCTGAGACAGATCGCACACTATCTTGGAATGCACAGTGTCTGTGCTGGAATGTCTAGTTGGAGTTGAGCATCAGACTCTTGGATGTAATCAGCAACCCCATCTGCTGTGACTCCATGTGGCCATGCACAATCACTATCCTCTAGTGGCAGTACATCCAGAGCTACAGAGGAGAGTGTGCTGTCCACACCAAGATGTGGCTGGCCATGGGTTCATGGTTCTGGGTATTCTGGTGGAGGACATGGTCCCAGCAGACAGCAGTTACCATCAGGTACTAGCACCAATTCTGACCTGTGCATGGAGGTGCCAGTGCAACTCTTGCAGAGCCAGTTTCCATGTTTGGTGCTGTAGACAGTGAACTGTCAGCTCTACCATGCATGGTTCAAAGCTATCCAACATACACACATGTAGGGCTAGCACTGAGCTTGACTGTGTACACGCAGACACTCACACACCACAGTCAAATACAGGTCACATACAGACACACAGGCACATTTCCATGGTCGGTCTTGCCTGCTTCCTTTCCTGATTCACACACATGCAGTCAAACATTTGGGTCAGCCTAGGCCTCCTGCACCCCCACACAACACCATGTGCAAGTGATGATACCTGTGCCACATCCCTGTCATCCTTGTCATCAATGTAGGGAAATTAATCTATGTGTCTGATGCACAGGGTGGCTATATAAATTAACATGTACTTGTGTAATGCATTATTGTTTTGCCATGCTACTTGCACTGGTCACTGATAGATGCTGTATGCTGACATCTGTAATGAGTATGACACATAATTTTGTGTACCTTATGTTGTATGATGTTGTAATGGATGTATACTTACACAATGAAAGGTGTGTCATGGACCTGGTTCTGTTTCTGTTACAGGATTCTGTTGGGGACACTTGTGGATACACAGCAGCACTAAAGCCATAGATGTCTCAGCACAGGACAGAATGTCAGCACAGAAGCAATATGTCTTAAGCAAGGTACGGCAGTATAGGTACATGGGTCCATAGGTCCAGATGTGTATGACAGGGTAACAAGGACAATGGCATCATTCACTGTACTCATGCATCTCTAATCTGTGAAAAGGTCTGATACTCTTGATAAGTGTCACCAGGGTTTTGGGAGCTAACATATCTACAAACTGTGGTGATAGAGATGACCTATCTACAAATTTCCTGTGTCCAGTACAGACATTTGTCCAACAACAGTTATGATTGTCTTGTTTTGCGTCCCATTGTGTAACTTGAACATGTGTGTCACAGCAGATGTGTGCTTCACATGCATGGAGGGCCTGTTACACATAGGGTGTACTGTCTGTGTTACATACCTGTCTCTCCAGCATGTACTATTTATACCACAGTGATGGTGTAGGTATGTAGAACAGGTAAGACGTGTTAGTCCTGTCATGGATACATGGGAGGTACACAGTGGGGGTCTGACACCTCCCTGTATGGCAGCCATACACATCCCCTCCAAGGCATTTAGGAGACAGACTACACATGTATGGTCTTGACATGGACTCCATAGGGCATGTTATCTACAATGTGTATTGGTGTACCATGGAACCTGTGTGGCTGCTACAGTTATAAGATATGCCTATGTAGTGACATAGCAAGGGTACTATTGCACACAATGATAGATGTGATGAGTGCCACATTCAGTATAGCAATAACAGTCTGGGATTTAACTCCCATACATTTCTGTATAGATTGTACAAAATTGAATGCATCCCCACATCTTATTAACCAGTGACGGTCAAAGGCTACATTACTCTCTGTTTCTGTAAGTCCATGACTAATGGCTCAACTGTGTGCGGTGTGCAGACACTGCTATATGTCCCATGGGTGGATGACTTTCCAAAGGTAGTATTGTGCAGTTGTTGGCATTTAGTATTTGTCAGTGGCTCAGACAACAACTGAATGTATGTCCCAGGCCATCCTGGATAACTGTTGGTTCTGTGTAGGATTCAGTGACAGCTCCTGATATGCAATCACCTGCTAATGTAATCAGTCAGGGGGCACTGACAGTGGCTGTGACTGCAGAGAGGGAATGGATAGAAGGGGTATGCCATTAATGATGTCTGGGGAAATCCACTGGTGACTGGCATAATTGTAGTGTAGATCTCCCAATGCTAAATTCCCAGATTATGACTATCAGACACTTGCCTATCTACCAGCTGCCATAACACTCTGTACATGACATATACAGTTTCCAGCAAGGCCTGCTGGCATAATATTGTCAAACATCTTGTCAGGCCATGGTAGGTAGAGTGAGTAATATTCCCATTATCCATTGCATAGTGTAACACTCAGTGGGGTCCACCGGTTAGAGTCGGCATGCATGATTTGGCCTTGAGCAAAACAAACAGTGTATGGTCCAGTGTCAGTAGGTGTGCGACAGTGTTACTGCTCATATGCATGATAACTCCTTTCATGGCATTTCATGTCACATGACTCAGCGATCTAAGGACACTGCTTGGCACTACATGCTTGTTGCCCTTTGTGTAACTAAATATTTCTGTAACTTCCAGCATGTTCCAAGAAGGCAGTCATTCAAGGTGTCTGTACAGAGCACAGACAAACACATTAGGGAAGTGTAGTATGTATACCCTGTAAAGGTAAGGTGGGGGTTTTATACAGGTATTCTGCAGTTGGACACTACCCAAGTGGTGTGTACTGGAATGACACAATTACCTTGTGAAGACTGTGTTAAACATGGGACTCCACAGAATTGCCGGTGCCTGGCAACTACTAATGCTGCTCTTACCAACACCACTCTTACATAGCATACCATGCTCCAATACATTTTCTGTCATCACACACAAAATGTTACTATGAAGTCTGTGATGACAAGCAGGACACAGCCTGTTTGTTCATCCACATAGTTGTTCCATATTGTGAAAGGCTCTATAGGCTTCACATACCCTTCTCCAGGTAGATGCCTTGATTAGCAACCTGGGCACTCAGTTGGCTTTTGCATGTCTTATGTCTTCTGTTTAGGTCTACTTTAGAACAACGAATGATCAGATGATCGAACACTGTTAGAGCGAACACTAAATGTTGAACCAGCAAAATAGCGAACGGCCGGAACAGCAATTTTTTTCCCAGGGAAAGAAATCACTGGACCATCCGTCCGGGTTGTGCCGTTTCCTCCACTGTAGTGCAATCTCAGAGTTGGTATATTTAAGTAGGGGGGTGTGGGGTGCTGGGGAGGTGTGGGAGGCAAAGCTCCCCTCTTCATTTAGTGTGTTTTTTTTGGGGGGGAACAGCAATTTTTTTCCCTGGGAAAAAAATTGCTGTTCTGGTTGTTCACTGTTTTGGATTTTCAGCATCTAGGGGTCAATATAACAACGTTCATTCATCTGATCATTCGTTGTTATAATATAGACCCTTCTGTTCCAGGGTTAGTGGTATGTCAGTAGGGAACTGACAAAAAGGAGATTAGTAGCACTGCTCTAGCACCACAAAATAATGTACAATGTCCAGTGACATAGATGTTAAGTCTTGCTGTAACAATTAGCACATTGGTGGTGAGCCATCATAGGTGACAATTTCACAGCTAGTCATGCCTCCTGCCCTTCAACACATTACTGGTGGATATCTGCATGACATGGCTGAGAGGTCTACTGCAGCACACTGGCCACCTTTGGTCAATGTGTGTCCACCTGCCACATGTCCTATGTATGTCATACTGTGCAGTTATGTATCTGAAACATTGGTATTTCCACATCATGTCACACAACAAATTGTATGCTGTCTGGTTGCTTGACAGACATTGTACATTTGTGAGGCCAAATGTAATGTCAGCAAAGTTGAATAGTCCTCTATGCATTCAGGGGAATACACATCTTCACTGCAAGGTGTGCCTGCAAACACTATATATCAGGCTGTCAACCTTAAGTGTGAGGCAGTATGATCTTAACTTTGCAGGACCTGCTGCTGAGATGTTGGGAGTGTCCCCACCCCTCTACTGCTATGACACACAAACACAATGTGTGACAGATGTGACTGCATTTCAAACCTTGCTGCCATGGTGTTTCCAACAGCTGTCATTACATATGGCAATGAGCATTTTGCCAACATGCACAGCTCACATCCTGCACCACTACACCCACATCATACACACCTGCATGTGTGCATCTCCTTACCAGACACATTGCCAAACAGACACCTCAGAAACCCCTGCCTCTGGAGTGCACAGTACACATAATACTGCATGAACCACTCTCTCACTGGTCAAACACCTGAGGCAAAATACGAAATCACACCTCTTAGTCAGAGGTGATTACATCGTGAGACACATCAATGTCTGTGTCAAGTGGCTACATATAGGAAAGATCACAGATAGCTGTCTGTGGGTTGACACAATAGGCCTTATCACATATTGCCCCAAATCAAGGAGTATCAGTTAACATAACGTTGACATCATAGTTCCTGCAGGTGTGTACGACTAGGGACATATATCACTGGCCGATATGCAGACACATGAATGAGCTTAGCCAGTCTGTGTCTCTCGTGAGTATGTGCATAGCTTTCAGCTACAGTTGACCCTCACCTAGGTTAATGGCTCCACACACATGGAAATTGATGGAAGTCAATCATTGCCTTAGCGTGTGGTGTTATTGTCAGGGGATCTACTACATGTCTGCCTGGGATGCTCAACAGATATCAGTGCTTCATCAATGATGGTCTTCAATTCTCACCCCTGAAATTTGGACTACTGGCCAAGGCTGCTGACATCCCCACAATGCATTTTAGTTGCACTGTTCAGGGAAAAGTTGGCAATGAGAACGCCATTTTATACAACATTATGGTTATGCTGCTACACTCTGGGTATGGCAATACTGAACCCTACTCTGTGGAAGGCATCCTCACCCTGGATTATGCAGACATGTGTGCAGTCAAGGACATCTGGTTCAAGGCTGTGAACAGCACCACAGCCATACCAGACTACACATCCTTCCACATCTTCAGAGCTCAAAATGACAGTGTTCAAGGTAATGCAGATGGTGTATACATACTTATTAAGGATAGATACACATCTAGAGTCTGTGAAACACAGTGATTTCCCAGAGACAGTGCAGGTGCCATTCAGTACTTCAAGGTCACATAATCAAGCAATAGCCAGCTGCAGGAGTAGCTCCATGAATCCAGACACCCATTGTGTGTATTTGTTTGTATGTGTGCATGTCAAGATATATCATTACACCATGGTTTAAGGTGGCATTAGGTGACCACCAGCTGTGTTGCTTAGTCATGCTGCAGCTGACTTGCCCAAAGGTTAGTCCACATCCTTAACTACAATACCCTGGAGCAGTGCTGTGACATCCCCACAAGGGGAACCAATGTATTGCATCATGTGTTTATCAATATGGGTGACCACTGCAGCCCCAGAATGTGAGGTCCTCCCTTGCAGGATCTGACCACAGATCAGTCTCATTAAAACTACCAGCACTAACCCCCCTTACAGACAATACAGACATATATTTCAACAAAGCTATTTATTACCTCCTGTGGGACGGTTTACATAGCTTGACTGCACCTCTCCCCTCAGATGAGACAGGAAAGTATGTACAACTCTGCACCCATGCACTATGCCAGCAACATTACAACTGCATGAACTCAGCTGTACCTGACAGGAGGAACACAGGCTCCTCATGGCACAGCAAATTTGCCTGGTGGACAACTGCCATTATCAGGCTGTACAATAAGAGGTGGACATTGTTGTGTGACAGCTGGGCAGAGGGTTTCCCCCAATGGAGGCACAACCTCCTCAGCTAAAACAACCACATGGTGTTGTTGTGATGTTGTGTAGACACAGTAAGTGACAAAATTAGCCACCCACACAAAGCAGAACCACAACTCACAGTGTAGTCACTTGTGCAACCTCAAAGGACAGGCCCAGATTGTAGGTGAACTAATACATAATAATGCCACATATAATGGGTCTGCACTCATAGCTAACCTGTAGTCCCACAGGTTCTGCATCAACTTCACTCCCCTGTCCCCACCACATGACACATGACATTCTTACAACCTGTCCCATAACTTCTATATCTACAGAGCAGGTCATAAATGGCCTCTCTGTGGAGGATACACAGCATCTATTGGACATGCTAACATCTCAGGTTGCATCTTACATGGGATCTGACAAGAATTACTAACACTATTGGGAATGCCTTGCAATCATACTGAAACCACTGGCTGCATACCAGCTGACTGGAGAACAGCAACTGTTCTACCCTTGCACAGAGGTGGGGCATGCACTGACCACCATAACTATAGACGTCTTTGCCTGAGTATCCATATCTGTATGGCCATAGGGGCAATCATCATGAAGATGATCGACACACATATATGTGATCTACACATAGTTAAGTGTACACCGTTTGGATGCCTGACAAGGGGATCATGACTGTTAAATGTGGTGGACATTTCCGAGGCAGTCACCAAGGCCCTGAGTGAGGGGACATCAAGGGATAAAACCCCACTGGACTGAGCCAAGCCATCTGACTATATCCCCCACTCAGGCATCATTTACAAAGCACTCACTTAGGCATCCATGGTACTGTCATTGCAGGGGTCACTAAGTGGCCCATTGATGGCACACATACTCAACATAGGGACATCCACCTCCAATATCTGATCTGTAAGCAGCAGTGTTCAACAGGCCTCAGTCCTGGGTCCTCTACTTCTTGGAATCCATTTAACCATGATATAAGCAAATACTGAATATCTGTGGCTAACAATGTTGGCTGATGCCTGCAAACTGAGCACTCATGGAGTCTGTGAGTTTTGTCAATATCTTACAAAAGGGTGAAATGAACAAATGCCTGTTGACATAGTAATGGTCATAAATTCCATGCAAATATGTATGTAGTATCATTTCCACGAGTAACACCTATGCACCTGGTAAGCAGCACATCTGTTGCCACATGTGATGTACATACTTGGGGCTGAAAGAACTGGGCATACAGACCTGGCCACACAGATCTACACCTAATGTGCCTGAGATCACCATGTCTCCTCAGTGGTATGACAGGAATCATATGTCATAGCTCAGGGCACAATCACCCATAACTGATATACTCATAACCTCCATGTACTCTTCCCTCAGCATGCCAGTATCTGAGTGCAATGGCCATTTGGTAATGGACCTTTCCAAGTAGTACTGGCACTTGCACACAACAGTATGGCCCCCCCACAAAGAAACTTTATGTCTTCAGCATGTGTTCAATGGGGATCATCTGAAATGAGTGTCATTGTAGCCTGTGGCATATAGACTACTCAGAGGTGATCTCTGCCTTGCATTTGGGGCAATGTGTGACCCTGCTTGATTGAAAATGCTGCATATCTGTAGGTGGCATAGTAGATGGATTAATCACTGTAAGGACATTAACCTAGTATGTGACATGCTGGTGGGAGAGAGTTGTCAAGCAGACTTTAACCCACCTTTGAAACAGAACCCTGGCTAATGGCAAGCAGAGCACTTCAGTGCACCTCAGCACATGCCAGCTGAATGATTGGCTGGTCAACCATCATTTCACCATAGGGCTTCTGCCTGTGTCCATCTTGGACTGGGCCAATATGTACTGATCATGTAAATAAGGGTATACAGTTGTGTACGATTGTGAGGGCTGTATGTCCATTATGCTAGTGAAGTTCAAACATCCTATGATTCTATAAACTGATGTAAAATGATCTAACAGCCACACACACAAACATGGCTACATTGAGGATAGCATCACTTCCAATTACTGCTTACTGGACACAGCATGGCACACATGTAGTGCAAGTTGGCTGTATGTAGATTAGAACACTTATCTATGTAATGGCACACACTACAGCTCACAGTATGTGATGCACGCTATACACCTCATGTTCTGCTAGTACTATTAGTTTAGGACATATTAGGCTTGATGACATCAGCAGGCCTAGTTGTGGTCAGGCATTTGAAGGGCCACATCAGCTCCTTCAAATAAAATACTGAAAAACCCTAACTCTTTCTAAGTTACTGAAGTGGTCATATTTATGTCATATGGGCATACACACAAGTGGGCTGGAGTGAGATTAGAACCCCTGCCTATCCAGTCATACACACTATAGACCACAATACATTATCACATGCACCACAGATTAACTCTGATACTACACTTGCAGCTGGTAGTCTTAAGGTAGATGACATCATCAGGCCTTGTAGAAGAGGGCAATTTGGAAGGAACCAAGCAGCAACTTATAGGGCCAAAAAGTGCATAACCATTGCAGTTTGATAGCCAGGGGGAAATTCTCAATTGGTTGGCAGGGGCTATACACACACACACACACACACACACACACACACACACACACACACACACACACACACACACACACACACACACACACCAAGTGGCCTGGAATGAGATTAGAATCCCTACCTATCTAGTCTTACACACTATAAATCACAATACTTATCACATGCACCATGGCTTAAGCCAGATGCTGAAACTACAGAAGACTCTGTGGGTACGGCAGCTGCACGGTCTCAATATAGGTAAAGGCACTTCAAAAAGGTAGAAAGACCAGCATACAGTGGCACCAAAAATACTTTAATAAAAGTAACAATCCATTTTTTCTCCATAGTGTTTAACAAATCATGCCAACCCAATTTATTATTCCTGGGTCTCATGATTTTATCCATAATAGTGAAATGGAAATAGGCATTTTTGTGTAACAGGGTATGCTCCAGAATGAGAAACAACATCTGTCACCCAACAATTCACTCAGTCTAGTTTCACATGTCAAGATATTCCAGTGTTGTTGATCTATAGTGTGTAAGACTTGATAGGTAGGGATTAAAGTATTCTTTGGTGCCACTGTATGCTGGTCATTCTACTTTTTTAAGTCAGATGCTACAATGGCAGCTGGTAGTCTTAAGATAGATGATACCATTAGGCCTTGTAGAAGTGGGCAGTTTGGAAGCCAGCAGCAACTTACAAGGCCAAAAAGTGCATAACCATTGCAGTGTGAGGTATTCTCAGCTGTTTGGCAGGGGATGCACACATACACACACCACCAACACACACACACACACACACACACACACACACACACACACACACACACACACACACACACACACACACACACACACACACACACATATATATGCACCAAGTGGTCAGGAGTGAGATTAGAACCCCTCCTGTCTATTCTTACACATTATAGATCACAATACTTATCACATGTGCCATGACTGATGTCCATTTTACATGTGATTGCAGGCAACGTACTTGTGGATTACATAAATTAAGTTTGTGTTGAACAGCATCTGTGGCCTGCAGAGTAATATTGCTTCATACTGTTATCTGCATCTAGTATCCTAGCAGTGAGATACCTGTTATTATCCTAGCTATGTGTCTACAGTTATTAAGGCCATATAGGTTCATAGGTTGGTACTAGGCTATCGGACCTAGGGCCTATACAAGCCTAGCTATAAAAATTCCCTGGCTATTTCTTCCCACAATATTTACTTCCTTGGACCCCTGTCTAGCAGGGTGACTGACATGATCCTCGGGGTAAATTTCATATCTCCCATCCAGTCGTTAAGGTTCCTTTTAAAGTGGGCCAAGGAGGCGCTCTGCTTGACATGTATGAGCGGTCTACTCCAAAGTATGGGGAGTCTTTGGGTCAGGAACCTATCCCTCCAGCATGTTTTGTTCATTGGGATGACAAGGTTTAGGTCACTGGAGCGTGTGGCTCTGATGGATTGGGATTTCTTTAAGTGTAGCATGTCCAACAGCTCTGGGTTTGACATGGCTGTTTGCACTTGTATGGGCAAGCCTGTGGGCAGGAATAAAGTGCCCTGTCCATGCGGGTGTAGACAACATTATACATTACACCACCTGTTCACCTGTTGATGTCTATGTGGTGATATCCAGCAGGTACGGGGGTCTGTAGATAAGTGCATTATGTTCATTTGAGCCCTTACTTTGGATCCTTTGAGCAACATTATAGATGTGTGATAGAACAGCTTTACTCATCATTATTAGGGTATGTAGGACAATACAGACTTCCACACACATATTTATGTATATAACAGAGATGAATATATAAATGTAGCTGTGTGTGTGTGTGTGTGTGTGTGTGTGTGTGTGTGTGTGTGTGTGTGTGTGTGTGTGTGTGTTCTATGTAGATATATGGGTAAAGACTGAGATGTATGTTTATTTATATATATATATATATATATATATATATATATATAGAGAGAGAGAGAGAGAGAGCTATATATGTATATATATATATATATATATATATATATATATATATATATGTGTGTGTATATATATATATATATATATATATATATATATATATATATATATATACACATATCTATACATAACAGGTCATTTTGATCAAGTGGCAACAGGATTGCACTCAGTTTAACTAAGTGTATGGGCATGCCCAGTGGGACTATCAGTACTTATAAAGTGACTCCAGCCCACAACTACCTGTTCTCCAGTCCAAGATTTTGTGTGTTACAGATACTGACATCTGTCTCTGTGTGTTTCCAAATTTGTTCTGAGGAAGTCCTGTAACTGTGAAGGGAAGAAAGCGCTTAACTATTGAATAAACACGTTTTATTCAGCTGTTTGAGTGACTGACTCTACATTTCTGGAGTTGCCTGTAAAATCCAAGCTGTAAAATATAAATGAGAATGAGATGACATAATTTGGAGGTACAAGGGTAAAGGCCCATTTGAGATATGAAGATATATATTTCTCAGAAAGGAAAGTGGATGAGTGGGAAGCTGATAGTTCAGTGGTAAAATACCTTCCTTGCAACTCCAGAGTTCTGGTCACTGTTTGAGGGAGTTTGTATTTCCCCCACATCTGTGGATTTTTTCTCCAGACAACATGCTTGTTAACTGACAATACTAAGTTGTCCATATTTATATTTTATTGCCATTTGCCCTTATGGCCTGGAACATGGCATAAAAGGATCTATGGATCAGCCCACATACCTTGTTAATAAATTATAAATAAATAAGTCATAGGAGCAGCATTAAATAAGAGGTGTTGCCACTAAAAACTGACAAACTTCTGGAAGCATGGAACAGACAAGTCTCCAGGAAATCCATTAGATAAGAAGACTGGTAAACTAGGTGGTCCAAGTGGTCCTTGCATACCATTACTGTGTTTCAGTGTTACTCTTAAATTCAGTTCAGAGGCATTTTTACACTATTATAGGTGATTTCATACACTTTCATTACCAGATATGAAATGGTTTACCTGCTTGTTGCATTCCAGAGCTGGCATCATAAAACCGTATGCTGCATTTTTGGAATGTAATTTTGTATAGTATCAGAATGGTATGCCTAGACTAATTTCTATAAGCAGCCAAAGCCAACAACACGACTCTTGTTTATTTGTATCCTAAGAATGTCATAATCATTACTTTTTACATCCAGAACAACCTTTTTATATTTCAAAAGGATTTAGTATATTTCTGTATAAGGTAACTTTGTAAGACATTAATATTTTCACATTTTTCTTTATGAGGCAAATTCATACAAAAAAAAAAAAAAAAAAAAAAAAAAAAAAAAAAAAAGAAATTAAAAAGCAAATTAATTTTTTGGGCCACAAATTCTGAATACTTCCAGAGCTATTAGCCTTCATGTAGAGTACAGTCTCACGATTTATAGAGTTTAAAATGGCATCTCAGTAGGACAGTATTTCTTTCATATCAGCTCGTAAATGTAATAATGCCTAATTTTTATTGTGTCAGTTGTTCATATCATAGAGGATTATGATTGGTCGCCAATCATAAGTCAATTATTATGCGTTCAAGACATGGATGCCATGACATTCATTTGAGAGGTGAATCTTGGCATCAGTGTCGAGAACACATAATATGAACTTACGATTAGAGGTCTGATCATAATTCTTTGTAGTTCATGGAGACTTATCTTCTCCATGTACTACAAATTAGTCAAAAGTAAGGTTAAAGAAAAAAGAAAGCACAATGTGCTGTACTGGCTTTGAAAGCCAGTAAAGCAGTGGTTGACATTATTATGTATTTCCTGTGTAAGGGAAACTGTTTAAGTCAAAACGTCTTGTGTAGTTTTGCAAACAACAGGTAGAAGTAGGAATTTAAAGAAAGACATTTCTAACTGCTGCTGCTATTTACTGGTGTGCACTGTCTGCTTTTACTGCAGATCTGACTTTAACGTCTAGTGTGTCTTAACAATTGTTAAGTACCACTCTAAACATTGTTTAGGCTGGGTCTCACATTACAGGAGCACCAAACCACAATGTAATTTGTCTTTTTTTTTTTTAGCACAATCGGGGAACTCCATGCACTACATAGTTAGTATTATAGCTACTGAAGCATAATAGCTCCAGGTTGCAGCTACCTGGGTGCTGTTGCTCACTTCAATGTGCTGATTTCATACAACTCACGTATAGCATGTTTCAGGTACTCTTGTGTCACAGCATCCCAGAGAGTGAGAGTCAGTTCTTTTATTGCATATCAGTGATCAGACTTCTCCAAGATGCAATGATTTCAGAATAACATAAAGTTAAGGGAGTTGTGACAGCTTTCGTAAAAATGCTTTCTCATTGTTCTTTATTTTGTTTCATTTGCTTGCAACTTGCAAGCTCAAGCACAAGTGTAATTACTGTGTTTTTGAGCTGTCATGTTTAAGCTGTACTTGCTAAACAATTGTGATTCAAGTTTGGCTGTTTTATGTAGCTGTAATGGATCCTCTGTTCCATGTCCTAAATAAAAACATTTCCATAACTGTTACAGCATTCCATCTGCAAAAGAAGCAGACAGTGAGCAGTGACAAGTTATTTTTTTTCTTCAGTGAGTATTAACTTCTAAGTTGAGTGGCTGGCATGCATTTTTTTATTAGTCACTCCCCTGGTTTCAGTCCCCACCAATACATTGTTGACCTGTTTATTTCCTTTCCTGGGTGAAGACCATTTGTTTATTAGCCATAGGAAGAAACATATGACCTATTCATTCCCTGGGTCTCATAAAAACTATATCAGTCCTTCCATTCCCCTTCACAGGCAAGAGTCAACAGACCATTATTTGTTTGAGGCTCCTGCCTCCCATCTTAACTTGTTCCCCATGGTGATTGGTTCCTTCATTCAGAATAATTCTGGTGTTAGAAAGTTCTGTATGTGTGTGTCTCTCCATGGTCTGGGATTGCCTAAACTAACATGTGATGAGAGCTGCTTGACCTAATAGCTGCTATTAGTCTAATTCTTGGTGGGTGTTAATGGTGCAGCAAGTAACACTGCCTTTCTCAACCCAGGATGGGTGAAACTGGACTGGCCACTCACTGTCACCCTCCCCTGCTTCAGACTTTCAGGCAGACATGACACTAATCTAAACTGGATTGACTGGGTCGTAGCAAGACATTATCAATCTATGCAACAGGGCTAAGAATGAGTGGCTGTACATATTTTAAGTGGCATAAAAAGTTGTCCTGGATTGTTGTACTTAAGAATTGCATTCAGTCCATTTTGTTTATTTATGTATTTATGTTTTTCATCATTTTTTTTGTTTACAATGCATGCCATATTTTATTATTCTTGCTTTGTTTACATTCTGCATAATTTCCTTAAATGTAGGAGAGGATCATTTATCATTGTCCATTAGAGTGCAGCAGATGGATTCAAAATGTATCCTTAGTTCTAATGTTTTAAATATGTTATTCAAACCAACATAGTGGCTGTTATAACAATCATATAACCCCTTAAGTGTACCTCAAGAGGTTTATTATATCTAGACAGTCCCAAAACTGTTACATAAACTAGTTGTTGATTGTTACGCAAGCAACACCTGGAACTCATAAAAATGTAAATCATCACAAAGCTAGGTATAAAACTATGTAATGTCATGTATGACAAATGGAACTTGTACCGTAGACTCACTGTAGTTGTGATTAATAAAACACATTAATGCAGGCATAAAATAAAATAGCCCAAGCTGAACAATACGAGTTAGAAGTTAGCAAACAATGTAGTAATGAAGATGACAAATAGTTTAATTCAGTGGAAGGTATCGCCAATATATGTGAGGTTCATAAATGGTATAAAATGAAATAGTACTTCTTATGAGGAACATCATAAAGTGAAGTTATACTTCGAATGATGAACACTATAAAATTAAATAGTGCATTAATCATGATGGAAAGTGGAGCACTGTATAACATAATAGCACACAGAAGAATATGGCAGAAACTGGGTTTGGAGGTTGACATATCGGTTAAGGTGTTTACCTCACAGCCATAGAGACTGACAAGTTACTAGACGAGGCTGCAGCACATGCAATTTCCTTTTAGAATCCACATTGCTCTGGAAGACCACATTCAACCTCCTGGCTGTATTGTAGGTACATTTGAACAATGAATAAATGTAATAAATACCTAATATTTGCCTTAAAATTCTAGTTCTCATTCTAATTCTCCAATCTAACAGTTAAATCTAACATTTTAGTTAAAAATATATATATATATATATATATATATATATATATAATTTTTTTTTTTAACAAATAAACAGATATTCACTACAGCACTAGCATTTCTCACTGGGAAAACCATTCCAGCAGTCTAGCTATGTAAAATGTCAACATCAGCAGTCCTACAATACTATAATCCACAAAAATAACCCAACAAATTTGCAATAAAGTAAAGAATTCACATTATTGATTTAATAAAACAATTCTGAATAAGCTACAAGAGGGTCTCACCCAAACAAATAACTGGTGCCAGAAATATGGCCTCAAGCTAAATGCCAAAAAATGTATCATCATCCCCTTTGAGGAGAGTGATGTCCCCACAAATTATCACATTAATAACAATGTTGTAAGCACACAATAAGTCGTATGGTACTTGGGCACCCAGGTTGATAGAAACCTGACTTTTGACCACCACATTGTCTCCGTTGTAAGGAAAGCTTTTTACATGGCCCACTTCATTAGTAAGGGTATCTCTTCCAGGGACAAGGAGGTCATAAAATCCCAGTATTCTTCCTTTACAAGAGCCATTATTGAGTGCAATGCCCCTTTTGGTATGTGCCTCAATAAAACACCCTGCCAAAAGAAATACTACAACCATTTCTGACAAAAAAGGTCGAAGGACTAAGTTCACTTAGTTATCCAAACAGACTAAAAAGCTTCTTGCTTTCCTCTGTCTCTCACTGGCCCCTATAAATTTCATCATTGGCTTGCTTTCCAGGCTAAGAAAGATCCTGCCTTAAGAGACTTCCTCTACCTCAGAAATACTGGTTATACTTAAAATGCTCACTATAAAGACCACAGCCTTCACTGCAACATAAACAAGCCACTTTGTATGGACAGATGCTTGACACAAAACCTTCATATTCTGTAAAAAGCTCCTCTCATTATCAAACAATGTAGTTCAGCAACACGACAACTGGATGGCTGGATGGATAGCCATAAATGTACTCCTTGAGTAAGTAGCATAGCCTTCATCAAACCAGATGGAAAATCCACATACTAACCTTTCCCAGCTGGATGGCTAAGATCTAATATTGGTTACTCAAGTCTACTTGCCCAAGAAGAGGGGCCTGTTTAACTAAGAATTCCATTTGCAAAAATATATTCACTATACATACTAAATCTCTCTCTCTTACACACACACACACACACACACACACACACACACACACACACACACACACACACACAAAAGCCCCTATTTGTAAAATAGGCAACCTCAGTAAATCACATGACATCCATTCACTGAATGAAATTGTCTGGAAGTCAAAATATCTGAAAAAAAATCATAATAGAGATGGATTCATCCATGCAATTTCCTCCTACCAAAGGACCATCAATAAATCAACAAACAACTGCTCGGCAAAAAGTAAATCAATAAGAAAACCATAAACTCTCTTAGATAATGCTACATACTGGTGTAAACATATAACTTGTGTCAATCCCCAGGTTAATCCATACCAAAAGATTGTTTCAGAGCTTCAGTTATGTACAAACAGCTTTCTCCTGAAAACTTAAATCATTTGATATTTACCTTGCTGTAATTATAACTGTAAAAAAATATATATTCTGTACCTCAATGATTCTCACAGTTATGAGATGTAATCTCTGCCATATTGTATGAATGCTACAGCCATGATTTGCTGTCTCTCTCTCTCTCTCTCATGTATTGTATTATATTGTTTTGTGTTCTTTTTGGAGCTTTTCTCCCCGGGCCTCTGCTGAAAATGGACCTGTGTCCAGTCGGACTTTCCTGGTAAACACATGTAAAATAAAATAAAATAAATAAAAATAAACTTCCCTCCAATCAAAGGCCATTTGACATTCAGAAGTTTTAATTTGTATAGAAGTTACTCACAGACTGACAGTTTACTGAGCTGTAATGCTGACCTTCGCTTTTGAAAAAAACAAATTCTCAGACTTTGTCAATAGCTCAAAGTGTAGAGAGGATTATTTATTTATTATATATATATATATATATATATATATATATATATATATATTTATTTATTTTCAGAAAACATCTTTAAAACTGTTAAGTTGATTACACACCCAGAAACACAGAAATGTTATTGTGATATGTAAACCACAGACTGCTGCAAGAAATCAGTCACATTAGCACTCTATGCGTATGTCCGAACAGATGAATCATACCTGTCAATTCCAAAAGAAGTAAAGTAGCTTAATAAGAAGGTTATTTGCAAGGTTACATGGCAGTTTATATTGGAAATAAGCAGAGATATTAAAAAGGCTCTGTTTTTCATAATTATGCTGAAAAGTCTTCCAAGGTAAATACAACTTCTGATTTAGTATGGAACCATACTTCTCAACCTTAGAGCAAGAAATCTGGACAAAGCGAAAAATAAAAGTGGGACACAGGCCCAAAAATAGTTATGCATCACAGACACCATTGAAACAACTATAGATGCAAACATTATACATTACTTATAATCTTTCTGTCCCATCATTGTCAGTTAAACATTATATGGCTCATTCAGTCCTGCCTTCTTTTGCAACAAAGAAAACCATGCTTTGAAATGACAAATGCATTCAAAATAATAAAAAAAAACACATTGCATCAACATCCTGCAACTTCCTACCTGCAAGCAACCATAGAGCTTTCACTGAAACTAGGGCTGCTTGTTTCCCCAGAATGACAGCTCTCCCCAATTAAGTCTAATGGTATACAATCTACCAGTATCTGGACTACCTGAAATAAATTAAATTATGGCCTGTAAATTGAAAGTACACCTTGTTTAATTAAACTATATTTCTAAGCCCACTTACTATATTTTTCATTAATATCCCAATATCCATTTCCAGGTCACTTTACAAGACATTGGCAGTGGTAGACTTGGCATCCTTCAGAACCCCACAGGCCCATGCTAATACTGCTAGCATTGTCCATTAACTGTAAATATCCATCCACTGTAAATGGCAAAAAGCTATGTCTTAAAAAATCTACTTTTGGCATGAGTACCCAAGTATCAGGTTTTGAAACAAAGAAACATTCTCCACAGTCCGTAAGTCTCTGTCTTTAATAATCATCTACTTTTGCAGCACTCCCAACACATAAGCACACACATACACACTAAAACCCCCAACATTTAAAAAATGACATTGTGCCCACTTGATTTGCCAGTATTGATGATCCGCCAAAGCTATGCTTACTGTTGTCCAATCTACCACTGCTTAGAACCCACCAATGAAAAAACAGTACTAGGTGCTTTTTTGTTTGTCTGAAAAAACAATACAACTTTATATGCTACAGTCCCACATAGTCAGTCCACTACTGACCCATTAACCCTAGGCCGCTGTCTCAGTCTTACACCCTGGAACTGCATTACCTTTGATGACTACTTTTATTTACTAAGCAAAAGACACAATTTGGAAGATGAGGCAAAAATCCAGACAATCTCTGAAAATCCATACAATTAAGAGGTATGAGTTCATGTTCAATACAACACTCTCCCTGTCAGGAAAGCCGCAATTTAATGAAAGTGTACTTTTAATGTACAATATATTTGTGAGCTGACTTGTTTGTGTTCAGTAGGTAGACTGATCATTGTTAGCCTTTTTGTGCATGCATCTCTCTCTGTCATGCACACACATACACACATACACACACACACTCTTCTTCTACTTTCACACACATAATTCTGCTTTCATGCATGCACTCACTCACTCCGTACTTACCTATTAACACAGGTAAGTGCTGTCCCTTTCAAAGGCAACAGCAGGAAATCCATACACAAGTCCCTCTTCAGTGAGAACACACACATACACACTGATTGTTCAGCGCAAAATAATGGCGTAAACACACTGACCCTTTTTTGGCTCAAAAACAAAACTAGAAGGGTGCTTTGGTGCATGCACACACCGACATTAGCTTTGCAGTTCACGGGAGTAAAAAACACAAAACAAAAAAAGTGTTTTGGGGCATGTGTACATCGATGTTGCAGTTAGAGGTTGAGGGTCGCATGGAAGAGCTCTGAGGGCCGCATGCGGCCCGCAGGCCGCAAGTTGGACACCTCTAGGAATCAGTTTCCACAGATTCATAGGTTCATAGGTAGGTACTAGGCTGCCTGAGGGCATTTATAAGCCTAGCCAGAGTGTGTCGGCTTTCGCCGCCCCATTGATTAATTAATTGATCCTCTGTCAAACAGAGCCAATGAAGTGATCCCAGGGGTGTATTTTCTGTTACCCATCCACTCGTCAAGGTTTCTCTTGAAGAGTGTTAGTGAGGGGCTCTGCCAAATGTAATTTGGAATTTTGTTCCAAAGCATGGGGAGTCTCTGTGACAGGAATCTATTCCTCCAGCATGTTCTATTTATTGCTGCGGCGAGGTTTAGCTCACTAGAGCATGTGGCTCGCAGTGACTTGGATTTCTTTAGGTTGAGCATGCCCATCAATTCTGAGTTGGACATGGCTTTGTAAGTCAGGTAGAGATCACTTCTGAGTAAGTGATATGCCACTGAGTACAGCCGGAGTGTTTTCAGTCGGGCTGCATAGGACATATGTTTGAGGCCAGTAATCCTCTTGGTGAGGTACTTTTGTGGCTGTAAAACATAAAACTTTCCTGTAGCTAAGACTCCACTCTCCTCTGGACAGGCATTTTTCTGTAACTTTTGCAATAACAAAATGATTCCCATGTTGACAATATACAGTAACTAAAGCTATCCCACTGTAACACATGTGCTGTTAGGAATAGCTAGAAAGAGAAAATATTCCACTTTGAATCAAACAGTAGCTCCCAACCTCTAATTCAAAAAAGGAAGCAGAAAGCAGATAACCATGGACAAATTGCCTACATTTAAGTAGCAGTGACTTAAAAAGTTGTCAGACTAAGAAAAAATAATTTCATATGCTTATATATAAATATTGAAAGGTATTTGATTTATGAATGTTTGTTGAGGCACTAGATATGAAAGGGTTATGAAAATGGATTCACTTGTGTGAAAGGTCAAAACCCATCCTTTGATTAAATGGCCATCCCACTCTTTCTGTCAGTAAATTAAACTTAATTTCATTTTTATGCTAATTAGGTTCCTTTGCACAAGCATCATGACAGAGACTAAGGTCACAGTTTTCATTGTCTATTAACTGGGGAAAAAGCCACAATATTAGTTTCAAGTGTAACGCCAGAAATTTAATCTGGTTTATTACATAGCCCAGAATTGCTGTGTCCAATTAACTGTGTAAGTGGAGGGAGTAAGAGTCCAACGAGTGAAGAAAAGGATGCAGCATATTTGCCTTACTTAGTAAACATTATTGCATTCTTTCAGAACAAACGTTGTAGTTAAAACATGCAAAATATTTTTAGCAGTCATTTTTGTGTAATAGAGCAAAACATACAAGAAAGCCAGTCCAGCACACAATCCCATTTTGACCATAAAATAGGACCTTGGGAACAAACTCCATGAATTTACAAGGTTAACAAGTAGACAGATTTGCATGTATATATTTTATTATTTGTTAAATAGGTAAACTGACTATGTACAAATGCCTTTTTCCAAAGGTTACCTGGGAGCACTGTCTGGTGAAATAGTTTGTTCAGAGTCATATAACAGGTGAATGGAGACTGGCAGAATCCAGCGTACTGCATGATGGAGCTTATTAGCAGTAGGTAGCCCTAATCCTCTATATCAAATTGCTGTGTGTGTGTGTGTGTGTGTGTGTGTGTGTGTGTGTGTGTGTGTGTGTGTGTGTGTGTGTGTGTGCGTGTGTGTGTGTGTGTGTGTATATATATATATATATATATATATGCAATATTTATGTATGTATGTATGTATATATATATATATATATATATATATATATATATCTATATATATATCATATATAGATAGCTATAGATATATATACATTTATATATCTATATAGATATATATCCATATATAAATGTTTTGGATGGAAAAGCCATATTCTGTAACAGGGCCAGTCATAGGCTAATTGTACATATTTGGCCCAATAAGGCCCTTCTCGATAAGGGAGCCCTGCTGCACTAAACTATAATAAGTTAATTATACCTTGTGTAGTCTAGACAACTTCCTGAGACTCACTACAGCAAAATGCAAAACATTTCCTACTGGTAGTCTTTTTATCTAGTAGTTACAAGTCGTATTAGTGAAACGCACAATATTTCCTGACATGCATATTGCGCTAGTAGCTATCCAGTAGTTTTAGTAACTGCAGTTTCATGCTTCTTGTATGGCTCAAAGTGTCAGCTGTTCACATTCCCATAGCAGTCAGCTGCTATTGTTAAGTGCTCAAAGGGGTTTTCAACTCAAAACTGGTTGGGTTAACTATCTGGTTTTGTAAACCACTCCTGTTACTTCCTCAGAAGATAGTAAGATCAAGTTTAACTTATGTTGTTAACATGGGCGTTATAACTGATTCCTTACTACTAGATACCCTGACATCCCTATCCTTTGCCCCTTCTGTTATAGCCTGGTTTAAAAGCAATCTGTCAAATAGGCAACAATCTGTCCAATGGCAAAGTGTACTATCCCCCTTACTCCCAATTAACATAGGTGTACCACAATGCTCCATTTTAGGCCCACTTCTTTTCTCCATATTTACCAATAATCTCCATACCACCACACAGCATGCTTCACTTATACAATACACTGATGATTCAGCTCTTATCTTTTCAGCTCCATCACTTCCCACCCTACAACAACTCACCCAGAAATCCTTTAGCTCTGTGGAAAGTTGGATCACTCAGATCAAACTTATCCTAAACCCTAATAAAACCAAATTACTACTTTCCACCCTCAACAAAACCATTTCCACCCCTCTATCCTTCCCTATCTCCTCCAAAAATGGCACTATTATCTCTCCCTCTGACCATAACAAACTCCTAGGCACTGAAATTGATAAAAATCTATACTTCGATGGCCACATTTCACAAACTATCAAAAAAGTCCATAAACAATGGGAACACTATATAGGCACAGGAAATCCCACTTAAAACAAGCACGGATTACCCTAGCCCAAACTCACCTCTTGACTACCCTAATGCACGCTGCTCCAATTCTTACCCAGCTTAGAAAACTTGACCTTGCCAGACTTGAATCATGCTATAATAAAATCGTCAAGTTTGCAAACAACTCCACCTTTAGAACCCACCATTGCCAGGCTCTAAGGGAACTGGAATGTCTGGAACTTCCCCAGCTACTATCCTATTACCAATTAGTCATTGCCTACAATGTGGTAACACATCCAGAAAAAACCCTGCACTAGGCCAACTTCTCACCCACTATAATACAAATCATCCTCTTCGATCTTCCGACAAACCCCTCCTCTGTATCTCTAGGGCTAACAATACTGCAGGAAAAGCACTGTTCTCCCACTCCATAGCTAGAACCTGGAATAATCTCCCTCCTGCTCTGATTTCTGCCCCTACCTTTTCTCACTTTAAAAACTCACTTAGAACACACTTAAAGAATAAGTGGCTATGCCCATGTATATGTGGCTTGTTGCCAAGAATGCTCAGCATTTTATGTTGGGAAAACCATCAGAAAAGTTAAAGAAAGAATACACGAACATCTAGGGGATATAAAAATTGGTAAAAACACCAATGCCTTAGCAAGACATGTAATATGTTGTCCACAGCATAGACTTAAATGTATTATACTGGAACAGATTGTAAAAGACAATAGGGGATACATTGCTGAAAAAACATTTGAACAAATGCAAATTAAAATGGAAAAATTCCATGACCAGGAATATAGACAGACAAAAGGTGCTGTAAAAATGTAGATAGATGGACAGAAATGGCATACCACGTACAGATATGAGTGAAACTATCCTCTGTGTGTCTGACAAATTAAAGGAAATAAGTTAAATTGAATTTATTCATTTTGAATAATCTGAGCATGTTTGAGCAACATGATGCAGTATGCAAACATGCTTTATAAAAATTATTAAAAAAAATTGGAAAAAACAAAATTAATATTATGTGACAGAGCTGTATTATATGACCCTATGTGGAGTATCTGCAATGGTGCATTGGTGGTATTGCTAACATGGTAGGGCTTTGAAGTGTGTAGTTTCCAGGCTGTGAGCACTGATCCCTATGCAAATGAGGTGGAGTTACTGAACAGCACAAAGGGGTAATCATGTCTGCATATCCCCTTTGCGTAGGCAGATAACCATGTTGATGTTTACAGAGGAGGTAGCTGACATCAGGGGAGGGTGTGTCCAATGACTTCTAAGCCTATTTCAGCCTGTTTGCATGGTACACTGTGCTGATCGTATCCTTTCAGGGGTGTTGTGTGCACTCACTTATAAGCTTTGTTTAGCTAAGGGGAAAGTGTTTCCATATGCTTGTGTGGTGCCACCATGCTGAGCGTGGAGGTCTGGGGGTGTGTACACTGACTGCCAAGCCTTATTTACCTACAGGAGGTGTGTTTTCTTGCTGAGCCACAGTGCTGAGTGTGCCTAAAAGCCAGTGACATATTAATTAGTTCTGACCCCTGTTTAACTTAAACTTGAGCCATTAAATGATGTTAATGATATACTAGGCAGGTGGAATGCATCATAGGTAGCCAGTCACACAGTCTGCACCTACAGCAGAGCACTATAAAGTATGCATACGCCCTGCAATATGATTTTCCCCCATACTCTGTCCCATTGGAGTACAGACTTGGGAATTTTAACTGAGAGAATGCTAGGGGCTGCTGCAGGTCTGCTACATATGTATGTGCTAGATGCTGAGGTCAATGCTGCTGCTGCTGACTATAGACCTAGATAGAGAAGGAGAAGAGTGTTCAGGCCCAGGGTAACCATCCACGAGCTACATGAGCTGGAGATTGTAGAGCACTACAGGGTGGATAGGGACATACTACAAGAACTCAATGAGCTCTGCCGTCCTCATCTCAGACCCAGAGCCAACAGAGGGGAACCCATCCCAGTGGAAACAAAGGTATGTGTAGCCCTTAGGATAATAGCTACACGTACTTTCCAAAGACCAACTGGGAACATGATGAGGGTCTCACAGACATCTGCTTCAGTGTACTCCACCAGTTCCTGGATGCCATGCTACCACTTGCCAGTGAGCACATTTCTTTTCCCCTCACCCCTGAGGTGAGGACCACCAATATGCAACACTTCTACCATGTAGCACACTACCCTGAGGTACTGGGTGCCATAGATTGCACTCGTGTACACATCATGTCACCACCTGGTGAGGAGGATAGAATCTACGTCAACTGCAAGTACTAATACATCAACTGCCAGGTTCTTTGCAATGCCCAGGGATTATCATGAATGTGTGTGCTGGCAGCCCTAACAGTTATCACAACTCCCATATCTGGCATGCATCACAGCTGTACCAGATGTTTGCTAGGGGGGGACATCCCGCATGACCATTTACTGGGGGATGCTGGCTACGCACTGGAACTATGAATGATGACACCCATCAGAAATGCATATACACCCACTGAAGAAAGCCATAATGAGGCACACGCACAAACAAGAAACATCATAGAGCATGTGTTTGGGCTTCTGAAGTTAGTTTTGGTGCCTCAATATATCTGGTGGAGCCCTGCAGTACTCTCCAGCCACATGTGCCCATATGTTCACAGTATGTGCCATGCTACACAATATGATCCTGTAGAAACAGCTGCAGCAGGATCAGCAAAAGGAAGGGATACACATCCCCCAACCAGTGCTTACGTCACTACAGCCACAGTCACAGGAGGACTTGGAGGAGGAACCCCTGATGATGTTCCTGTGGCCTCTTAGATCATCAAGCAAACTACTACTAGAAGTCACCAACAGCTAATTAGCTTTGGAGATGCACTATATAGTAGTTAGGTAAAAAAAATGGAACTCTGTCCCTACTATTCAAAAAACACATCCATCGCCCTCCTTTAAAAGACCTCATCAGGCAACATCTCAAGCAAAGTTGTTGTGCCATGATTGCTCCCTCCCCAGGTGAAAGCGATATATATATACTACTAAATTCTAGAGCAATTGATAATAGTTTTTTAATCTTTACTCACAAACACTGGCTAATCTAACAATGTATGTAATACCCTATGTATGTATATATGTGTATTCTCTACCTCCATTCCAAGGTTCACAACACCACACTATTACTTTTACTTATAATTAATTTTTTTTTTTTTTGATTTTTCTCCACTTTCTGTAACTGTTGTAACTGTTTGTAACTGTAACCACTGTAAATTGTGTGTACTGTGTAAATGTGTGTATAAAATGTGTAAAAATAACTAATTGTTTTTTTTTTTTTTTTTTTCTCCCTTTTCTCTGGGCCTCTGCTGAAAAAGGGCCTTTTCCCGGTTAACAAATGTAAAATAAATAAATAAATAAATGTTCCTGCAGGCAGATGTAGGTGTGCCCAATACGCCATGGCTTTGGCTAAGAGACAATGCATAGCACATTCACTGACAGCCTAGGGCCCTAGAGACTGACACTTTACTCCCACTCACATACATATAGTAAAAATGCTGATGCCAGACAACCCACACAACCTGTACCTCTCCATTTATTGGCTGTGTACTGCTTGCATCACACCGAGTCAGACCTGAACTACAGTTCTGTCAACTGCTGCATTCACAAGGTAAGGCTCTAACCTACACACTACTTGTAAGGATTACTATAATATGGTATTGTATGTTCATAGGTTCATAGGTTTATAGGTAGGTACTAGGCTATCTGCCTGAGGGCATTTATAAGCCTAGCCAGAGTGTGTCAGCTGCCCCATTGATTAATTAACTGAGCCTCTGTCAAGAAGAGCCAATGAAGTGATACCAGGGGTGTATGGATCTGCTGCATTTATGCAAGGAAATATAGTGGGCTATGTGAACAGAAATAACATCCACATGGGACTACATCTACCTAGTCCAATAGTATGTGTTCCCTAATAATCACCAGGGGTCATGGTTTGAATATGCACTTTATCAGGAGATGTTAAACAGTGGGGTCCCATGATATTTGGACTACTGTCTATCCCAGCAGATCATGTGCTGCTGTTCTCCCACCCCCAACACAGCAGTGTTCCCATATAACTGCTTTAACAGTAAGTCAGCAGTGGTATATCATCAAACCAGACAATCTCAAGGCTGTAACATAGAACTCAGTCGCACATTGTATTTCACACATAATGGAGGAATAATAATGTACATATTTACGCTGTTGATTGTGTGATGAATGACTCCACTATGTCTGGCAGCCTGTGTGGTGTGGCTCAGTGGAATAGGTAATGTAGAACTGGTGATGGTGTTGATGCTTCTAATTTGGAAGTAGGTACATCTTTTGCATGTGAGGTATTATTATGTTGGTGTTTTCACAGACTGTCAGTCTGTGTGGTGTAACATTATGAACCTCAGTCACATATTAAGTATAGCAGACAGCTTGGGAATGCCGTGGACATTTTGAGTGAGGTGCAGTACTGCAGAAACAGGGACAGATGTCAATGTCTGTAACATACCTCTCCACCTCTTAGTGCAAGAACTATGTTCAAAGTCCAGCAAAATGGGGGACAAAGGCCCACAAACAGGAGCATATGTTAAATACTGCTCTCATAAATGTGAACAGTTACTAAAATAACAGGGGTTGTTTCAACAGACATTTTTCTGAAGGATTTGAAGTCAGACACTCACATGTATGTCACTATTTAGTGACTTCAGTCCTAAGTTCATCCAAGTGATTTGCCAGAAAACCACAAATATTATGAGAAACAGACCAACACTATGAGCCAAACTCTGGTCAGCTGAAAGGTATAGTTTGTAGCACACAAAATCCCGAACTGGAGTACAGGTAGGTGTGGCCTGGAGTCACTTTATAAGTACTGACAGTCACACTGGGCATGCCCAAGCATTTAGTTAAAATGAGCACAATTCTGTTGCTCCATCATATGATTGACCTGTTATGCATAGATATGTTTATACATAGACATATACATATCCATCTGTCGCTATCTCTTTCTCATATACAAAGTATATCTATCATTATGTAGTGCTAAATAGATATATACCAATATAATATAATATATATATATATATATATATATATATATATATATATATATATATATATATATATATACACACACACACACACACACATATATATATATATATATATATATATATATATATATATATATATATATACATATATAGCTATATATATCACATTGATACATAGACTCTGACCATATATCTACATAACATATACATATCATACACACATAGCTAGATTTATATATTCATCCCTGCTAATTACATAAATATGTGTGTGGATGTCTGTATTGTCCTACATACCCTAATAATGGAAAGTAAATCTGCACTATCACACATCCATACTGTTGCTCAAAGGATTCAAACTAAGGGCACAACAGTACATAATCCAATTACCTACAGACCCCTGTGCCTGCTGGATGTCACCATGTAGAGTGACAGAGGTGAGCAGATGGTGTAATGTATAATGTTGTCAATGCACGCATGGACAGGACACATTGTTCCTGCCCACTGGTTTGCCTAACTGCAAGCAGCCACATATGGCCATACCAGTAAATGTACACACATAGCTAGGATAACAGTTATCCCACTGCTAGGATACTAGATGCAGATAACAGTACAAAGCACTATCACTCTGCAGACCACACCTGATGTTCAACACAAGCCTAGTTTGTGTAATGCACAAGTACTGTGCCTTCAATCATATATAAAACAGACTCAACCTGTGGCATGTGCATAACGTACTGTGATCTATAGTGAGTAAGACTAGGTAGGTAGTGGTTATAATCTCACTCTAGGCTAATGTGTGTGTGTGTGTGTGTGTGTGTGTGTGTGTGTGTGTGTGTGTGTGTGTGTGTGTGTGTGTGTGTGTGTGTGTGTGTGTATGTACTGTATATACATCTGCAAAAAGCTGCCATGCCCTCATGTGCTATCCACCGGCAATAGTTATGCACTTTTTGACCTTGTAACTTGCTGCTGGCTTCCACACTGCCCTCTTGTACAAGGCCTGATGATATCATCCACCTTAAGACTACCAGCTGATAGTGTAGTATTTGCATTTAAGCCATGGCACATGTGATAAATACTATGATCTACAGTATGTATGACTAGATAAATAGGGGTTCTACTCTCACGCTAGACTACATGGTGTGTGTGTGTGTGTGTGTGTGTGTGTGTGTGTGTGTGTGTGTGTGTGTGTGTGTGTGTGTGTGTGTGTGTGTGTGTGTGTGTGTGTTTGTACACCTACAAAGCAACTGTCATGTCCTCATGGGCTATCCAAATGCAATGTGGGTTTTAGCACTGTAACTTGTTGCTGGCTTCCACACTACCCTATTTTACAAGGCCTGATGATGTCATCCACCTTAAGACTACCAGCTGACAATGTAGCATCTGCACTTAAGCCATGGCACATGTGATAAATACTGTGATCTATAGTGTGTAAGCCTAGATAGGTAGGGGTTCTAATCTCATGCCAGGCTACTTGGTGTGGGTGTGTATGTATACTCCTGCAAAACAACTGCCATGCTCTCATGGGCTATCAATCTGCAATGGTTATGCAATTTTTGGTGCTGTAAATTGCTGCTGGCTTCCACAACGCCCTCTTCTACAAGGCCTGATGATGTCATTCCCCTTAAAGACTACCAGCTCACAGTGTTATGTCTACACTCAAGCTGTGGGGTGTACAACAAATAGTCTAATCTATAGTGTTTAAGAGTAGATAGACAGGGGTTCTAATCTCACTCCAGGCTACTTGGTGTGCATGTGTGTCCTGATGGCATAACTATGATCATCACAGTAGTAGGTAGACTTTTGCAGTATTTTATTTGTAGTGTGTGATGTGGCCCCCCAAAGGACTGACCACAACAAGGTCTGCTGATGTCATCAGGCATAATATGTCCTGAACTGATAATACTAGCATACATGAGGTGTGTTGCGTGCATTATGTACTGTGATCTGTAGTGTGTACTATTACATAGGTTAGGGTTTCCATCTACATACAGCCAACTTGCACTATGTATGTGCCTTGGCATGTCCTGTACCCAGTGATTAGTAGTGGTGCTAGCCTCAATGTAGCCATGATTGTGTGTGAGTCTGTTACAGCATTTTACATCATGTTATGGAACTATAGGACATTTGAACTTCACTGGCATAATATCCATACAGCCCTTACACTCATAGACATCTTTATACCTGTAGTTACAGGATCAGCACATATTGCCCCAGTCCAAGAGTGACACAGGCAGACGCCCTGTGTTGAGATAATGGTCGCCCAGCCAGTCATACAGATGCCATGTGGTGAGGTGCACTGAGGTGCTCTGTGTGCCATTAGGCAGGGTTATGTTTCAAGGGTGTGTTTAAGTCTGCTAGGCACATCTCTCCCACAAGCATGTAGTACCAACATCACATACAAGGTTAATGTCCTTACAGTGGTTTATCCATCTACTATGCTTCCTACAGATAGGCAGCATATGCAATCAAGCAGGGTCACACATTGCCCCATATGCAAGACACAGATCACACTGAGTAGTGTATATGCCACAGGTGACAATGACACTTATTACGGACTATCACCATTGAACGCATACTGAAGATGTGCAGTGACCTTGTGAGGGACCATACTGTTGTGTGCAATTGCCAGTACTACTTGGAAAGCTACATCACCAAATGGCCATTGCACTCAAATATTGGCATGCTGAGGGAAGAGTACTTGGAGGTTTTGAGTATGTCACAGGTGACTGTGGCCTCAGCTATGCCATATGATTCTTGCCATACCACTGTAGAGACATGGTGATCTAAGGCACATTAAGTGTAAACCTGTGGGGTCAGGTCTGTGTGGCCAGTTTGTTCACCCCTGAGTATGTACATCACATGCAAATGTTTTCTTTTTATGACATAATTTTGTATATTTTTTAACTTGTTAAGTAGTAGTTAGCGGAGCTTTTCTCCTCGGGCCTCCACTGAAAATGGACATGTATCCAGTTGGACTAGCCCGGTTAACAAATGTAAAATAAATAAATAAATAAATAAATAAATAAATAAACATGTTGCGACTGATGTGCTACTTAGCAGGTACATAGTTCTAACTGATGGAACTGATCCTACATATATATTTGCATGAAGTTTATGGCCATTACTACGTCAACAGGAATGTGTTTGCAATACCCTCTTGCAGGATAGTGGCATACCACAGAGAGCTTATGAGTCACTATTTGCAGGCATCAACCAACATTGTTTGCCACAGTCAGTTGGTAGTCACATGTATTGTGGTGAATGGATTCCAAGCAGTAGAGGACCCAGGACTGCACTCTGTTGAGCACTGCTGCTGACAGATCAACTACTGGAGGTGGATGTCCCTATTTTTCATATGTGTGCCAGCAATGGGCCACTTAGTGACCCCTACAATGACAATATTATGGATGCCTAAGTGGGTGCTTTTTAAATGTTGCCTGAGTAAGGGATATAGTCAGATGGCTTGGCTCAGTCTTGAGGGTTGTATGCCCTGATGTGCCCTCACCCAGATCCATGGTGACTGCCTTGGAAATGTCCATCACATGTAGCAGTCATGCTCCCCCTGTCACACATCCAAAGTGTGTACTGTCAATTGTGTGCAGAACACATATATGTGTGCTGAGCAGCTCCATGATGATCATCCCTATGGACATACAGAAATGGCTACTCAGACAAATAGGTATATAGATATGTTAGTCAGTGGATGTACCACCTCTGTGCAAGGGTATCACAGTTGCCATTGTCCACTTAGCTGGTGTGCAGCCAGTAGTGTTGGTTTGATTGCATGGGTGTCCCAATGGTGTTAGTAATCCTTGTCCAATCACATGTGGGATGCAACCTGGACTGCTAGCATGTGCAATTGAAGCTGTGTATCTTTCAATGAGAGGCCAATTATGAACTGATCTGTAAATCTGGAAGCTATGGGACAGATTGTAGGAATGTCATGTGTCACATGTGTTGGGGAGAAGGGAGTGTAATTGATGCAGACAATGTGGGTGTACAGGTTAGGTATGAGTCCAGACCATCATATGTGGGATCATGACATATGAAGTCACCGACAATCTGGGCCTGTCCTTTGAGGTCACACATGTAACTACACTGTGCTTTGTGGTTCTGCTTTGCGTGGGTAGCTACTTTTGTCACTTACTGTGTCTACTCAACATCACAACAACACTATCCATTTCTTTTAGCTGAGGAGGTAGCGCCTCCATGTTTGGGGGGGCACCCTCATCCCAACTGTCACACAACACTGTCCACTTGCTATTGTACAGCCTGCTAATGACAGTTGTCCACCAGTCAGGTTTGCTGAGCCATGATGAGCCTGTGTCCCTCCTGTCATGTATAGCTAATTTCATGCTGTTGTAATGCTGCTGACATAATGCATGGCTGTAGAGCTCTACATACTTGCCTCTCTCATCTGAAGAGGGAGGTGGGGGTCACACTATGTCAACCATTCCACAGAAGCTAATAAATGGCTGTCTTGGCATATATGTCACCTAACATATATTGACATATATTTGACATATATTTCCCACCTAAACAACTCCTGGACATGTAACTGCCTAGCACCTGGCTGACATATTCTAACACCTTTCCCCTACCCACTATCCAACCTCTTCTTTAAAACTCCCACAGATGCACTATATTAGATGCACTATATATTATCACACGTTACTTACCAACTCACCGCTGCCTACTCCCCACTGTCCCATCTATACCTACTAACTCTTCCCTAGACTAAGTTGAAAAGCTTTCCCTTAAAATGTCAATAAACCTCATATGAACTTGTCTATATTCTCCTCCTTTGACAAACTGGCTAGTATTTTTAGTTTTTCCTTTCTTCTCTTATCTTCATTACATCTTCAAGATTATCTGGCTAGTATTTTTTTTTTAGTTTTTCCTTTTATGTCTTATCTTCAGTACATCTTCAAGATTATCTCTACTAAACATATTGTATGAGCAACAATCATATAGTACTACCTGCTATACTTTTAATTGTATGTCTAAACCACTATGCTTATGTAAATATCTTATGCAATCATATGTTATCTGCTATATTTTATAACTGTATGTGTAAACCACAATGCTCATGTAAATACCTTATGTGTAGTATGTTAGCAATTGTTCTGGAGCTTATCTCCCCGGGCCTCTGCTGAAAACAGACAGCTCTGTCCAGTCGGACCTCCATGGTAAACAAGTGTAAAATAAATAAATAAATAAATAACATAATATGTCTGTATTGTCTGCAAGGGGGGGGGGTACATGCCAGTAGTTCTAAGGAGACAGACTGATCTGTGGGCAGATCCCACCAGGGAGGACCTCACATTGGGAGTGCTGTACTAGTCACCCATATTGGTAAACTCATGATGCAATATGTTGGTTCCCCATATGGAGATGTCACAGCACTACTGCAGGGTATTGTAGGAAGGACCTGGACCATCCTTTGGATAAGTGAGCCGCAGCACTACTAAGCAACACAGTGTGTACATATTACACTTCCCTAATGTGTTTGTCTGTGCTCTGCATAGACACCTTGCATGACTCTCTTTCTGCAACCTGCTGGAAGTAACTGTAGTACTGACTTGCATGGAGGACAACTACCATGTAGTGCCAAGCATAGTCCCTAGATCTCTGAGTCATGTCACCTGACATGCCATGATAGGAGTTAACATGGATATGAGCACTGACACTGTTGTACACCTAGTGACACTGGACCAAATACCGTTACTTTTGCTCAAGACCAGATCATGCCTACTGATTGTAACCGGCAGAGCCCATTGACTATTACACTATGCAATGGATGTCGGACATATGTCTCACTCCACCAACCATGGCCTAACAAGGTGTATGACAATATTAGGCCATCAGGCCTTGCTGGAAACTGTGTACATCATGTACAGAGTGTTATGTCAGCTGGTGGATAGGCAAGTGTCTGACAGTCATACTCTGGGAAGATAGCATTGGCAGACCTGCGCTGCAATGATGCCAGTCACCAGTGGATTTCACCATCCTCTATTATTAGCATATGCTGTCTACCTATTCCCTCTCTGCAGTCACAGTTTGTGTCAGTGAACTCTGACTGAATACATTGGCAGGTGATTGCATATTGGGAGGTGTCACAGACTCCCACGCTGAACCAACCATTATCCAAGATGGCCTAAGACACAGTCAGTTGTACTTTGAGCCACTGACAAAGACTAACTGCCAATGACAGCACAATACTACCCTGTGGGAAATCATTTACCCCTGCAAAATATTGCAGCGCCTGCACACCGTACACAGTTCAGCCATTACACATGCAGTTATGGACACAGAGAGTAACGTAGGCTTTGACTCCCACTGGTCGGTAAGATGTGGGAATGCATTCATTGCTGTACAACCTACACTGACAGGTTTTGGATGTAAATCCCAGACTGTCACTGCTATACTGAATGTGGCAGTCATCACAGCTATCATTGTGTGCAATGGCACCCTCGCAATGTCACTACACAGGCATATCGTACAACTGTTGCAGCCACACAGGTTCCATGGTACACCAATACACAACATAGATAACATCCTATGTAGTCCTTGTCATGACCATACATGTGTAGTCTGTCAACTAAATGCTTTGTAGGGGATGTGTATGGCTCCATTCAGGGAGGTGTTGGATCCCTCTGTGTACCTCCTGCATATCCATGACAGGACTAACACATGTCTCACCTGTTTTACACATCTGCAACTTCATTGTGGTATACATACTACATGCTGCAGAGACTGGTATGCAACACAGACAGTATGCCGTACATGAAACAGCCCCCAAGCATGTGTAACACACATCTGCTGAGACACAGCATATGCAGGTTACAAAATGGGATGCAGAACACAACAATCATAGTGGGTGTCAGGCAACTGTCTGTACTGGACACAGGATATTTGTATATGGGTCATCTCCATCACCACAGCTTGTAGATGTGTGAGTTCCTAAAACCCTGGTGGCACTTGTACAGGGTAGCAGACCAATTCACAGATTGGGGATGCATGAGTACGCTGAATGCTGTGGTTGTTCTTGCTAGCCTGTTATACACATATGAACCTATGGAGCCATGCAGTTATAGTGCTGTACCTTGCTGAAGACATATTTTTGCTGTGCTGACATGCCATCCTGTGCTGCTTTATTGTCAATGTGCATCCAGAGGTTACCCAAACAGACTCTTGAAACAGAAACATAAACAGGTCCGTGACACACCTGTCATTGTGTAGCTATACAGCCAGTACAACTTCATACAAAATAAGGTACACAGAAGTATGTGATGTACTTGAGACAAATGCCTGCATACAGTATCCATTGTCAATCCATTGTTAATCACTAGAAGTGGCATGGCAAAACAACACTGCGTTACACAAGTACATGTTAACTAATATAGTCACCCTGTTCATCAGACACATAACTTAATTTCCCTGCATTGATGGCAAGGATGACAGGGATGTGGCACAGGTATCATCACTTACACAGGGTGTTGTGTAGGGGTGCAAGACGCCTAGGCTGACTCAATAGGTTAACAGCATGTGTGAGAGTCAGGAAGGGAAGCAGGTAAGATGGACCATGGTAAGGTGCCGTGTGTGCCTGCAGGTAACCTGCATTTGACAGTGGTGTGTGAGTGTGTGCATGTACACAGTCAAGTTCATTGCTAGCCCTACATGTGTGTATGTTGGACAGCTTTGGACTGTGCATGGTAGAGTTAACAGTTCATCGTCTCTGGCCCTGAACATGGGAACTGGCTCTGCCAGGAGCTGCACTGGCACCTCCATGCCCAAGGTCAGAAGTGGTGCTAGAACCTGACAGTGACTGCTGTCTGCTGGGACCATGTCCCCCATGGGAATGCCCAGCACCATGATCTCATGGCCTGCCACATCATGGTGTGGACAGCACACTCCCCTCTGTAACACTGGATGTACTGCAACTATGGGAGCGTAATTGTGCATGGCCACGTGGACTATCAGCAGATGGGGTCACTGACCTATGTCCACGAGTCCAATGCTCAACTTCAACCACGTGTTCCAGCACAGACAATATGCGGTCCAAGACAGACACTGTCTCAGCCCACCTTCTGTTCACTGCATCAGTCAACCAATCCAGGGTGTCCCCAATGTGGTGGAGGCAGTCATAGATGTCAGACTCTGCTGCATCCATAACCCTAAGCACATGTCTGGTGTTCTGTTCAGAACATGCCTGTGCCTCCATGATGGCCCAAAACATGTGCCGAGTGACCCATGATGTGACACCTGCAACAGGTGGTGTACGGACAGCAAGCTTCCTATGAGCACCCCTGTCAATCCGCCTGTGTGGGACCTCGCCAGGTCTCTGGCTATGGCCAGTGTCTTCACTCACTGGAGCCATAGTTGCCACACTTTCCTGTTCAATGTCCCCACCCTCTGACTGTCCAATATCTGTGACCTCCGGGGATTGAGTATGCGTGGGCATACTAACTTTGTGTGGTGACAATGGAGGTAGAAGAGGGATGTCTACCTCTGGGACATATTCAGCTCCCAACACCTCCACCTGTGCGTCACTGTGGCCACCATCATCATTAGAGTCCCAAGAGACACTGACATCAGGTTGTGTAGGGGACAGAGACCAACTCCCTGGTCCCCTGTGATAAGAAAGAAACAAGCGGTACATGAATACCTCCACTATTGTGTACAAAAAACCCACTAATACTCATAATAACAAAGACCTACAACTGGCTTAGCAGTCAAACTTTGTTCTTCTCCGCTTTTTCCAAAATAGACTTCCTCAGACCAAAATACATATTCAAGTCAAGACCTTTATAACAATCACTTCAAGTAAATCAAGTAAAACATGACTGGTAAAATTTACCTTTTAATTAAGCAATATGACACTATAACTGATAAAACAACACATAAAACCTCAGTACACCTATGTTAACCAATATAATGATATACACATTTCACTGCCTAACTTAATGCCCTTTCAACCTCTTGTTTTTCAAAAGGCATTTTAGAGTAAATTCCTCATTTAAACCAGGAGGTTTATCTTTTCTTAACTGTCCACTGCCGAGGTGTTTCTATTTGTTCAACTATACTCCTGTGATTACCCCTCTAAGATCCTTAGGTATCTGTTCCAGAATGGAAAATAAAAACATTCCACCCTGTTTACACATGATATTATGTTTAAATATGGCATTAGTCTGGCTCTTAACTTTAATGGAATATAAATGCTCCTTAACAAAACAGTGTAATGCCTACCAGAAGCAGGACCATGGCCTTAGCCAATACCTGATTGACCTGTGAAAAGTTGAGGTTGAGGTAATGTCAGTACCAAAGCATGTTGCAGCACAACAAGGTAATACATCCATATATATCACATTTACAATAGATACTGTGTTACTTGTATTGGTCACATTCTGTTATTCTTAAAGTGTATTAGTTCTGGTTTAAGCACTTGGGCTTCAGGCCAGTTATTTTACATTAAGAAGGTTCGTGGTCTGCACTCTTGTGGGAGAAGAGGCTGGACTCTGCCCTTCTGAGCTGGGAATTTCTGGTTAAAGGTTTATAGTGCCTGAATATTTGAACTGTATCTTACTGAAATTGGTACACCTTGTTTGCTGTAGCATAGACTAGATCCAGGCCTGCTGAATCTAGCTTTGTTTATATGCTTGTTGTTTGTTTGCTTGTTATTTCCCTGGAACACTAATTCCACCTAATACGCTTCTCAGCTTCTGTGGATCACTAGTGATATCTGCATTGCTTACTGTACTTATTTCCTTGTTTCACTTGAAAGAAAGTTACTGTTTGTCATTTTCATTAAAGCTACCTGTAACACATTGCACTTAAGTTACCTGGCACTTGCTCACTAAAGCAATTATATAAGTCAGCACTAAAAATTAAAAGCACTACACCCTCACTCCCCACTGGCCCTTGTTTTCAATTATTAAGGAATTCCCAATATTATTCTAGCATGTCCAAAGGTCAGTTGTCAATCTCCTCTCCAGTCCAGCTGGTGAATCTGGGAATCTTGAGGCAATGTTACAACTGCCTCATGTACACAGACAACCCTCTCCTCCTTCCAACAAATTCCAACACATGTGAGAGATGCAACCATATAGCCAAACTGGAGGCTAAGCTCTCTCAACTCAGTACTGGCATAACCAGTCAGGAGGAGAAGGAAACCACACTCACTACAATTCCAGTCTCACATAGACCTACCACGACAGCAAACCAAACACATAATCACACAAAAACATACTCAGAAGCTCCAAAGCAGACACCCAAGCAACCGCTACCCCAAAACAAAACACGTGCAACACATATCTCACAAAGCCAGTGTGCTGAACAGTCACAGCCCTTAAGACTAAACAACACACCTGATACACTTGTAATAGGTGACTCTATTGTCAGGCACACTGACGTCCCGCTCACCAGGCTGAACAAGGAGAGGGTCACGGTGAGCAGCCTGTTGGGCGCTAGGATCTGCCACATAACACAAGCACTCAGGTCACTCCAAAGCAAGTACAAATATGACTCAGTCATTGTCCATGCTGGTGTGAATGACCTGAGACGTACCTCCCTGGACTACATGAAAAGAGACATGAAGGAGCTCTCTGAGCATGTAGCCCAGGCCAGTATGACCCTGACCTTGAGTAGCATCTTACCCTCACCAAGAATGATGCCACAATATGAAGACAAGATGATCAATTTCAACAATTGGCTTAAGTACTGGTGTCATTCAAAGGGGATCCAATGCCTGTCAGCTTGGGATGATATGCTCGACAAGCCACGATGCTTCGCTAGGGACGGCTTGCACCTGTCACCCCTGGGCTTTTGGATATTGGCAAAGGCTCTTGCTACCCCCATAGTGCCATTTTTAGGCAAGGCTCAAAAGACAAACCCACCTCCATAGGTATCACAAGGGATAAGAAACTAAGAGTAATGCTACTCAATGCCAGAAGTCTAAACCTCAAGATGCACGCACTCAAAACTCTCCTTAGCATGGAGAACATCGATATCTGTGCAGTAACAGAAACCTGGTTCAGGGTTCCCGAGAGCACCCCAGCACTACCAGGTTATACCTCATACCATGCTTTTTGGCCCCAAAACTTGGACCGAACCACAAAAGGAGGGGGAGTATCGATATTCATCAAAGATATCCACACCTCCAGATTGGTGGAAAAGCACGAAGCATCAGAGACTATCCATGTGCAACTAACAGTGGGTAAAACTGCCTTCCAGTTTATAGCCTGCTACAGACCACCCTCCCAAACCCAGGAACCCCACTCAGTCTTTCTGAAAACACTGGAAAATATGAAGGTCTCTCCAAACACCATTATATTGGGCGACTTCAACTACCCAAACATAGACTGGGAGCATTACTCTAGCTCCAACACCCTAGCCCAAAGGTTCCTAGAATTTATAAACTCAAATGCTATGGAACAACTTCTTACCACTCCCACAAGAGAGGAAAACATACTGGACCTGATCATCACCAACATGGGGACTCTATGCTCCAGACCAGAAGTGTATCCCTCACTGGTAAGATCAGACCATAAACTAATCTCACTGGATATTCACATCCCTACCCCACCCCCTGCCCAGAAAACCACAGTGAAAAACTTCTCTAAAGCAAATTTCACACTCCTCAAAACTGAGGTGGAATCCTTCAAAGCCCCCGGGCCTGTGGAAAATACGGCCCAGACCACAGAATCCTTTATAAATGCATTCTATGAACACCTTCAGGAATGCATGGATCATGCGATCCCAAATAAAACCAAGACCCAATCCTCCAAAGGCAGACGTCCTGTCTGGTGGACCCCAGCCATAAACAAACTATACAATAGAAGGAGGAAGTTACTAAATGATAGAGCAAAATCCCAAAAAGGGAAGGAATCACTGATCAGTATTAGCAAAAAACTACGGGCACTCATAAAATTGTCTAAGGCCAGCTTCGAGAGAAAAATTGCACAGGACACTAAGGATAATCACAAGGCTTTCTTTAGTTATGTTAGGAACCTGGGTGGTAATTCCCAGATATGCTCAGAATTAGACCAAAATTACAAAAAATACACTGAACCCACAGACATTGCCAACATCCTAGCTGACAGGTTCAGCAAACCCTCCCCACCAAAAGGGCAAATATCTATCCCAGCAGAGTGCTGCCCCCCTGACATCTCAGATGCTCAGGTAAGAGCCACCCTCTCCAAAGCAAAAAACACAGCATCAATGGGACCAGACGGTGTCCTGGGCTGCATCCTACATGAATTCCAAGAAGAGCTAAATCCAAACATAAAACTACTGTTCAAGCTCAGCCTTACTACAGGATATGTGACCAAAGAGTGGTGTACAGCAACAGTGGTCCCTCTCCATAAAGGTGGTGCCTCAACGGATCCTGGAAACTATCGCCCCATAAGCCTGACTAGCTTGGTCTGCAAAGCTATGGAAAGGATCATCATGGACCTCATAAATAAAGATATTGGTGACCTACAGACACTGGATCCTACACAGTTCGCCTTTGTTAAGGGCAGATCCTGACTCTTAAACCTGGTTGATTTCTTTGAAACAGTCACCAAGGCCATTGACGAGGGGAAGGTGGTCCACACAGCCTACCTGGACCTCGCAAAAGCCTTCGATACAATACCCCACTCGGGCATTATAGATAAGCTCATCAGCTTAAATATAAACCCCTATGTCACTAGATGGATTGCAAACTGGCTCAAGGACAGAACCCACATGGTTAGAATTGCTGGAGCCATGTCAGACTTCAAACCAGTTACAAGTGGTGTCCCACAAGGCTCAGTCCTGGGACCTCTCTTGTTCGGTATATATTTCTTGGAGGTACAGGCCAACACGGAAGGACTGTGGCTGACCAAGTTCGCAGATGACTGCAAACTGGGTGCCATAATCGACTCTCCAGCCGACACAAGCATCCTCCAAAAGGGCCTCATAGAAACAGACAACTGGTGCCAGAGCCATGGCCTCAAGCTAAATGCCAAAAGTGTATAGTCATCCCCTTTGGCAAAACAAAGTGCCCACAAATTACCACATAGGTGGTAATCCATTAAGTACAGAAGAAGTAATTAGGGACCTGGGGACCCAAGTTGATAGCAATCTCTCATTTGACAACCACGTGGCCAAAGTGGTTAGAAAAACATTTTATGTAGCCCACCTAATCATGAAGGGATTCACATCTAGATCAGGGGAGGTCATCGTGCCTCTTTACTCATCTCTCATCAGGCCCATAATTGAGTACAATGCCCCTTTCGGGATGTACCTTACCAGACACCTGCAGCAACTGGAAAGACCCCAAAAGTACCTCACCAAGAGGATCAAAGGGCTCAAACAGATGCCATATGCTGCCCGGTTAAAGAAACTCCAGCTCTACTCAGTGGCATACCGCCTGTTCAGAGGCGATCTGTGCCTGACATATAAAGCCATGTCCAACCTGGAATTAATGGACATGCTGCACCTCAGAAAATGCAAATCCCATCGAGCTACGAGCTTGAGAGACTTGAACCTCAGCACTGAAATAAATAGGACATGCTGGAGGGACAGATTCATACTTTACAGTGTGCAAACATACTAAGCTTGTGGATACAACTGAGATAGTAGCAATAGTCAGGTATTTCCGTGTGTGCCCTGACAGATACTGCTATATGATCATACACCCAATACTCGAGTCTACTGTAGTGTGTCCCTTACGGGCAACCCCCTGATAATACATCATAGGAACAGTGTCACAAAATTAGTAGCATTCTTTTGCAACCACTATAAAGGGACAGTCCATTGAGACCAGTGTGCCACAATGACAACAGATAATACACCCTTGATATATTGTACACACTGTGTAGGTCTAAGACAGCAGGAGATCAATGACATGTCATTATCACATGTCTACGACAGGCTTAATGGTGTAATCCCTATTCCCCATATATCTATTCACCCATTTGTATCCTGTTGCACACAAAAGGAGATACATACCTAATAGAGTGGAGTACTACTCTGTTGATATGTGGTGATAGTAAAGATTTCACAAATGTGTGCTCCGTGTGAGGAAAGTCTCATACAGACTGGTTCCCTATAGCCAGCTGCTTGCCTTTTAAACATGCTTCTCATCAGCTGGGTGATTGCCTCTAAACCAATTTGTGGGTCTAAAATGCTAATTGCAGCTAACACAGCTGATTTGCACTATCTTCAGCCAATGACATGCAACTGCTGTATAATATATAAGGTCTTCATGTAGATTAGGGTTCCTTTCTGATGTTGTGCTGGATATTACTGGGGTGAGGAGACTACACCATCACAGAGGGTAGATCTGTACCAGAAACCTTTACATAGAGATGTGTGTGCTACAGGCTGCAGCTGCTGCTGTAGGTAATAGACATAGGCAGAGAGTGTGAACAATTTGGAGGACAACAACCTGTAGGAGTAACTGTAGGAGCTGTGTCAGCCTTGTTGTAGATGCAGAGCTAGAGTGAGGATACCCTTTCCACTCCAGATTAAGCCATGTGTTTAAGGTAAGTATGTTAGGCAACTGTATCACTAATAGAGTATTAGGCAACATGTTTGGTGTGTACTTGGGTAAGATGGGATTTCAATATAAGAATATGTCCATCATGTGGGCAACTGCCAGGCCATGTGTTACAGTCTGGTAGTAATTTGCAGTGTGTATGAGGGCAGACCCAACTTCCAATGTGTATGTTAGCTGTTGAGCTGTGATAATCTACACAGTGACTTTGAAAGGCTATTAGTGGCCCTCATTTGCAGTACCTGTGTTGACATTCTGTGTGAATGCATATTAATGTATGACATGACACTTTATGCACATATAGTTTTGCTATAGGGATATGTGAAGTTTGTTCTTACCTGCAGGCATTTGACCTCCATCAGTGAAAAGCAGACATGTCATTTGAAAAAAAAATGCATTGTGTGGATAAAGAGTGCATGACTCGGTTATTAATTGTTGCCGTCACAATACTGTAAATTCACTTCTACACACCACTGGATTTGAACCCAGGACTGTGTGTGGCAAAATGCACTGCTTCCAAGGCAATTAACAGACTGAGCTGCTGAGTCACTGCTGGAGCAGGTGTTTTTGCAAGATATGTTTGCACATATACAGGCTGTGACATATATTTTCTACATCCATCAGTATGTGCATGGCTTTAAATGGATGTATTTCTGCACCAGGGTCCCAGCTGAGCATGTATTTTGCCATTAATGCATTAACAGGTGTCTTTCTACATGTTGCTGCAGAAGGATACATTTACCTGCTATCACATGCCTCACGTACATCCATTATTATGTCTTTGGCTTTCTAGTAGTGTACTATTGCACCAGGGTCCAAGGTACACTCCCAGTTTTACTCTTTTTAATTTAATTATTTTTAATGAGGTTTCTGCAGCATGGCATGGAGCTCCGCTGAAACAAGCTTAATGACTGTAACTGGCAATTACTGTATTTTCTTTAATACATCTGTTTTAAGTAGGAGTTGTGTTGCATTGCAGGCTAATGCAGTGGTCTGCAGGTGTGATGGTCTCGGGTTCAAAATATGGGATGAATGTTTGTTTTGTAAGTATGTATTACAAGTTTAAAAACACATATAGTCAATATGTATTTAGTTGAGCTTAGTAAAGTTGCATCATGCCCCACAGCAATGAGCTAAAAAAATACAAAAAAATAGGGAGATAGGAAAGTGGTGAAATGGGGTGCAAGCAGGGGGGGGGCATAGTGATAGGCAGGTAGGAATGTGCAGGAAGGGTGTAGGAAAGAACCATAGCTACCCATTTCTTGTACAGCAACAACTGTGCACTTTTACAGAATGTGTACATGACTTTGAACTCTCAGCCCCAGATAGAGGGGTGAGGACAACATAACTGCATTGTCAAGCCAATTGGACCAAATTATGTGTGTCCAGTGGACACATGTGCAAAATGGAGAGCTTTGTATGGGATGATTTATTTGTTTGGGACAGGTGCCCATTTTCTTTTGAGAGTTGAATGTTGGGGAATGGACATGTGTACATGTGGGGGAGGCAAGTTGGGTAGGCTTGGATGCATTTACAGACAGACAAGACAGACAAAACAGCAGATGGGTAGGTGAGTGACACATGAGGAAGGTGAACACCTTGGATAGGGAGGGTATTGAGGAATCACATAGGACTTGGATTCCGCGAAACCCTCTCTATCCAAGGTGTTCACCTTGGATTCCACAACATCCTCCCTATCCAAGGTGAACACCTTGGATAGGGAGGGTGTTGTGGAATCCAAGTCCTATGTGATTCCAGATGCAGCAGAGTGACTCACATCCCCACCCATGGAACTGTCAGCACTACTCCTTCACTGCCCCAAGGGTGACTATGCTGGAGGCTGCACACCAGGATGAGGCCACCCTAACAGGTTGGCCAGCATGCCCTCAATCCAGTGCAGGCAGCAGTCAAATCCATGGTAGATTATCCTGTGCACCAAGACTGGCAGCTCATCCTGGGTGACAACACCCCCTTCACCACCACTCCCAGAGGAGGGCTGGGCCCTGTCCCATGGGGTGGTACTACCCAATGCCATAGATAGTGCAGGGGCAGCAGAGGGGCACCACTGGTCTGGGTCTCAGATGTGCTGGGACCCAATGCCATGGCCATTTGAGGCAAGGTAGGGGGATCAGCAGGAACTGGCCTACCTTGACGTGCTGTAGTGAATTAGGTATAGCAATAAGTTAAGGTTAGTTGTAATCAAATCATTGTTAATATTAACAGAATGCAGCATCATTTTAATTCATCCAAATACATATTAATGTATAGTATGTGTAACACAATAGTAAATAACATAGCAGTCAGGAATTAACAATGCTGTGCAACACTTTATTGGTATTGCTGATATATGTCTGTGAAATCCACACAATATCTGTCCATAGACTGGGCTATCTCACCCATATACCTTTATTACCTAAAGTAGGAGGAACAGGGAGCATTATGTGACCAATATTGGCCTGGAGACAGCCTTGAACCATACAATGAGTTAAACAATACAGTTTGCAGGCCATTAATTTTGCATTCTACAACTATTACAGTGTTACACTTGATTGCAGCAACTTTACCATAGACAAGTAATGCATACAGCTCTACTGCAATGGTTATGACACAATCCTGCTGTACACCATTTTGCTTACTGTTATTGGTATTGTTTATTATTTATCGCAATACAGCTGTTATTGTTTATTTATTGCACTACAGCTCTACTTGGTCATTTATTGCACTACAGTTCTACTTGCCCATTTATTGCACTACAGTTTTTATGGTGTATGCTTTATTGCAGTAAATGCTTTACTCTTTCTTGCTTATTGCACTACAGTTAACATAATAAATCTGTACATACCACACTCCAGCGTAACCTGGCCAGGCTCCCAGCATGGGACTTGACATTGTGAGCCCTCTCAGCTGAAGCTGTTGGGAGAGAAGCACACCATTATGCATACCAGTTTTGCAGACATTTAGCTTGCATATTGGTAAAACAGAGGTAAACATGCTTACATATTTGTGGGGCATTCCCAGCTCTGACTTCTTGGACCAAGGTGTCCAAGGTTCCCCTCTTTCTCCTCTTAAGGTCTTCATAATGGTGATGACACTGCTCGACTGTGTGGGTAATACCAGTAACAATGGTGAGTTCCCTGGCCAACTGGTTCCAGGCCTCCCCCTTACACTCCAAGTCCTAGAAACTGCCTTGCAGCAGGCTGGGTTCATGATTTTCTACCAGAAGCCCAACAAAGACCCTGGACTCCTGAAAACCCCATCTCTGTGCCTGAAAGAGCACACCTTCACCATCACTGCCTGCCATATCATCATTTGATCAGACTCCAAAGATTGTTGCAGAAGTCCCACCTATTGCACCTAATATAGGTTGTTTTCCTGCCCTTATACATCACTGAGCAACATTCAAAAAAGCGTGGCTTTACTCAACAGCACACAAACCAGCTTAGCACAGGTAAGCAGATCATAAACTCGCACACCAGGCATTTAGCTCAGCTTAACACCACACAAACAAAACTAGCTGTTAGCATGTTTAAGCAGTGCTCAGCCCAGTGCAGCAGTGCCATATTTCACAAATTTATTTTTAAAATTAAACATATATAATAAATAAGAAAATGAAAAACAATTCCAACGGCAACCAGGTACCTCAGTAACTACCACAGCTCAAATTCCAGCAAGAAAACAATACCAAGGTAAAGCTCCAGGCTCTCGAAGTAACTTTATTGTAAAAACACAAGCGCTTTCACCATCAAGGCTTCTTCAGGTGTATGAAACAAGATACAAGCACACCTATCTTTATACTAATAATCATTAAATCACATGTAACCTGTAGCCATTTCCCTGGGTCCGTAGTAAGTATATAAGTTTCTTATATAGTTTCTTATGTAGTTTATGTTCATGCTATGGCCCTTGCCACTGTCTCTTTAAGAGGATTACCATTAGAACATGTGATTTAATGATTATTAGTATAAAGACAGGTGTGTTTATATCTTGTTTCATACACCTGAAGAAGCCTTGATGGTGAAAGCACTTGTATTTTTACAATAAAGTTACTTTGAGAGCCTGGAGCCTTACCTTGGTATTGTTTTCTTGCTGGAATTTGAGCTGTGGTTGTTACTGAGGTACCTGGTCGCCGTTGGAATTGTTTTTCATTTTCTTTGCTGGTTTTACTATTTTTCCTTTGGACCCAGGGAAATGGCTACAGGTATGCAGGCTGAGATAGAGAATATTGAGCTGGAATATAATCCTGTATCTGATACAAAATGGGCTGACTGTAATGTTAATCAGTTCCTCTCTAAGGTGAGCGAGAAAACTAATTCCTTATTGAACAGTGAAAATGTGTTTGAAGGAGATGATGTAGAGAATATAGACTATGTGGCACTGAAGAGTGAACTATTTTCTCTGGAAAAAGACTTGCTCAAATTAAAGAGAGTACAATTTGAGAAATACCACCTACAAAGTTGTATCACTGAGAACATTGTACCTAGGGGGCTGAGGATCCTTAAGATGCCTGCCCAAACAGACTGTGACTCCACTTTGCTGTGTGAATGGCAAAAACTGAATTTACAAACTAGTATTGGCTACTTGAAATTATTATCAACGGCTGCTGAAAAAGAAGAAGAAATGAAACTTTTGCCTCAAATCAGGAATAAATATCTTGATTTATGCAGAAAATATGACCCTGATTTGACTGTGAAATACATCAATGACATGCTAGAGAATGTTCTTGTGTATAGTCGTAAATTGACACAAACCAAACTCAAAAAATTACAAAGGGACAGACTAGATTATTCGCAGGGCCATGTATTTATGTGGCTAAGATACACAAATAACAAAAATAGCAGTAACACCAAGAGTTCAGCAGCAGCAGCCGCTACTATTTCTTCCTCTAATAATATTAATTCTGAGGATATAATCAATGAGGGGAATGTGTCTGTACCAACGACCAACCAGAATCACAATATGATACAGGGAACAACGGATTGAATTCAGCATAACCGAGAGGGAGAAGCACAACGAGGAACAAGCGGAAATATACAGTTGGAACTGTAAGTCCGTTTACCATCAAGAAAGCTTTTCTGAAAAACAAGAACTGATTGTTAATTTATCACCTTATGTGCTATCTGAACATGAAAGTGGTGTGCTCTGTAAAGGACTTTAGTTTATTCCAGCTTTAGACTCTGATATCACAGACATTGTCATTGATATTAAGTTATTCTCTAGAAACTTGATGTTAAAGGTTTTATATGCTAATAACGCTTCTGATAATAATTGTATTTTTAAAAAACCTATCTCTTTTATGCCTATGCATTTGAGCAAGTCTTTATAGATGATGCATACAAGTTTTTTTATGAACAGAAAAATAAATATTATAAGAAGTGGTATAACTTATCCAAAGATGAAAGTGTAGCATTAAAAGGTTTACAGACTAATACATCTATTATGATATGACCTGCAGATAAGGGAGGGCAAATTGTAATTTTAGATAGAATAGATTATGATTCCAGAAGGGCCTAAATGAGACTGATGCATGGTGTCAAAGCCATGGTCTCAAGCTAAATGCAAAAAAATGCGTAGTAATCCCCTTTGGAAAAAACAGAGTAACTGCAAACTACAACATAGGAGGTAATGCCCTGAAATCTGAAGAAGAAATAAGGGATCTAGGGACCCAAGTAGATAGTCAGCTTTCCTTTGATAACCATGTTGCCAAAGTGGTTAGAAAATCCTTCTATGTGACCCATCTGATCACGGAAGGGTTCGCATCAAGATCTAAGGATGTAATGATGCCCCTCTACTCTTCCTTCATCAGACCCATTATTGAGTACAATGCACCAATTGGAATGTACCTGGCTAGACATCTCCAGCAGCTGGAGAGACCACAAAGATACCTAACCAAGAGGATTACTGGCCTCATACAGTTTTCCTATGCAGCACGACTGAAAAAGCTAAGACTGTTCTCTGTTGCTTACCGCTTTCTCAAAGGCCATCACTGTCTAACGTACAGAGCCATGTCCAACCCAAAATTGTTGAACATGCTCCATCTTAGCAAAACCAAATCTACTCGAGCTACATGCTCTAGGGATATAAACCTCAACACAACAATGAATAGAACATGCTGGAGGGATAGATTCCCTTCGCAGAGACTTCCCTTACTATGGAACAGGGTCCCGATCTACATAAGACAGAGCCCCTCACTATCACTCTTCAAGAGGAACCTTGATGAGTGGATGGGTAACAGAAAGTTCACACCGGGGATCATACCAATAGCACTACTAGTTAGGGGCCAAGGTTACTAGCTGCTAGTACAAGGGTTTAGGGAACTACTAAAGGGACGGTGAATACCGCACAATGTGGCTGCGCTAATATATGCCTCCGGACAGATAGCCCAGTACCAACCTATGAACCTATAAAAGAATGTTTTTGTTATTAAGTGACAGTACTTTTTATAAGGTTATTAACTGCGGTGGTGGTGCTGTGGTAGCATTGTCGCCTCACAGTAAGACATTGTCCTGTTCTCAGCTAGAGCGTCTTCTGTGTGGAGACATGATTGTAACTATATTGTCCTGTTCCCATTTTAACATTACTGCATTAGCATAACTGTTAGCACATGATGTTCCCATGGCTACCCTATTACATTGTAAGTATACCTTGTCCCTAAACATAAATATATTATTTTCTAAAACTAAATTCAAAAGAATTTAAATCAAATTCACTGTGTTACTATCATATTTTTGTGTATCAGACATTAATCTGACAATACTCTGGATCCCAAATTCATTTGGAATAACAGTGAAAAGTGACACAACATCTAGAGTAACCAATAATGTCCTTTTTCAACCCATCCTTTTGTTCCCTTTCACAGGTAAATCTATACAAATCCCTGACAAACTGTTCAGTATCTTTGAGAATATGGTTAGAGTTTTCCAAGAGTTTCCTCAAAAATTTTTCAACAAAAATGGAAATAGATTCTGTGCACCAATTTCTGCCTGCAACAATGGGTCTCATAGGGGGATTCTCCTTGTTCTTGTGTAGTTTTGGTAGGCCCTGGATTATAGGGATTGTAGGTTTAAATATAAGAAAATAATTAACTAAACCTTCATCAATAAGGTCCATGCTGGCCATTTCCCTTATTCTATTATATAATGCAGCAACCATCTTGTTCACTTGTGTCATATTAATAACCTTATAAAAAGCTGTTGTTGTTGTTGTTGTTGTGTCTTTTGGCTTTTCCCGGTTAGGGGTCGCCAAAGTGGAACTCTGGTCCGCTAATGATTGGCAGCTGATTTTTACGTGCCGAGTTGCCAGCCCTGACGCACAACCTTCAACGAAGGTATGCCCATTCACGCATGTCTCCAAACAGAAGACGCTCTAGCTGAGAATCGAACCGGACAGCGTCTTACTGTGAGGCAACAACGCTACAGCTTATAAAATGTTTAAATACAGATATAGTATAAAATCTGAAATTACCAAGAAACTGTATGTCCCTAAACGGTTCCCCTTCATATAATCGAATTCCTCTAAACTTGAAAGTCATAAACTCGAAACCAGAATCTCGAATTTAGAAAAACTTGAATATATGAAAGGGACAAAAAAAATTAACACCTTTCAAATGTTTTCACCCCCCTGCACCCCCCACACCCCCTACTTAAATATACCTACTCCGAGATCGCACTATAGTGAAGGAAAGGGAAATCTCCCATTCTGTGCTATACACATAAGCGCAAAATGGAAGATTTTCCATTCCTCTGCTATAGTGCGGTCACGGAAAATTCACAATTAAACTGCTACGGTACAGGGGGACCTGGTCCCCTGCAATAAGGTAAGTTAACTTTTTATTTTTTAAAACCTAAGGCTCCCATTCACAATTTCAATTGAATGGAAGTTCGAGATTCTGGTCTCGAGATTATGAATTTTGAGCTTCCATCCATTCGATCTTGTGAAGGGGAACCCCCTAAACTACATTAGTTTATACAAAATGCATATTCTAAAGGTAAAAATAACATTCTAAAGATAAAAATACTATCATCAAATTTCTTAGTTTTAGAATGCAAGCTATTGAGCATGTATCATGTAACCCTGGGTATTTGAAGGCATTTAGTCTGAGCTGCCAATATAATTCTCGCTGCTCTAGCCATAAAGAAAATGGTCTTCCCCTAATATGAGAACAGATCTGGTCAATAATCCTAAAGGAGAATGAATGGCCAGGGTTAGTAAGTATATGCTTAGCTAAGGCATTCTCAGCTTTCCTGTTCCTAATAGCATATTGATGTTCATATATGCATTCCTTAAGTTTCCTATCCGTCTTACCTATATAGAAACCTAAGAAGGAATTACACTTAGCTAAATACACACACCCCTTAGAATTGCAGTTATACCTCCCCTTGCAAACAATATTTGTATTATTAACTTGGCACAAAGAACCCAGTATCTATGAATCTGCAAAAATTGCAGGCTTCACATTTAAACATACCCTTAGTCTTCGGGGTTTGTACCATGTTGTTACCTAAGAGGTACTTCAAATTGCTGCCCCTCCTAAATACAATATTGGGAGTGAGGGACAATTTTTTCTGCACATTCTCATCCGCAATAATAAAATTCCAATTTCTCTCCAAAATATTCTTAATATAATATGCATCACTACTAAAAGTGGTGAATGAGTTAGATCTAAGATAACCATTAAGCTTTTCCTGTTGTCCTGTACTATATGCTTAATCTGATCAGCATCACCTTTGACTTCAAAAGGCAAAGCTTAAATTAAAATCTATGATACAGTATTGGTCAGAGAGAGTAGCTGTTACCTCAGACAAACAGTCACATAAAATGGGAAGAAATACAGAACTCCTCTGGTTCATAAACTGCTCTAGTATCTTAGAAACAAATTATACATTGTCTTTCAATGAACAATGACCTCTTTTATATGCTTTTCTTCACATAGCTTATCTGATGAAGTAAATCTGAACAAACATGTGGCTTGAGTTCTTATATCCTGCTTCTTTACACTACTACAGGATGAATATTGAACTTGAACTTCAATTGTCCAGGGTTCAACCCATCGTTGATGTCCTTTTCAGGGAAATTTCTTCCTTCTTCAAGTTGGTGTAACTGTGGAGTTGGGGTGCATAAGTTCAGGTGTCAGGGGCCTTGCCTCCCTGAAAAAAAAAACACAAAGTGTTTTTTGGCTGTTTTTATTTCATTGAATACAGTCTGGGGAGCTGGAGTGAAGCACAATTGGTAACAAAAAGTAGATTTCCTGAGAAATAAGAAAGAAAGAAAACTTACTGTATAATATATCATAACTTCACAACATTTGAATAAACAGCCTTGTATTTAGCAATAAATAAAATAAAATGTGTACTGTTGTTTAATAATATTAAACATTCTATGATAACTTCTTAACACTTTGGTAAATAGCCTTGTAGTTAGCAATACATTTAAGAAAATATGTGCTATTGTTCAATAATATTAAACATTCTTTCATTTGGGATTTCTTAACTTTACAAATAATGAATAATTGCCAATAAAATGATCATAAAACTATACACGTAAAATGCCCGGACATTACAAAACAGCTTTCTCTCCCCTTTTACCATTAAGTTGTCAAACAAAGAGATGATAGCAGTACCCATTATCACTTTCTTGAGCTGTTGGTAAAACTTTCCATTAAAAACAAAGAAATTGTTTGTAAGGAATAACTTAAGGAAGCTGTGGAAGGTCTTAGTGCCATCTTATTCAAATTCAGTCACCTCAGAAAACGAGGACCTTACCATCATCTTGAGGGATGAAAGTAATGTCTGAGCTAGCAGCTTTCAACCAAATTCTGTGTGATTCAGCTTGATTCAATCTTTCCAGAAACTTCTATATTTTTAATGTGAGAGGGAAGTTTGCATTGATTAGACAAAATGGGGTGTTTTAGACCCACTTGCTGACATTATGTGACAGAATGGTGACTGTCTATCATTTTTATGTATGTTAAGGATGGCAAAGTCCACCTTTAGGATTCTTGACAACTAAAAAGTTGTAAATGTTCAGATCAAGGAAACTAGACAGGTTTATGTCTGTTAAGGTAACTGACTTCTATTTGCAGTCATTAGTTGACAAAGAAAACATATTTTTTTAATAGAAAACAATATACATTTATGCCAGTCCTCACCCTTAGTCTGTATTATTGAATCTCACATGTCATGCTTTGAAGTTCTTTGAGAGCCAAGTTTTTTGAGAAATTAAATTCTACCTGTGTTCAACATGCTCATAAGTAGTAGACTAGCTGTTCTTGTGGGCCATTTTAAGTCTAACCAATTTCTTTCAAAGGTGAGAATTAAACCATGTACCCTGTGTCTGTGAGGTAAACACCTTACCCATTATGCCCACCCCAAACCCCTTACTGTTTAGACAATAAAGCTCTAAATGCCTGCTTACATGTGTTCTTAAAAGCAGATAGTGCAGGAGTAAGGAGGTAGCTGAAGGTGCTGTATTTCCTAATCCCAAAACCTGTGTAAAAAAACTCAAGATTAAGTTTATTTCAAATTTATTTCAAGCTGAGTTTTCTTGCACTCTATTAAAATTTGCACTAGACTCGCCTTCTTAGTTTTATGTAACAGGCAGGGACGCTCAGGAAAAAATGTAAAATGCACTTAAATTAAATACATTGTCCTGTGTTCCAAGATTAGTAAAAGTAGTTGTTACTGTAATACTGCTGGTTGGAATTGTCTGGAGTCTTGTTCACCTGAAGTTTCTCTTGTGCCAATTCTTCTGGTTTGAGGACATGAACATGAGCTTCATAGATTCATCTCTGTCTCTTAAAAAGAAAAAGATTACCACTGTTCACAAGATTGAGATTCATCTTGATATTCTGTCTTCACAATCTGTGTCTGTCTGATCAAACTGGACTGGTATCTCATAAACTGTACCATCCTTATATTCCATTTGATCTCCTAATACCTTCTGGTTTCCTCTGCTGCAAAGTATTCTCATAGCACTAATTCTGAAAAAGAAAATAAAATGCTCTTAAACTACCTTAGGAAACATAAAGCACAAATTACGATAATCTCATTCTAGCACATGGAGTGCTATAATCATGTCCCTAATTAAGGGGAAAAACAATTTTGGGAAGCACATTTCTGATGTAAGGAAGGTGATTAACAAAGAGCAATATGATCAGGTCACCAATCATAATCAGTTTATTATGTGCTCAAGACACGGGTGCCAAGAAATTCACCTTGAGAGATGAATCTTGGCATTCATGTCAAGAACACATAGGTTAAGTTTGGAGACCTAATCCGTTGTAATGCATGGAGCTTTAGCTGCTCCATGTACTACAAGTTACAGTTAAAAAAAAAAAAACACTAAGTGTTTTGCTGGTTTTCAAAGCCATAAAATACTTAGCGAACACTGTCAGAAAGGTACTGTAATGCAGTCCCTTACATTTACAGTCACTTTTTACACCTCTCAACTGTCTAGATTTTCACAGAACGTCTAGATTATCACTTCAAATTTTTGGTCTGTTCCTATTAAAATCTGTAGTTTTCAGAGAAACCACTGAGGACTGAAGTCACTAAATAATGACATACATTTACATTTCAGACTTTATATAATTTAGACAATGTAGATTAATGCACTTTCTGTTATTCAGGGCACTTTTTATGTTTACAAAAGGAAGTTAGGGATACCCTGTCTGTGCAGATAGCAGGGAAAAGCAAATTTATTTTACTGCCACTGTCATTTGTTGGGCAGTGCTGCCAGATTTTATTGCCTAACATGAGACCTGACCTTAAAAACTTAAGCACAGGGTTGTTTGTGTTCTTCTGACTATTGGAGCATAATCACCACACTCCATGCACTATAAATCTTTAAGTGACTCTTAGCACTATTAAACTCTAGTCTTGTGCTAGAGAATAACAGTGGCCAGTGCTAGCCACCACAGAACAGACACACACACACACACACACACACACACACACACACACACACACACACACACACACACACACACACACACACACACACACACACACACACACATATCAGAGTAAACTGTCTACCAGCTTTTAAAGCCATGCATACATCAGAAGGATGTTTTGTTTTTGGCTACTTTCTGTGTGGCAGTGCTAAGTTCTTTTACAGCTTTCAAAGCTGTAAAACCCTTTGTACTTCTGCACTTTTCTCTGCAGCTAGTAGTATATTGGAGCAGCAAAAGCTCCACCTACTATAAAGAATTATAACCAGGTCTCTGATCATAACCAGCAAGTAACGTGTTCTCAACATGGATGCCAAGATTTATGTCTCAAATTTTTCATCTCTCTCCATGGTCATTTCTTGAAGTCTTTGTTTGAACATATAACAACTTGGTTATGATTAGAAACATGATCATAATCCTAAACATTTCACTGTTCAGTTCAATCGTTTGATTATTATTGTGCCTGGATATAATGTTCTTCTCATTACACCTAACCTGATCATAAAAGTAACTAATTCTTTGTATAATAAAATAGATGCTGTTATTACCTCAGGGAACTTAAAAAGGGTCAAACCCTGGGCACATTCTCTTTGTTTTGTGTTATAAAAAGAAAAACATGTCCCATAAGACTTGAACCTGAGTAACTTTTCATCCAAACACAATAGCATTTTTCATATCTTTCACCAGAACCCACTTAACCACTCCAGCATTTACTTTGCTACCAAGGGGGTCTTTAACAGCAATAGAACAGATCTTTTAATAGTACTTGTAGGGCCCTTGTGTCTAGGGTATCTGAAGACACAGATGTCATTCTTGCTGCCCTGCACTGGATATTTATCATAAGATTACAAAGCTCCCCTAGAGTATTGAATAAGGAAACTGGAAAATAAGACTCCAAAACAGCTTTGTAGCCCAAGTTCATTGCCATGAGCAACATACCAATAAATGCAGCAAAACACTGAAAATAGCTGTATATATGACCAAAGCCAACTACAAAGAACAAAAAAGCTAAAACAGAGCAAGGTTACCAACAAATCTTCTCGACCAACAATGCTGTTTGTTAAACTGTTTTTTGTATTTTTTTTTAAACTTTACAAAGACTTCTTTAGAATTGGCTTCATTAGAAAACCACTTTCTTACAAAAACATTTGCTGCAATAACATGACTAGAATCAT